>NW_006159867.1:6014372-6024817 GCF_000334495.1 Tupaia belangeri chinensis | reverse complement strand
TGGCCATGCCGCAATCCCTTCTCCTCCATTCTCCTCTCGGGATCTTGGGCACGCACGCACACGTGCCCAGCGTGGGTTTTAAGCCACCCAATCTGGGACGCGAACCGCGGTTGACTACGTGGGAGTCCAGCGACATAGCCATTATGCTAACTGCTGGTTCCCTCTCAAATTATTTAAAAAAAAGAAAATTCTTTCCATTTTCTGCAACTCTTACTTGAAAGAGACTAAGTAGAGAATATAAAGTCAAGGGGAAAAAATGAAACATTTAATGGACACAAAAATGGAAAATGATCTGTTGATGATAGTGTGTAGGGTAGTATCTTTGACTGGACTAATATGCGGTGTATTCATGCTGAGAGATTTTATTTTATATGATGTAAAGATGTATAGTCACTAAATGTAAAAAAAAGAAAATTAAAATGGGGATATACAAAGAAAACATAGTATCACACATTTAGGAACTTTGTTCATAATATATTTACCCATGCTACATTAACGATTAATGACCTGCCAATATTTAAAACAATACTATGCCCAACCACTTTTGAATGACTAATGTCTATAGTAAAATGTAAAGGATAAGAATTTATTATCTTAACAGTGCAGTATTAGCTTTTCAATTCATTCTCATATTAATAGCACCAGAGTTAATCTTGAAATAAATTAAATCTCAAACTTTAAATTTTGAATTAACACAATCTGTTGAGTTTGTGGCAAAAAGTTTACACTGTTTCTCACTTGCTATTTAAATTTAAAGCTCACTTTAACAACTGCTGTAGCTTGCCTCTCCCCAAACAGCAATAGACAGGAAGTGGAGCCTCCTATGGAGGTATGCTTAAGTTTCACACATAATAATCTAGTGAAGGGCCAGATGGTGGCACAATGGTATCATAACTGGACCTACATGATAAAGGTCCAGGGTTTGTGTCCTGAGGCCTCCCTGAGTACACCAGGTACGCAGGTGCATGCCTGTGATCTGAGCTGAGTAAAGATGGAGTTGGATTTCAGTCAGGGACTTTGTCTCCATCTGTGTGTGTGTCTCTCTCTCTCATGAAAGAAACATAAACTTAAAGCAGATCTAATAAAAATGTACATTTACACCATTTTATCATAATCTTGTATTCTGTTACCCCTTCCTTGAAGGGGAACAATTTCTGCTTCTGACCCATCTCCAATTATTCACCAACTCTTGAAGATTTAAAGTACAAAATATTGCCCAAGTCTATCCTTTCTCAGCTATCTTTATGAATATGGCTTTCATTAGTGACTTATTATCTAGGGCATCTTTCTTTGTCTCTGATAGTCTTGGGCAATAAGCCATAAAAATCATTTATACTCTGTTAGCAAGACTCAACAACTCACTATGATTAGTGGGGGAAGTAAAATCTGTTATGGAAATGCAATTAAACAGTATAGTTATTGGAATATGAAGCGATCTATTGGGTTGTGGAGAGCAAGCAGGGTTGGAGATAGGGAGCGAATCAAAGCATGTAGAAGATGATTCTTATCATAGCATTTAAAGGAATTTACAAAGTAATAAGCTTCATAATGATCCTCTTCCATGAAATCAGGAGCCATATGCTTTGTATATGTAAACTTTTGATATCGCCACATTGATTAACAAACATTCAAACAGATGATAAATAACTTTGGGGACTAAAGTATTATAGGGTAAAGAGAGACTAATATGAAAATTATAGTATCTACTAAATGCGTTTTGAGTAAATTATGTGGAAATGTGTATAATATTTTTAAGGATAATTCTGCATATTTCATTGGGGATAATTCTGTGTATATTATTGAGGCTAAAGATACTACTTATTTCATAGGGTTATTCTGAGGATTAAATGATTAAGTAAGTTAATACATGCAAAGTACTTAGAATAGAATGAGAGAGTCTTCAAAATGTTCATAGAAAATGAGTATTATGAAAAAAATCTATGCATGGGTTTCAAAAATGTTTTGTGCTAAAATAAATTCATACTTTAATTTCATTTTCAATAAAATTTTGGAAGTCCCCTTATATTTGGCTCATAGTACATATATAATAAATGTTTATTATTGTTATCATTATTGATATTATTATATCATTTCCCCCATTTTAGCCAAATCTTTAACATTTCCCTAAGTTTTATTTCGTTTGTCAAGAAAATAGATATTTGAAAGCTAAGCATGGGGATGTTGAAAAGCTCTTCCTCATTTTCCTTTATATATTTAACTATTGTCTAAAGGAGTCCTTCACTTTGTGTGTGTGTGTGTGTGTGTAGCTAGAGATGCTTTGAACAGTAATAGAGAACTATTTAATATTTAATTAATAAAACTATAAAGAAATTATCTCTATTTTTGGTACTTCAGAATCCAAAATTGTTATCTACAGCAAGTGCCCAATCTACCATGGTCATTTTAATGACCAAATTATGAAACAAGATTCTTAATTGGGGGGCAGAGATTCTTTGTTTATTTACAACTTTTTTTATGTTGGTATTTTTCCCACCTTAGTTATGAAAAGTTTTGGGTTTTTTTCTAATTTGTTAGTGTAGTTATTTTCTGATTAAACTTAATGCTGGTTAAAATGAATAGGTCAACTTTGATACAGCAGTGCTAAAATTTTGTAGAAAGAATTCGATAGTAGTTTAGTGGAAAGTTAGAAGGGAATAATCCAACTTGTCTGGAGCTGTTTTTCTGAAAAAGACTGAAAACCTACCTGCTTATGAGGACCTGACTCAAGTCATTCATTCTATTTAAGGGGAGTTGCTTTCGCCTTCTGGCTGGAAGATGCAGAGGGAGAGGGGCTCTAACCTTGCTCTGTTGCTCAGTACCACTTCTTCAGTCTTTTTATGGGCAGAAGAATCTAATACAATAGAGATGTCAATCAATGCATGGCTCTGACCAAAAAGCTTTCCTTGAAAATTAGATAACAGCAAACGCTTCAGTCTAGCAAGTGTTTTTACCTACCAGTGGACTGCAAAGGGTGATCACCGAGGGTTTTGTAAATGAAAAGGCTTGCGCCCTTAATGCATCCAGGCAGGGGATAATTCTGAAGTGGAATTTAGCAGAAACTGTATGAAACATCACAAAAGATTGTAAGATGCCACACAGGTAGCTCCATGGAACATAATGTGTCACTCACCATTGACTATCACCCCCTGCCTGTCCATTCAACACAGGAGCCCAAACAAATTCATGCTTCACTAAGAGAAATACAATTCTAGTTTCTTCTTTTCCAGTTTTTACAACATTGGTTAAAAAAAAAAAATGGGCACTTGCTGGAAGAAAAATCTGAAATAAAATTGTGATTAGCACATTTCTGATAATGACATTAAGGACTTAACAGAAATAACGTGGAACAGTTGCAGGCTGATTGGCTTTACTGTGGTGACAGCAGTCTTCACATTGGTCCCATTTGTGTTAACAGGATTCATGAGTGTTATGACCTACAAAGGATCCTGACAATTTACCCCACAGGGTCTTGCACACCATGAGAACACGAGGTCACTGGCCAAACAGAATCTGGAAATGAAAGCTAACATGAAGAAATTAATATTTTGGTTGGGAAGCAACTTAGAAACAAAATAATATTCTGGGGTGCACAAATATGGATGGTCAAACAAATTCTTGAGCTCTTAAATAGCTTAAGTTTGACTGTTATCAAGCAGTATTTGATATTGCCTACCACAGTGAGGCTTAAGCCCTATATATGGCAATAAAAACAAAAACTCACCCTGAAGACTAACATAGAATGCTTTATTTGACATGTATAAAGAAGTAAGAACTAGACATTTGCTACTCTTATTAAGATTTAAAATAATGACTGTAATGCAAATGAATTTTATTATTTTAAATTTATTTATTTACATTCATTCAGTGTATATCACTACAGTATGCAAAATGAGATTTTCCAATACAGAATAACTATTGGCTCAATCAAAGATATGACGATAATCATACATGTTATTGTCAACAAATAGTTTTTCAATATATAATTTTTAAAGTATATTTTGCTTCTTTTTCCCCCCCTCTCTTTATTCCCTACCTCTCACCCTCTGCCATTTCCCATCCTCCTCCCACATTGTCTCTGGTACCTACCGTTGCTTTCCATGCCTTTTTTTCTCCCCACATATTATTGATTCACAAAAGATCTTAATTAATCTAAATGCTTTCGATGATAATACACCTTATATATACATACCTATGAACACACATCTGACTTTAGGCATAAACCTCAGTGAGTAGAATGAACATACAATGAAGTAGCACTTAGTTGGGACTGTATAGCTTATTGAAATCATCAAATAGATATTTTTTATGCATTTTTTAATTTCAAAAAAAGGTTTTAGTTTTAGTAGATCAAAATAAAAAAATGTTAAGAGGAATTTGCTTAAGACTTAAAGCCAGGAAAATGGTTAGGATTCAGTTTAAACAGTAGGTGGATGAACCTATCAACAGTTCAAGAGATGACAAAAATCCTTAAATCTGGAAAACAAAGCATAGAAGAAAACCAGTAATATTTTAGACAAAAGTCATAAAATACTATTTCACCAGTTCAGTTTCATGTAATTAATTTCTTTTCTGTTGAGTTTACAATATTTCTGTGGTCTGATATTTCCATTTAAATTCTGGAAGTTAACATTCAATGTTATTATTGATTGTTTTGGACTTGTCCCTACCATTAAATTGGCACTTATGGTTGTTTTTTGTACTCGTATTTTTATGTGTCTGACTTTAGTTTTCCTGGTACAGCACTTCCTTCAGAAGTTTTTGGAGAATTGGTCTGGTGTTGGTAAATTCTTTCAGATTTTGTTTGAGAATGTTTTTGCCTTTTCTTCCCATTTGAAGGATAATCTTGTCAGGTATAGTATTCTTGGTTGAAATTGTTTGTCACTTAACATATTGAAATATATTTTCCCATTCTTTCTTTGCTTGTATTGTTTTTGATGAGAGGTCCGATGTTAGCCTGATGGGATATCCTTTGAAAGTGACTTGATGTTTCTCTCTTGCCAGTTTTAGTATTTTATCTCTGTCTGTGGTTTTGGTCAATGTGGCTATGATGTGCCTTGGAGGGGATCTTCTTGGGTTGATTTTATGTGAGGTCCTTTGTATTTCTAGGGTCTGGATATTTGAATGCCTCTCTAGGTTTGGAAACTTTTCTTCTAGTATTTCATGGAATTGATTACCAATGCCCTTAATTCGTTTCTTCACCTTCTGGGAATCTGATTATTTAGATGTTTGGGCATCTAATGGTATCTACTATTACTCATATATTATTCTCATTTTGGAGGGTTATTTTCAGTCTTTTTGGTGAATTTTTCTAGGCCATAGGTTATGTCTTCTACATCTGAGATTTGATCTTCTGAATGATCTGAAACCTTTCAAGGGAGGTTTTGATTTCCTGTATTACAGCTTTAATTTCTAACAGTTCCATCTGATTCTTTTTTATGGTGTGCATTTCCTCTTTCAGATCGTGCAAGAATGCCCTCACCTCCTGGAACTCGTCTCTTTTCTCCTGCATCTTCTGCAGTTCATCCTCTTTCTTCTCTTGCATCTCTGTTAGCTTTGTCACTATGACTATTCCAAATCTCTATCTGACATTTCGACAAATTCCATTGTATTGTTTGTGGAGGATAAGGAGTTATTCTTTTCCCTTGGGGAAGAGATATTTTCTTGACTTCTCATATTTCTTGTGCCTATGTGGAAGTTTCTGGTCATCTGATGGATTATATGTTTTTACCCTAATTTTTGGAGTTAAGTCTGAGTGTTCAGAGGTGTGCAGGAGGAGGTTATCTACAGGATCTCTGCAATACCATTTTTATCCCTTTGTTCAGAAGATTCCAAGGGAATTGAGTATTACTCTGACCCTAGCTAGATCTTGGGGTCAGGAGGGTAAAATCTGGGCAGAAAATCTTCAGTTGTCCTAGTTTCTGAAAGGGGCTTCTCAAAGCTCAAATGTAGATGGCTTGTAATTGTTCTGTCCTGGCTTGATCTTGGGGTCAGGAGGGTGAATTCTGACCCAAATTAATTTTTAATAAAAACCAAGAGCCAAAACAGCAAAAAGAAGGTAGCAAAATGAAAATTACTCCAAATTTCAACTTCAAGTTGTTTTAGATTTCTCATAAGATACTTGAAGCTTTTACTGAGCTGCATTAAAAAAATCTTCTGCCTATGTTATTTACGGTACCAGTATTTAACTTCAGAACACAGTTATTCAAATATTGGACACTTCCTCCTTATAAATCATTAGTTGTTTTCTTTGCATTCCTTACATTTTGAACCAGTTAAAGGGCCCATGCATCTCCTGAGTTAATAAGCTATTTTTGATAAAAACCATCTGTACTGGCTTGAATAGCTCCCTAAAACCCATGGTACCCTGTGAATGTAATCTTGTTTGAAACAGGATCTTTGTAGGTGTAATCAAGTTAGGATGAGGTCATACTGGATTAGGGTAGGTCCTAAATCCAGTAGGAGTTGAGTCCTAATGAAAAAGAGAAATGAGATGCAGACACACAGGAGAATGTCATGAAAGGAGGTTGATTAGAGTGATGCCTGTATAAAATAAGGAATGCCAAGAGTTGTCACAACTACCCAAAGTTGGAAGGATGGCATGGAAGAGACTTTCTTACAGCCTTCAAAAAGGACCCAAATTCTGACACTTGATTTTTGACTTCCTGGTCTCTAGAACTGTGGAAGAATCATTTCTTTTGTGTTAAGCCTTCAGTGTGTGGTACCTTGTCATGGAAGCTCTAGGAAATTAATACATCATTATAGTGTGTAACCTAGCGGGGGCAGTTTCTGCTTTCAATCCTTTTCTTCTTGAAGAGTTTTGGTCCAAATTTTTGACTGCTGACATGCTCTTCTTTGGTTCTTTGAGTTGCATTTCCGATATAATTCCTACTCTGCATGTAGAAAGCAAAATCAATGTATGTCCTTAATGACCATTATAAGAGTAGAGAGGGGACCAGCAGTTAGTGTAATGGCTATGTCACTGGACTCCCACGTAGTCGTCCGCAGTTCACGTCTCGGGCCCAGTGGCTTAAAACTCACGCCGGGCGCATGTGAGCGCATGCCCAAGATCCCGAGAGGAGAAATCACCCTAGGGGTGATTTCTCTCTTTCTGCTTCTCTGTCTCTGTCCGTCTGGTGAGCGCTCACGCCCTATAGCAAAAAAAACCAAAAAAAAAAAAAAAAAAAAAACTAGAGAGTAAGTTAAGAAGTTGAGAAAAAAAGAAGTATGAATCATAGAACATTGGAATCAGGCTTTGAAGGGAAGAGCTACTTTCTTGAAGCTACCACACACCTTGTTCTTGCTGCCAGAATGTTCCTTTGCCCCTGACTTTTTTTTTTTTAAATAATTGTATATAAATGAATGTATTTATTGACTTGTTAAACATATTAAAATGAAACTTACTTGTTTTGTGTAATTAGTGAATAGACTTTTTAAAAATTTATTTATTATCATAATCTTGTTTATAATACATTGAATCACATATAACTTTATAGTGTATTACATTTCTTTTTCCAGAAGGAATACCATGCATATCAGTCAATACAGAGACATTAAAATCCCCTTCATCATCATCCAGTAGCTTTTCTTTTTCTTTTTCAGATTATGCTCCTCAATCTTTAGCCCTAAGCTAAGTGTTATCACTATTTTTTAAGAATTATTTATTTATTTTATTTTATTTATTCACTCATTTTATTTTAATTTGACCAGAGAGAGACACAGATAGAGAAAGCAAGAGGCAAGAAAGCAAGCCACTGGGACTTGAACTGTGGTTGGCCATGTGGCCTATGTCCAGCGCCCTAACCATCACACCACCTGCTGGTCCCCATGTTATCACTATTTTATCACCTAGGACCAAGAAACTCTTTTTCTTTAAACATTTTTCATTTATATTACAATTATGGAAGTAAGAATAAAAAAGTAGTGAAAAAGACTTTATTTAAAATTTTAAATTTAAACAAACCACCCTTAACTTTTATTCCACATTGTCTAGCTTTTGAAGGTATATCAATCTGAAATGAAAACTTCTCTCTGAATGAAACATGCTTATCAATTGCCATGCCTGTACCTGGAACACGTCCGCTTTGTAAACACTGAATTCAGGGGACCAGCAGTTAGCATAATGGCTATGTTGCTGGACTCCCACATAGTTGACCACGGTTCGTGTCCTTGACCCGGTGGCTTAAAACTCACACCAGGCACGTGTGCGTGTGTGCCCAAGATTCTGAGAGAAGAATGGAGGAGAAGGGATTGCGGCGTGACCATCCCCCCTGGGGGGTGATTTCTCGCTTTCTGTCTCTCTGTCTCTCTGTCTGGTGAGCGCACATGCCCTATGGCAAAAACATTGAATTCAGATTACTTCTCTGGTAGTCTAGTTTATTTTTATAGCCATTTGTTTTGCACATGCATTACCAAAATGCATTACTTGACAGACCTTTTTAAATTTGACAATGTATAATTTTGTTGAAGATGGCCATCTTTTTGATCCTTAATTACAGAACATTTTTCCTTTTTTTTTAGATTTATAAATACAAATGACAATGATCAATCTGTTATTTTTCATTTTATGTTACTTACTCCCTTTCAGTCTCTTTTAGTATACATATGCCTTTAGCATTTAACTATTTATGAACAGTAATATTACAAAACCACATATAAAACCACACTGATAAAAAGATATTGTTACTTGTTCTTTCAGCAAAATAAGGTGGTCAAAGTTGCTATCACAAAATATTACTTGATGAAATAATTTCTGTTAAATAAGTGATTGATTAAATGTAAATAAAGGAAAAAAGTAAAAGAAATGATCAAATGGGTAAGAATACTCTATTTCTCTTTTCTTCTTAAAAATATTGTTCACCCATTGATCTGGAATTTGAGACAATTTTGTATAGGGTATTTTCATTTGAATTCTTGTAGACTGAGATTTCACTTCTATCAACAACATCACCATCATCATTCTAGTCCTGCATGCTTCTGTTTGTCACTTCACATTTATCTTCTGATTCATATCATTGTGACTCATCATCTGTAAATTTTCTTCTTCGTCAGTCTTGTGTACAAACAAAATTCCTTCATCTTCAACTGTGTTTAATGAAAACTAAAAGCAATATATAGGGGTCAGCAGGTGGCGTAGTGGTTCAGGAGCTGGACTCCCATATGACTGACCACAGTTCAAGTCCCAGTTCCAGCAGCTTGAAACTCAGCCCAGGAGCGTGTGTGTATATCCAAAATCCCCAAAGGAGAATGGAGGGGAAGGGACTGTGGCATGGCCATCACCCCAGGGAATGACTTCTCACCTTTCCTCTCTGTGTCTCTCTGGGGAGCACAAAACAAAACTCTAAAAAATAAATAAGTGCAGTCTATAAATATTATGTCTCTAGTCTCTTTAAGGTTTTTAAAAAATGTTAATGGTGCAATACTTTGGTTACCTCAGTATGAAAATTGAAGAACCACTAGTTAAGTCATATTTTTAGATGATTTTTATCATTTTTTTCTGTTATATTGTTTATCTTTCTTAGTATTGTTGGGAATAATCAATGATAATTGATAAAAACAATTATTAGAATGATGAAATAGTAAATTATTTCAAGATAATCATCCTAAATTTATACAAAGTTCCAGAAGATTCATATTTCAATTGTGAGAGAGAATAGATTTTATTTCATTTTAAATACACAAATTAATTTTATCTTTGTTCTTTTCAAGACCTTTAATAAAGAATAAAAGGATAAATGTCATGGAAATCAATCCTTATGAATAGCTAGAACTTCATATCCAAGAAACTCAAAAACTAAAGTTGGGTCTAGTAGATTCTGGTGATATGCTAACAGTTAAATGAATGAAGATAAGGAGTCACTAGATACACATTTCAACAGTTATTGAGTAAAGAGTAAATATTTTTTCCTCAAGAGGCTTGACTTAGAAGATCCTCCACCATGTATTCTTATACTATGCGTACTTGTCCTCAGTAGCACCAATTACAATTATAATTAAGTATGTGGCTAATGTCTACATATTCCACTAGTCTGTAACCTTTATGAGAGTAGGACCTCTATCATGTGTTCACACTGGCATGTTCAACTACTCAGCACAAAACCTGGCTCATCAAAATGTCTGAAAGCACTCTTAGTCTCTGAAAGGAAAGACTATAGGCTATTGTGTTCACCTCTCTGAGTAGCAGGCCCTAGGGTCACTCTATACTTGGGACTATCAGGAAAAGGAGCCTTATTATTTTCCCAGACAATCATTTGCATTTCAAAAACTCAGACTATCTTAAAGTTAGGCAGCACATCTCTGGGGTTCTGGCACTAGGTTACTGGATATAATATTGTCCATGCTCCTCAGTAGTGTGACTAAGAAAGCTACATAATGTCAGGCTCCTCAGATTTATGGAGATAATATTAGTACCTCCTGGATCATTGTAAGTTAAATGACTTTTAAAATAG
>NW_006159867.1:5974202-6014362 GCF_000334495.1 Tupaia belangeri chinensis | reverse complement strand
CCAGCAGTTGGCGTAATGACTATGTCACTGGACTCCCATGTAATTGACAGCAGTTTGAGTCCCCGACCCAGTGGCTTAAAGTCACACCGGGTGCATGTGCGTGTGTGCCGAAGAAGATCCCGAAAGGAGAATGGAGGAGAAGGGATTGCAATGTGGCCATCCCCCTGGGGGTGGGGGGGGTGATTTCTCGCTTTCTGTCTCTCTGTCTCCCTCTGTCTGTCTCAGGAGCACATGTGCCCTATAGCAAAAACCTCTCAAAAAAAAAAAAAAGATAGTACTTACAACAGTGTCTGGCACAAAGTAGGCCTTATGTAAGCATTTGGTACTAAGGTTGTCCTCAAAATGATCATTAGTACCTTTATCTGAAATCTGACCACCTAGTACTTTGAATCATCAGCTTTCATTCTATTCCTGAAGCCCTCCTTCACTCCCCCAAATAATGTCACCCACATGACAGCCATCCAACTATAGGACCAGTTAGTTAATTCTTCTCTTTAAGCGGAATATCTTATAGCTCCAGTGTTCTGTATAATATCTAGTTTTTCTCTATTCTCATTACTTTGGACACCTGAGTCTGACTGCTTGATCATAATTTGGCTGGCTTTTTCTACAAATGCAGAGTCTAACATTGAATAGAATACCCCAGAGATGTTCTAATCAAGCTAGGATAGGATGACTACCTTCTTTCATCTCTATGTTTTGTCCATCATCAAACCTTAGGAATGTATTATCTATTTTGGTAGATATATCCCATTGGTGGATTTTACTAAGGTTACAGTTACGTAAAAATCCTTGGACTTTATCTGCTTCTTGCATGACTTCTAAGATTTGTTTTTTGAATATTCACCTCCAGAATTATTTCTAGTATTAACTTTGACTGAATAAGTTAGAATGTGCAAATCCACTTTTGTCTTTTTTTTTTATATATGCAATCTAATTTTTGTCTATCTGTAGTTAATCAGCTCTTCTCTTCCCTGACTACTCAAATCTTCAAGGGTTTCATATGAATAGCCCTTATATATCCAGAAGTCAGCCAGGCCAGAAGCTATGGACTCATTTAGATCTCTGACTTAAAAGTCTTTTTGACAATGCTTTTTGAGAATTATTCCCACACTGAAGATTATTCTGTCTGCTTGAGGAATCAGGAGTATGATATAAAATGAATAATTCTATAATAAAAATTGAGTATCTATTTTGTGTTGGGGATTGTCCTCATTAAGACAAATAAGATTTGGTTCCTGATCTCTAGGAATTCTCAATTTTTGGATGTGTAGCATAATATTTGTCAAGTTCCACATATTTAAGAAAATACTTTCCAAGGGACCAGCAGATAGTATAATGGTTGCCTCACTGGAGTCCCACGCAGTTGAGTGTGATTTTGAGTTCTAGACCCAGCAGCTTGAAACTCACACCTGGTGCGTGTGTGCCCAGCACATGTGTGTACATGCCCAAAAAGGAAGAGAAGGGATTGAGGTGTGGTCATTCCTGGGGGGGGGGGGTGATTTCTCACTTTCTGTAGTTCTCTTGTCTCTCTGGTGAGCACACATGCACTATAGCAAAAATCTCTCTCTCTAAAAATAAAAGGAATATATTTACTGAATGAATTATGCTTTTAAAATGTCTTTTTTGGGTTATTTCCTTATTTTTACAGTTACGTCTTTTTTTTTTCTTACATTCGGAATATAGTTTATATAGTGCTTTTATAATTTTTTGCCTAAGAATTTTCTTTTAACCTAAGCTCATTTATAGTCTAATTTTTTTTTATTACTACTGTAACAAGTTACCACAAACCTCATGACTTAAAGTGACAGATTTATTAGCTTATATTCTGTATTTAGTCATCAAACCTGGGCTTCACTGGCGTTAAGTACTACTGTAACAAGTTACCACAAACCTCATGGCTTAAAGTGACACAGATTTATTAGCTTATATTCTGTTGTTTAGTCATCAAACCTGGGCCTCACTGGCGTTAAATGGGCCTGCTCTCTTTTTGGAGGTTCTAGGGGTGAATCCTTCATTTTTCCATCTTTTTGATTCAGCCCACATTCCATGTCTCCCCTTATTCCTTGCTCAAGGCCAACAACTGCAGGTTGAATACTATTCAGATTACATCATTTTTACATTCTTTAGCTACATATCACTGTGACTATGGCTGGGAAAGGATTGCTGCTGATAAGGAATAATTCATTGGGTTCAAATGGGTCCACCTTGACCATGCAGTTAATATCCTCATCTTACCTCAGTCACATTGCAGAGTTCCTTGTGCCATGTCAGGTTAATTGCAGTCTAGGGATCAGGGCATAGACATCTTTAGGGCTCATTATTCTGTCTCCTACCTATGGATTCTAGCTGGTAGAACTGCATTTTTGTCTTAGTTATGATTTATTTAATTTTGTATATCATTTAAATATTTGACCATATTGAAGAGCAACTTCTGAAGATCTAGTGGTTTATTAAGGCACTTTCAGCTTTTCTTCATAAATGAGTTAATATGCTCTTACTTAATTGAAATCTTAGTTTTGAGATCTCTTCAGCATTTTGAAATATCTTAATGTAGAGTCTCAGGCCATAGTTCTGATATTTCTTAAACTATTTCTAGTCCCACTTACAGAATTCTCAGAAATTTGTAGTGATATTTCTCCCTTTTTTCTCACACCTAAACACAGTCAGCTTGAGAAAATAATTCTTGTAGATGGGCTCAGTTTGCGTTTCAACTAATTGAGAAACTACGATTGCATGTGTACACACTTTTCTGAGCAGATATGTAGAGTGGTAATATATGCAGTGGGAAGAAATGTGTGTAGCGTAGAGATATTATTTGGATCCTTTTCTCTTCATGTGGTGAATGCTTTGTGAACAGACATTAGGCCATGTGGTCAGGTTTCAAAAGGTTCTCACACTGACCTCTCTTAGTTGTCTGCTATAAAGGAAATTATGCTGCTTACATTTTTGTGTCTGTGTACCTAAAATGTTATGTTCATGCTTTTTTCTGCATATGCCATCAAATTCAATGTCCCCAAATATTATGTGTACATTATTGTATATGTATATATGCACACATACATACAGATACATACATACACATCATTAAATCCAATATTGCAAAGAAATTTTTCTCTGGAGTCCATTTACTGTTTCACTCATCCCTCCATTCTCATTTCCTATACTACCTTGTCATATACCTTAAATTAGCTACTATCTTTTTATATATTCACATCACATTTTTGCAAGGTAGATAAAAGAAATTGCTCTCAAGTGATGGGATTTTTACTTGCTGTGTTTCAGCTTAAAACATACTTTTCCCCCACAAAAACTAGTTTTATAAACATTTGCAAAGCAAGCTGCATAAAGGAAATTGCTGACACAACTTAACTGCATCTATAATCGTGCCAATGATATGACTGCTTGGGGAGAGCAAAGAAGATAGAAGCAAAAATTGGGCTATATTTCAACATAAGGCTCCGTATGAAAAAAGAGCCTAATGCCATTTAGTTATAATTTGAAGTGTTTGGAATATTTCTACTTTGTAGACACTTGGCCTGAGTGCTCCAAATAGAGATATGTGTCTTGTAGTCTAAATGGAGCTTGGTATAGGCCTGGAGATTAAGGGTCTCTAATGATCTAGGACAGTAAGAACATGCTGTGTCCTGGAGAAGTTCACCTGTGCTCCAGGTTCTTTCTTTCTATCATATGTCTGTCTGTCTGTCTGTCTATCTATCTATCTATCTATCTATCTATCTATCTAATCTATTATCTACCTATTATTATCTATCTAATCTATTCATTTTCTATCTATATATGTATCTATCATCTATCTACCTAATCTATTATATCTTTCATCTATCTATCCATTCTCTATCTAATTCATTATCTATGTATCTATGTATCTATCATCTATCTACCTAATCTATTATATCTATCTATTCATTTATCTATCTATTATCTATCTATCATTTATCAATCTAATCTATTATCTATCTATTCATCTATCATCTATTATCTGTCTATGATCTATCTATCTAATCTATTATCTTTCTGTCTATCTTTCTATCTATCCAAAAGGGATACGACAGTGCAATCTATTATCTATCTATCATTTATCAATCTAATCTATTATCTATCTATTCATCTATCATCTATTATCTGTCTATGATCTATCTATCTAATCTATTATCTTTCTATCTTTCTATCTATCCAAAAGGGATATGACAGTGCAAGTGCCTTTCTCTATGGTGCCAGTGCTCAATATAATGCTTGTAAATTAAATATATAGCTAAGACTTTTGTATAGGTTATTCTATCTGCTTTTGTCAGAACACTTTTCTTCTGCCATTAGTGTAAAATCTCTGAGTATCAACAGTATCTACAGCTCTAGATATTTATCTCAGTTTTCAAAATTTCTATAAATTAGATCATGGTTCCTCCAAGTAGCTTTGTAAGTTAGATGTATGTGTTTAGTAAATTACTGCTCTACTGTACAACATTCCTTTATTCCCCACCTGTAAAATCCGGAATATATAGGTACAGATATACAAACAAACAAACAAAAAAACAAGTTTTCTGGTGATGTTCTAAATGTCATCTGAATCTTTGATGCTGTGATAATATATCCCTTGATAACAGAAAAGTACAATTTCAAAAATGCTTTTCTTAGAGTCATAATTATTAGAAATAAAGCTAAAAATCAAGAAATTTCAATGTGAGGTGATAGTATATTTATAAAAACAACCAAAGACATTTTTATTAAAAGTTATTTATTGAACTGAAAACTAAGAGGGGTTAAAAAATTTTAACATGCTTTTAGTCCTTGAGCCTTATTGCAAGCTCATTGAAACACAGTATTAATTTAAAAATTCTTGAAAAAGCATTTGACTTACACCACTCTTGTTTTGCCCAGTTTGTGGCTAGATAATCCTTCGGAGACAATTTTGAACTATTTGAACAAACCTGCTTTGGGATCATGTATAAACAATTTATTTTTGTGTGATTATACTCTCTGCACTATTTTCTGTTCCTGTGCTCTTTATTTTTCCAAGGGATTATAGCAGATGTTTCAGACATTGCAAGAAAGGTCAGATTGTTCTCTCTTCTTTATTGCCATTAGGAAGAATAGTCATGAGAAGCTATTTGTTATACTATATTTAGATGGTTGCATTTATATACTCGAAAATCAAGTTTACTTTGGGACAGTGATGGATGAAGTAATGGAAGCATTACTTAAACTGTGAAGAGTGAAAGCTCTTGACCCAAAGTAGAAATAAAAGTTCAAGTGCTTCTTTCATACCATGTGGCCAGCTCTGTCTCAGCTGTTTTCATCCCTCATGTTACTCACCTCCCTGTCTGCCTCTCAGAACACTGGGAGCTCCTCAAGGCAGGTATTTTGAGTGCACATGAAGTATCTATCATTCTAGCCCCAAACCTAGCCCATCATGAAAGACTCATACAATGTGTTTTGAGCTAATGAATGAATGAACTTTGGGTCATTCCAGTTAGTAAGTCATACTGCTTTTTCTGTCAAACCACAGATACCACGCTGAAATAGTGTAAGATATGTCTTAATATGTTCATATGTGTGATGAGTATGCAGAAGAAAGCATAAACATTAAGAAAGATGGTGGTACTGTGGTAGATATATAAGATGAATAGTAGGGTCAGCAGGTGGTGTAGTGGTTAAGGTACTGGACTCCCACATGGTTGACCCTGGTTCAAGCCTCAGACACAGAGGCTTGAAACGCACACCAGGTGCATGTGCATGTGTGACCAAAATCCCAAGGGGAGAATGGAGGAGAAGGAATTGCAGCATGACCATCCCTCTTGGGGGGTGGTCTCTCACTTTATCTTTTTCTCTGTGTCTACTGCAAACCTAATATAGCAAAATTCTCTGTTAAAGAAAACAAAGATTGCATGTGATGATAGGACAAGGATACATCTCCTATTGAATAAACTGCGTAAAGTTAAGCTTTACTTTGTCTAACAGGTCATCTCTGATTATCTGATTATTGCTAATTGTTATGCAGAGCTGAAAATTATCAATGCTTGTACTTTATGACATAATTTAGGTTCCTTTAGGTAATTTTAAGATGAGACTCACCAAAATTAAGATGTCTTGGCCTAGAAGAGTTTGAACCTTGATCACTGACCAATTATTCTTGGTTACTCCCATGGACGTGTAATTAAATTTGAAGGTATTTGCCAAGTAACCAGACTTGTGCTAGTGTCATTTAATCTTAATATTAGCAAATTTCAAACATAGGTTATAGTATCAAGTATACTTGCTTTCATGCAAAGTAATTCTGTAAGTACTTTGGATAGCCAAATGTTTATAATACAGCCACTGACAACCAGTATAATAACAACACAACACGGATATCCCAGCCATTTATCACCTGAGGGTTTTAATTTTTTTTCTTTTAAGAGAGCTTTTTGCTGTAGGGTACAGGTGCTCATCCTTACTGGAGAAACAGAGAGAGATAGAGAGACATAAAGTGAGAAATCACCCCCTGCGGGAGGGTTCACCACACTGCAATCCCTTCTCCTCTATTGTCTTCTTGGGATTTTGGGCATACACACACACACACACACACACACACACACACACACACACACGCCCTGCATGAGTTTCAGGCCACTGGGTTCAGGACTTGAGACATAGTCGGCCATGTGGGGAGTCCAGTGACATAACCACTATGCCACCTGCTGGTCCCTATCATCTTGAGTTTTTTCTGTTTTCCAAAAATAGACACCCTACTTATATTTGAAGAATAACCTGGTTTCCATACATTTCTTTTTGAGAACAAATGTCCTTGAACAAATTGGTCTAGGAGGACTTCTATTATTAAAACTTTTAGGAGAAATAACCAAAAAATGAAGGCACTGATTTGTAATACTTTATGAACTAGTTACTTACCAGTACCACCCATTTTTCTCCTCTATTCCTGTTAGCATGGCTCAAATTTTTAATCTATGTTTTCCAGGCTCCCTTGCCAGATGACTTGGTGCTATGTCGGAAATGAGGATATTAGGAAATTAGTTGACTAGATGTTAGAAAAAGTTCCTGTTTTGAGCTTTAGTGATCTGACAGTTGTTGGCAGTTTCTGGAACTTTCTGGGAGTTTCTGTAGCACTAGAAGAAATGGGATAATTCTGGACTTCAAAAGTCTGGATAGATAAAACACCTTTTCAAAAGTTTGTATTGAGTCTAGATGGCCCAGGTTTGATGGATCTGGAGCTGGCTGCAACAGCATCTCCAAATGTGTGTGTGTGTATATATATTTTTTTTCCTGAGACATTTTTGCTATAGAGTGTGTGTGCTCACCAGAGAGACAGAAACAGAGAGAGAAACAGATAGGAAGAAATCACTCCCTGGGGGGATGGCCACACCACAGTCCCTTGTTTTGGGGGTTTGAGCATGCACACACATGTGCCTAGTGTAAGTTTCAAGCTGCCAGGTCTAGGACTTGAACTGTAGTCAACCATGTGGGAGTCCAGCACTGTAACCATTACACCACCAGCTGGACCTGTGAATTATTTTTTTTCTTTTTTTTGAGCATTGCACTTTCAGTTTTCTATTTATTAGACTAAAGATAAACACACCCTAATGTGTATAATTGTGGACAAAGACATATATATATATATATTAAAAGCATGGCTAAACTCTTTTGTTTGGTTCTGAGAACAAATCCTTAAACTTATTACTGAATCATACATATTGTAAAAGCAAAATTCAGATAGAATTGTAGTTTTCTGTTCATAATATCTAACTTCTGTCACTGCATTATGAGATTTTGGGGAAGGAACTATATTTTATTTATTTTTGTATTCTCAGAAACTAACTTAGTGGCACAATGACACTCCCTTGTCTAAACCATTTTTAGATGATAGCCAGTTATTTATATAAAGAGAAATTCTGCTCATATGACTTTCTTAAAATCATTCCATGTCTTCTCGCTGCCTTTAGGATAAAATGCAGGTTATTTAGTGTGGCTTCCTAAGATTTTTATATTTTGAACAATGCTTATCTTTTCAATCTTATCTGTTTCTTCATCAGACTCTTCAATGTTTTACTCTATGTGGACTCAGTAACTTGTAGTTTGGCTAAAGCCCTACACTGTGTCTCATTTTTGTGTGTCGTCATGTAGATGACTCCTTAAACCTAAACACTCTTTTCTCTTCTCTTTAATCTTTTTTTCTCAAAATAACTCCCATTTATGTTCCAGTTTTCAACTTTATCACGTTTTTTTCCCCTTCGGACTTTCCTAAATCTTCTAGTGTGGCTTTGGCTTTGAAATTTTTCTATATAATCCCAATGCACTTGTCACTACTTTTATTATGGTATGTAACATACTGTGTTGCAATTGCCTATTTAATTGCATCACAGTATGTTCAAAAGGACTTTTTGTATGCAATTCCAGCTAAATTCCTAGAGCTAAAGAAATTAGACACATCTGCATTCATTTTTTTTTTCCTTAAGAGAGATTTTTTGCGGGACCAGCAGATGGAGTAATGGCTATGTCGCTGGACTCCCATGTGGTCAACCGTGATTTGGGTCCCGGACCTGGTGGCTTAAAACTCACGCTTGGGCGTGTGTGCGTGCGTGCCCAAGATCCCTAGAGGAGAATGGAGGAGAAGGGATTGCTGCATGGCCATCTCCCCTGGGGGTGATTTCTCACTTTTTGTCTGTCTCTTTCTGGCTAGCTCATGCTCCTTATAGCAATAGCCTCTCAAAAAAAAAAAAGAAAAAGAAAAAAAGAGAGAGAGAGAGATTGTGGGATTTTGGATTTTGTGCACACACACACGTATACCCAGCATATTTTAAATCACCAGGTCCGGGACTTGAACTGCCATTGACTACATGAGAGTCTAACGACATAACCACTACCATTATGCCATCTACTAATCTTGGTACAACTGCATTCTAATGATGCCCAAACTCTGTTTCCAAGTTGATCATACTTTCCAAACTCTCCTATAATATTCACCATCATTCTCACCAATCCCTAATCCAACTATGTAAAGAAGAGTCTAGATGATCTAAAGGAATTGGTTGAAGCAAGAAAGTTGGTAAGTGGCGACATGATATAGATCCAGAGGAAGTGTTTTTGGAGATATATACATATATACATACATACATATATATGTGTGTATATATATGTATGTATGTATATATATATATATATATATATATATATATATATATATATATATATATATATATATATATATATATATATATATATATATATATATATATATATATATATATATATATATATATATATATATATATATATACATTTAGAGAAAGTGTTTTGTTTGTCAGTATAGTATCCTCTTGCCTCAGCTTCCCAGTTGGTATACAGTTGCACGCCACCACACTTGGCTCTGTTTTGGACAGAGTATCACTTTGTTATCTAGTCCAGCCTTGAGTTTGTAATCCTTCTGCTTCAGCCTTCTGAGTGCAAAAATTAAAGACATACTCCACTATGCCTGTCCTTTAGGTTAGAGAGGAATTGAATCAAGACCTTCCACACAATTCCAGCCTGTAGACCACAATATCTTAGCACAGTATGCCACCACAGCTGGTCCATGGTTTGGATTTTTATGTCATTTTTGGGAGAGAGGAAGAAGGCTAATCTTTCTATTTTTAAGCCAATTAAGAGAGTGCGATAATTAATTTTATGTGTCAACTTGGCTGGGTCATGGTGTTCTGGATGTGTTGTTGAGGTATGCTTTTGGATCAAATTAACATTTAAATTGGTAGAATTCAAGTAAACAACATTATCAACATCTATTAAATTTAGATTTAACAAGCCAGTTATGCATGTACTGTATGTCTTCCCAACTAGATGTGAGTTTTGTGGAAACAAAGACAGATTCTTTCTTGTCTTCACAACCCAGCATAGAGACTAGCACTAATAAGGCCTGATGAAATATTTGTCTAATACATGAGTTGATATTTACCACAAAGCATTGAAGAAAGAGCCACTGAAAAGTATACTGGAGTGATATATATTCTTCTGATGGTTATTATGGACTCATGAAAGGTCAGAGCATCATAACACACCAACTTTATTCTAAACAAAATGAAGAAAGAGAACTCTGGTATTTATCAGCATCTGATTCAAAATAGCCCATTATCCTTTGGAGGTAGTAGGGTTTCTGTTAAGAAAGGACAACTACTTGTAAGCATCAGTGTATCTTGCTTTTATTTAAAATAATTTATGACCAGAGACAAATAGTTAATAAAATGGAGTTAATATCAAAAAAGCTTCACAAGATAGATATTGATGATTTAGAAGGATTCTTTCAGGGTGGCTATACCCTAGTATATGTGCTGGGTGTGGTGTGACAAATGCATTTCAAAGTATGTAAAGAGTTCATTATTAGTTTCAAAAGTGACATATATGATGACAGATTTTTGTGAAGTTTGAACAAAGAAGATATTTTATGACTGAGGTTCATAAATAATGCCTTTTATTTTAAATAAACTTTTGATTTTAAAATAGTTTTAGATTTAAAGAAAAGTTGTGAAAATTGAACAGAGAGCTTCTATTTCCCCACACCCAATTTTCCTTATTACTATTTTTTTCTTTCCTTTTTTCGGTTTTGCTATAGTACTTATTATGAACATCTTAGATTATGATGGTACATTTGTCACAATTAATAAATCAATACATTATTATTAGTTAAATTTCATAGCTTATTAATAGTTTCTTAGTTGTTACCTAATATTCTTTTTTCAATTTGAGCATCCCATCCAAGATAACACATTGCATTTAATCATCATGTTTCTTTAGGCTCCTTGCGCTGTGACAGCTTCTCAGATGTTCTTTTTGTATTTTAATGGCTTTGACAGTTCTGAAGAGTATGAGCCAGTTATTTTGTAGAAGGTCCCTCAATTAAAATTTGTTTGATGCTTTTTTCATGATTAAACTGGGGATATGTATTTCTGGAAAAAAGTAAAGAAATTTAAAAAATGATTATAGTATATTAAGGGTGCATGCTGTCATCCTGATATTACTGTTGATGTTGACCTTGAACATCTTACAGAGGCAGTGTGTCAGATTTCTCCACTGTAAAGTTACTCTTTTCCTCCACTCCACCTCTTATTTCACTCTGCACTCTGAAAGAAAGTTGGTATGTATAGTGCACATTTAAGGAGTGGATAGTTATGCTTCACTTTTTATTTATTTATTTTTTTGAGATAAATTTTTACTATGAGGCACATTTCTCACACAAAGTGAAAAATTATCCCCCAAGGATATTGTCGGCAACATAAAGTTACTCTTTTCCTCCACTCCACCTCTTATTTCACTCTGCACTCTGAAAGAAAGTTGGTATGTATAGTGCACATTTAAGGAGTGGATAGTTATGCTTCACTTTTTATTTATTTATTTTTTTGAGATAAATTTTTACTATGAGGCACATTTCTCACACAAAGTGAAAAATTATCCCCCAAGGATATTGTCGGCAACATTTCCTTCTCCTTATGCTTCACTTTTTATTTATTTATTTTTTGAGATAAATTTTTACTATGGGGCACATTTGTCACAGAAAGTGAGAAATCATCCCCCAAGGATATTGTCGGCAGCATTTCCTTCTCCTCCATTCTCTTCTTGGGATTTTGGGCATGCACACAGACACACCTGATGTGTTTTAAGCCTCTGGATCTAGGACCCAAAGTATGCTTGACTATGTGGGGATTCAGCGATGGAATCATTACTCCATCTGCTGGTCCCATATGCTTCACTTTTTTTTTGAGAATGAGGTATCACTGTGGACACCTCCACAAAATTTCCTTTCCGGTAATCATTCCATCCCCTTTTTTTCTTGGACCTAATGGTGATAGTGGGATAGTGGTACTGCATTTTTCCTTTTGGTTTCCATAAACCTTTGGTAAAAAAAAATCCTCTATTAAATCCTTTTTTAATTATCTTATTTTGAGTATACCATGTCTTTCCTGTTGGGATCCTAACTAATATATAATTGGATCCAGGCTTTGTTTCTTGAACACTCCCATTATTTTTCTTCAGATACCATAATGTAATATAGGAGACCTTTGAGAATATACTTTTCATCTCCTTTGCAGCTTTGCTACTCATTTTTTTTAAACTTATCTATTTATTTCTTCCATGAGTGAAAAAGATAGATGTAGAGAGTGACAGAGAGAAAGCAGCTCCAACAGGGTCTCGATGCCATGATCTACCACTAGCTTCAGCCAGTTCTGGTTCATACACACAAGCACACCTGATAGACTTAGGGAGGTCTTTTGACACAAACCCAGACCCTTCCCACGTGAGTCAACCTTGCCTAACATCATGCTTTATTGCTGTTCCACTGTCTGGACTCCTCTGTCATTCTTAGAATTAGCTCCCAAGTCTGATTTCCTGCACAATGTGCTCTGAGCTACAGAAAAGAATTATTATGAGGCTCTATCGGTTAGCATTTCCCAAGTCTATTAGCTTCCACTCACTAGTTAAATAGTCTGAGGCAAAGCATTCATAGTTAAATTTAATAAGTTTGAGACAGCAGGTAGTGTGGAGTTTAAAGTGGCTGGATCCCACATGGCCAACTGCATGGTTCAGGTCCTGGACCCAGTGGCTTAAAAATCATACTAGGTGCATCTGTATGCATGCCCAAAAAGAAGAGATTGTAGTATAAATGTCAGAGGGTGTAGATTGTAGACAGTGCCAAGATAGTCTTTGAAGGTGCATAAATTAGATCTCATACAATACTGATAGAGAAAACTATTCAGAAAATCAATAAATACATAATCTACAGTAATATGAAGTTTTTTTTTCCTCCCTATCTCCTTCAATATTGAGTTTTTCCTAAATTATAACATTGGTCACTTATATTTATTTAGAGAGATTTTTGTGATAGGGCATCTGTGCTTGCTGGAGAGACAGAGAGACAGAAGTGAGAAATCACCCCATAGGGTGGATGGCCACGCTGCAATCCCTTCTCCTAGTCTCCTCTTGGGATTTGAGCACACACAACACACACATGCACCCAGTGTGAGTTTAAGTTGCTGGGTCCAGGACTTGAACCATGGTTGATTATGTGGGAGTCCAATGATGTAACCATTATGCCATTTGCTAGTCCCACACTGGTCAATTATTGCATACTTACTGTGTGCCAGGTATATGCTAAACCCTTTACACCTGTTTTCTCATTTAATTTTTACAATGTAGTAAGAGAGCTGTTGGTGCTAGTACCCCCCTTGGAATATAGAATGGAATTAATTAGAAGAATGAAGGAACCTGCTCAAGGTTATATAGCTAGGAAGCAATAGACTTGGGAAATTGAAACCTAGTTAATAGGACTCTGGTTCATCTTTACGCAGAGATGTGAGCTGTGCATTTGCTTCTTATCAATCTTGTTTACCTTGTACAATGTTTGTCTTCGTCTTTATATGAGAACCAGCCTAGAAAGATAATTTATAGTAAGTTAAAGTAAAATAGCAACATTAGCTATGTCATAGGACTGTGCTATACAAATTAATCCAAGAGAAGTCTAGTTCATTAAGAGCTCAATACTGTTCACCTATTAGTACTATCACTGTTGTCCTTATTATTGCTCATACAGTTGGCACTTTTTTGAAACAATGCTAACCACTATATATTGGATGGAAGATCAATAAAAGCCATTCAGAATGATTTTTGCTTCTCGCACTCAGTGACTGATAGATGTTCATTAAGGAATGTTCATTACAGATATGCCAATCTTCATAGGGACCACCATCTTGACCTGCCTCTTCTCTTTTTTTTTTTTTTTGGAGAGGTTTTTGCTATAGGGTGCGTGCGCTCGCCAGACAGAGAGAGACAGAGAGATAGAAAGGGAGAAATCACCCCCCAGGGGGGGATGGTCACACCGCAATTCCTTCTCCTCCATTCTCCTCTTGGGATCTTGGGCACGCACGCACACATGCCCGGCGTGAGTTTTAAGCCACCGGGTCCGGGACTCAAACCGTGGTCGACTACGTGGGAGTCCAGCGACATAGCCATTACGCTAACTGCTGGTCCTGACCTGCCTCTTCTCTTAATCGCTCCTACTTGTCTGTAGTTTTTCAGGAATCCTGAAGTACCATGACTGTGTTTAGACCCATTTTCTGGGCCTTTCCTTTTTCTTAGAGAAATATTTTTGCCAAAGGGTGTGTGCGCTTGCCGGAGAGACAGAGAGAAGATAGACAGAAGGTGAGAAGTCACCCCAGAGAGGATGGCCACACCACAGTTCTCCTCTTGGGGTCTTGGGCATGTACACACATGCACCAGGTATGAGTTTTAAGCCACCAGATCCGGGACTCAAGCTGTGGCCACTTACATGGGTGTCCAGTTAAGTTACCATTACACCATCTTCTGGTCCTTCTGGGCTTTCTTACTGTTTAAATTAACTTGGGGTTTGAACCCTTACCCGTTTGACCCATCAGAACATAACCCTAGTTTATACTGGTTCTGGCCTTGCTGCTCTTGTCTTGAAAGGTTTGCCCGACAATTCCATGCACTCACTGTTCTTCTCTATAAATCTGCACTAGCAGAGAAAGGCGATGGCCATTATCAGGACATGTACTGTGTTACCTACACTTTAACCAGCAGCTGCTAGACTTCTGAGCCTTCTGCTAAGCAGTTGAGAGAGTTTCTCCTAATTTGCCAAATGATTCATCAGTTTTAGGAAAAAAATGAATTACAGTTCTTATAACAGATCTTGAGTTTAGAACTTACATAGATCTGTCTGATTATCTCTGCAGGCACAGAAATTTATCTTGGTATAGAGAACTTGGGTTCCCCAAAGGGTTGTCAAATTAAGAAAATAAAAATATAAAACTCCCAGCTTTGAATTTCAGATAAATGACACAATTTTAAAGTGTAAACTATGTATCGAATATTGCTTGAGACACACTTATCCTAAGAAATTGTTTACTGTTTTCTATGAAATTCAGATTTAACTGGAGTCCTGCATTTTGTCTAGCAGCCTCACCACAGACACCACAGAATGGCACCTCCTGTCACATTTGTCACTAGAGACAGCTATTTAGATCTCTGTTACTTGATAGCTTCTGAGCAATAACCGTTCCTCCTATAACTTATTCTTATCTGGGTCTTGACTTTCTATATCCTTGGGGTGAAACTATCCTAGGGTGACCTTACATCTTGTTTTGTGTGGGACAGTCTCATTTTATTTCTATTGTTTTGACATAATTGCTAACAACCCTCCTTCACTTTCAGAAGTGTCTTAGTTTGGATGATAAATTATATGGTCACGCATGCCTCACTCCATCCTTGATTTCCTCCTGACCCTGTTAGTAAGTAAATTTTCAGTTTCTTTCTCTCAATGCCAGACTCTAATTTCCAGGAGGTGCCACCATTCTGACTACACCTTATTTCACTTCCACAAAGCACTGGATTAAACTCCACTGGCTCGGCTAACAGGCCCACTCCCACAAATGGCTCCTGAACAACCATTATTAGTGACAGCAACTTTCTGTACTTGTTACCATGTGCAAAGAGAAAGGGAGAACTGAATAAATATTAAATTAGTTGAATTCAGTAAATATAAATGATTAACACAGAAAAATCAGGTGAAAATATCCAAATGACATTTGTTGGACAGGATTTAAGTAATTTACATTTTGAAAAACAAGATAAAGATGATCTCTACATAAGATAATAGGAACCAATGATTGAAGTACATTTTTAGGGTGTGCAGAAATAAAATAATTTTCTGTTGCCTCAGGTCACTATTTCAATTTCACAGTGTTTACCAAACACAACTTTTATACCAACCAATAAAATATTCAAAAATATAAGGTTGCAACTTCTTTTCCTATAAAATAACAGATAACTGAATAACTGATTTTTCCCCTTTTGATTTTCCACTTATATTTCATATTTGTGTGTGTGTGAGAGGGTTCTTATAGACATAGTCTTTAAATGCACACCTATAAAAATAAAGCCATAGTTGTGCACTGAACTATAATCACTTGGGTTCTTTCCCTCATAAGCATTGCATGAATATAGTTAGAGTTTATCAGAAATTAAAACAAATGTATCTTTTAATAAAATAAAAAGGGATGAATGCTACTATCGGTTGATTTTTTTTTTACATATATTGATTTTATGTTAGCCAAAATATGAAGGGCATTCAAAATAGAAGGAAAAGGAACATTTCTCACTAAAAATTAATATTCTAAGAATATTTCTAAATGTGTCTTTAACTTAAATATTAAAAAGGTATTTAGAACTTATTCAAGGAAAACAAATATGTCATGTTAGTTCCTTTATGTTGAGTCATCCATGATAAATAAATGTAATACATTATGTCTTAGCAAACTTAATTGGATTTTATTTTTAGATAGTAAAATAATAGTTGTCTTGTTAAACCTAAATCAAAGGCTCTTTTGGAAAGCTTAATTTGAAATATCACTGCTAATTTCATCAGTACTTTAATGACCTCCAAGGAAAATTGTGAATGTTTTATGAGTATTTAGAAATGATGTCGATATTCTGATTAAAAAAATGAAAGTAAAAGGGAAACAAAGTGTAATGTCATAATTACTTCATTAGTGTAGAGAAAGCATTAGCAAGACAATTCCAGGTGAACATAACGTGGTCTTACGCAGCGGAGACATTTTAATGACCATCACAGGAGGGTTGTCCTGTCCTATACCAAAGCCTGTGTTAGAGTCTGTAAATGGAATTTGAGAGCAAATAGCTGCAAAATGAACCTTGTGGGTTAGTGTAAAATGAGAATGTGTGAAAATGTTCCTCTGCAAATTTGCTTTTGATAAGCAGAATATATAGCAAGGATATTTTACTAAAGAAAAATTTGCAAGTAACTTAGGCAGAGGTACAATCCTATTAGTCACTTTTCTTACAGCAAATGAAATATTTATTACAATAGAATGATCTGAGTCAGGGGGTGACAAACTAGACCCGTGTGCCAAATCTAGCAGTCACTTGCTTTTGTAAAGTTTTACTGAAAAATAAGCTTGCTCATTCATGTAGGTGTCATGTGTGGTTCTACCAACGGTACAGTAGCAGCTTGGTAATAGTGACAGAGACTGTGTGGCCCACAGAGCCTCAAATATTTATGAAATGGTTCTTGACAGAAACGTTTGTCAGTCTCTAATCTAGATCATTAGCTTAATTCTTCAGTTCTCTACATGTCCTTCCACCAATATTAATTAATATTAATTGTTCATTGATCTAGACTTATCTATGTATTCATTAATGAAATGATTGTTAGAAACTTCTAGTGGTTGCTTCATAAGATACAGAGAATTTAAAGATTTCCACATCCTGGCCCCTGACTTTAAGATACTAGGGGTGATTGTCATGTAGACAGATCATTCCAACATATGTTTAATCATTTGTCAAATGCTTCAGAACAGTGAAAATGATCAGTGGTGGAAGACAGATACTATTTTCTCAAAAAAATTAAGAAACCAATAGTAAGTGGAAAGGGGAGAAGTACGTAGTTATCAATTGTGACAAATACCACGAAGGAAGTGAACAGATTTCAATAATGACAATTAATGCAAAAGGACAGTTCTTCACCACACAGTTCAGAATGCCTAATTAAAAAGATATTTCGGTACCTGCTTGGTAGCTTAAAATAACATTACTGTTTATTTGGTTCACAAGTCTGCAATTTTTGAAGTGTTTGGCAAGAATAGATCCTCTCTTTCCCACATTGCGTCGCCTGGAGTGGCTCTGTAGGTAGGAGAATCCTTTTAGCTCACTTACATGCTTAGACAGACTAATCTGTTGGTCAGCTGAAAGCTTAGCTGTAGGTGTGGCCTGGACCTTTGTTCCTTTCCAGGTGGGGCTAAGTAGGCTTCCTTATGGCATAGTGGCAGGTGAGTGATCCAAGAGAACTAGGCAGAAGCTGCATTGCTTTTTAGAATCCAATCTAGAATCATCCATCATTTACATCATGGTCACAAGCCCAGCTATATTCCAGGGGAGAGAACACAGACCCCATCTCTTGTTTGGAGGAATGTTCAAGTAAGAAGACTGTGTTATTAGGATATAGTGTGGAAGCCTTTATTACAAAGTACATTTGATGGCAAAATGTAGCAATTTGTACTTAGCTATTAGGGCCAGAAGGATGACAATAGCAGGGAAAAGCTTATTCTAGACAGTTAAAACGCATATTTGGAAGCACTAGCAAGAGAGACACATTTGTTTGAGAAATCTAGAGGGGACCAATGTAGGCTTGGTTCAAATAGACGAATGTTAAGTTTACAGAGCTAGGAGGTATTTGATCACACTGGCTCCTTTAGGGCAAGGCAGGGCTTCAAAGTTTATTTTCTAAGTGTAATAGGTAGCTTTTGAAATATTTAAAGCATGATAGAGACATGATTTAATTTACATTTCTTTTTCTTGAGTGATTTTTTGCTATAGGGCACATACGCTTACCAGAGAGACAGAGAGAGACAGAGAGACAGAAAGTGAGAGATCACCCTCCAGCAGGGATGGCCATGCCACAGTCACTTCTCCTCCATTTTCCCCTTGGGATCTTGGGCATGCATGCACATGTGTCTGTTGTGAGTTTTAAACTACCGGGTCTGGTACTCAAATTGCAGGTGACTACATGGGAGTTCAGCAACATAACCATTATGCCATCTGCTGTTCCCGATTTAATTTGTATTTCTAGAGATCATCTAAACTGTCATGTAGAGAATGGATAGGAGGGGTTCAAAAGTAGAAGCAGAGAGGTAAATTGGAAGGGTAATACAATAATTCTAATGACATAATTCTGTCTTGAATCATAGTGATCTTGGAATAAAAATAGAAAAAAAATTATTGGATTTGACAAATATTTTAGAGGTAGATTCTCTAGGTGTTATTAAGATACTGGGTCAGGGTGTCTGGTGTAGAAATGTGAAAGAACCAAGAATGACTTCTAGATTTCTGGAATGAGCATTAAATGAATATTAATTTCATTTGTGTAGAAAGACAATTTTAGAGGAAAAACACATTGTGGAGGTGTGTAATCAAAAGTTCACTTGTTGGGCCAGCATGTGGCATGGTGGTTAAGGTGCTAGACTCCCACATGGCCAACCACTGTTCTAGTCCTGAACCTGGAGGCTTGCTTTCTCCTTCTCTCTGTCTCCCTGTTTCCCTCTGGTGAGCACACATGCCCTATAGCAAATTAAAATAATAATAATAATAAATAAAATTAAATAATTAAAAATTTTTAAAATTTCACTTTTGGGCATGATAAGATTTCTGATATTTCCAACCGAGCCAATGGAATTCTTGGCTTGAAGATATGTATTTGGAAGTGATCAGCATATATACAATCTTTCTATGGGAATTATGAGATCCCCTCGGGAGAGAGTACAGAGAGAAAGGACAGGAGAACCAATACCCAATTCTGAGAAGGCAGGATGTGGATGTTATCAGGGAGGGAGAAATGGATAAGAGAGAAAGAGAGGTCCAGGGGCATTGAGATATGTCAGAGAGCATTGAAAACAGAGAATCCAAGAAGTTGAAGGGTTTCAAAATTCCAGAAGATCTCCTTGGAACTTTTGTAAGATCAGAATGTGATGATAGGTGAATTCTTTGGATTGAGCAATTTGGAGATATTGGTGATCTTATCAATACCAGAGTTGTAAAGATGTTTGGCCAGAAGCCAGACTGGAGGAGTAGAGTGTGGGTGTGAGGCAAACAGGATGTGTGCATGTATAAAATGCTACAGGTGCTGCTCTGGTTTTGCAGCAAAAGCAAAGGGAAAGTGTGATCATTCTGAACTGCTGCATAGAAAAATAAAATGGTCTAGCACATTGCTTTATGTCCTGAAAGAAATTAATTTAAAACATTTGTTTTGGGGAGTTCTGAAAATATGTTTCATTCTTTTTCTTTCTTTTTTAAAGAATTATTTCTTAAATTTTATTTATTACCATCATTATTATTTATAATTAGCCATAGGGCATGGGCACTCATCAGAGACAGAGAGAGAGAGAGAGAGAGAGAGAGAGAGAAAATGAGAAAGCAAGCTGCCAGGTCTGGGACTTGAACCATTGTAGACCATGTGAGAGTCCAGTACCTCAATCACCAGGCCCCTTGCTGCCCCACCCCCGTTCCTTTTTTAACAGAGGATATAGATCATAACCAACTTTTGTTTGCAAGGATCACCTCTCTCTGTTCTTTGGCATGTTTGGGGCATTAAGAGTTAATGAAGGACATGTAACTCTTATTCTAAATGGCTTCAGACTATGCTTTCAGTTTCCTGTGTGTATGAACATGCATGTACATTTGTGTGTACGAACACATTTGTGGCAGGGCAAGGGAGCACATGTGCCCTCTGGTGATAAGAAAAAAGAAAGAGGGAACCAGCAGTTAGCGTAATGGCTATGTCGCTGGATTCCCACGTAGTCGACCGCGGTTCATGTCCCGGACCCGGTGGCTTAAAACTCACGCCAGGCGCGTGTGCGTGCGTGCCCAAGATCCCGAGAGGAGAATGGAGGAGAAGGGATTGCGGCGTGACCATCCCCCCTGGGGGGTGATTTCTCACTTTCTGTCTCTATGTCTCTCTCTGTCTGTCTGGCGAGCGCACGCGCCCTACAGTGAAAAAAAAAAATCTCTCCAAAAAAAAAGAAAAAAGAAAGAAAGGTGTAGCTAGGCAGAGGGAAAAGAAAACACAGAAGGATAGTCATTATTTCTGCAGTTTAGTAAGCTGAAAGAGGTAAACAAAAAGACTGCTTAAGGAGGTAGCTGCCATTTCATCACTGGCCCTTTAGGCTCTATTCAGGGGGCTGGATTCTCATCTAGGCAATGGCAATGCCTTGATGGGTTCTGAGTACCCAGTGATGGGATGAGATTTGTTTGTAATATGTTGTTGGTACAGAGCATAGAAAAGTGAGCAAGTTACATAGAAATAAAAAGTGCCTTAGCTTTATAACAACTATCATAGACATAAAGTCTTTTTTTGCCCTCGTCTTGGTTCTCAGTCTCATTGTACATTGGCCAAATGATAATTATACTTCTGACATTCCCAAGTAATGCTCCCAGCTCCAAAGTAGTTAATAATGATAATCAGAAAATAGCAGAAAAGTAAAAGAAATCTCTATGTAAAGTCAGCTGAAGTCATATTTTACAAAGTTAAAAAAAAATTCCCATTAAGTTCTAAATAAATGTTTTATGAATGTCTCAAGTGCAACTTCTTTGGTGAAAACTTCCTAAATTTCCCTTCAGCAGTAGTTACAATGTCTTCTGTTTTCTCATAACAATCTCTTTGACCTCTACTTAACCAGTTATTATTCCATATTTTCATTTACCTGTTTATGTATATATCACAGTTTGTTTCAATTTGGTTCAGTGAAGATTTACGAGGCACTTTTACTGAGGCAGACAATACACTAAGCAGCCTCACATCATATGCTAAGTGACTTAGAGACCTATAAAATTACTGTGAGGCAGACTCAAAATCCTTAAATTTGTTATCTAGCAAGACTCATATAGAATATATTTAAGGAAATTTAACTCTTTATTATTCTCACTTGATGTAAACATTCCTCTACTTAATTCAGTATTTTAACTTTCTTTCATTGGTCAAATCTTGAATAATTCCAAAACCAAGATTCATAAAAGAAATATAGTTATAAATAAATACATATTTTGAAAGGACAAACATCTGTGGAACTTTAAAATGGCAAATCCTTGAATTCTAAAAAGGAAGACAAGTTTCGATATTACATTTTATCAGATAGATATAACCTGTCCATAGACAGATTGGCAAATAAGTTCTTCTAAGTCCTACTATAGCGAAATAAACAAGGAAGAAAAACAATGCCTATAGAGTTGGTGCTCTTCTACTGGATGGTGTGATTATATTTCTATCTGGTTATAATTTGTGATAAGAGATGGAGCGTCTTTCTCTGCTTATAAAACCTGACTGAAGCAATAGTAAGTCCTCAGTTACTTTTTTTTTTTTCCAATTTGCTACTGGGTGTGTGCATGAGAAAGAAAGAGACAGTGAGAAAGCATCCCCAGAGTGGATGCCCACACCACCTCTCTTTTCCTTCATTCACCTCTCAGGATTTTGGGCACACATGCAAATGCACCTGATGTTTCTCAAATGCAGAGTCTGGGACTCAAACCATGGGAATCCAGCACCTTAATCACCACACCACCTGCTGGCTCCCCTCAGCTTATAGTTTTGGAATAAAAGTTTTTAAAATTTATTTTTATATTTATATATTTTTATTATTATTCATACATTAAATTGCTATACATTATTTAGATTGTGAGGAGACTTTACCCAGCATGATATACACCTCAGTCAAAATTATTTGCTTTTTAAATATTTAAAGAATATCTGTTGAATGCAGTAACTTTTATTTGTTTTTATTAAAATAATTAAAAAATTTTTTCTTTAGTGAGATTCTGCACAAGACAACAACTATGTGGAAGAGAAAAATATAGGCACCTCCAGAAGTGTCTCATGCAGCGATCCCCTTTTCCCAGCTCTTTAGCTAGTCTGGATCATAGGCACATAGGCCTGGGCCAGGTGTGCTTCAAACAAACTCAGGATGAGAACTCCCAGGAGGTGATGTGCCTCCAGCAACACAGATCGCAGATCAGAACCCCACTGCCAGGCATACAACACCTTTAAGAAATGATTTGGGAACATTACGTTCCTCTACTGTTAGGATGGGTTATATAGCACAATATCATACTATTATGATAGGTCACTATAACACTAATACTATTGTAATACTCAGGTATATTTTTATGCTCCTGCTTGGTAATGTACTATGGGTTGTCTGCATTCCCTTCCATTATTATGTCTTCCTCTAGGAAAATATTACTACCTTTCTCCTTTAATCTCATAAATCTACTAAAAATCTGGGTATCAAAGGACCAATAGTATGAGAAATTTTTCTTATGAGAAAAGTCGCTGGGTGAGAGGAGATAAGGATTCCACTATTGGATACCTGTGCATGACGGACTGTTTTGTGACCTTGGGCCTGGCGAGTTTCTAGATTCCTTTCGCCACTATATGAGCGGTTTGAGATTTCTGGAAGTTAGTGTTCTGGATGATCAGGGCATAATTAAATAGTAATATTTAGTAGTCAAAATTACTATGAGAGGTGTCCTACACACCTTCAAAAGCAAGTTGTACTTGTGGCTTTAAGGGACTTTAATGTTGAACTTTAAAATCTCTAAGATATTGATCAGATGCTGGAAAAAGACTAGGAAAAATAATACAGGTCTGGCAAATTACTATGTGCAGTTTCATAAGCAATGAACAAAAAACAGGCATTTTCACCCATCTTTGGGCAGATGGTGAATGGCAACAACAGAGATTTCAAATATAGATGTAGCACATATATATTGCAAACAGCTGTAATAGCTAAAATACATGCCAGAAGACTTAATCGCTCTGGATTTTTTTTCCAATACATGCAAGAATTCAAAAATAGACTTGTCCTTTTCTACAATTGCTATAGAATTTGTCGAAATAGGCAAGTGCATCTATGATATAAGAACTTTGCTGTGTGCTGATTAGGCTGTATTTTTGACTCCTTGACAACTCGTTGATTAGCAAAATTCTCGTTAGTTATGATTTAGTGTGCAGAACTCATGACCAATTGTGACTTCTTGTTTATGCAACTGAGTTGGCTGAATCAACTGTTTTGTTACATGTGGACCTTGCCAATACCAAATAACTGAACAAAAACTAAACAGCTGAATTTAGCTGTGTAGTTCGCATTTGTCTCTGTCTTTTACGAGGACAGCTCAGATTTTAAGAATCTACCCCACCTTTTTTTTTTTTTTTTTACAATGATGGAGTTATTATTGCATCATTATTTGAGATTAATTTTTTAAAGAATGTCTTTTAATTGAGTGAATCTTTGATTTGTTTGAAAAGAACTAAGTAACGAAAAGTTTTTCAGTAGGAATAGTAAAAATTAATCTATGTTATTTTAGAAATTCTGAGAAAATCAGGCTGTCAATAAACACAGTCACCACTAAAGCTCTTAAACTAAATTTTAACTTTTATGAAGTCCTAACTGTAACTTAGTTATAATTGAGGAAAGGTTCTAGTAGGTCAACTGATACTAAGTTTGCAGCTGAGTGTAGAGTGTTAGAGGGGCTCATGGGTTAGAGTCCACAGATCTGGGTTAATTCTGACTGACACATTGAATCCGTGTGACTTTCACTAAGTATCCTTATCAGTGAGTTTAAGACAATGTTAATATTGTCCAGCTTAGAAAAAAATTAAAGGAGGCGATAAGTGCTAAATAAACTTTGTAAACTCTGTTGTGATATTCAAATGTTGATATTGAAACATAGGAGCCACCATCCTTTCCAGACCTTTGTAAAAGGCAAAATATTCCTAACCTTTATAGGCACGGCAGGTGCTTCATCTTTTGAATGGCTCAACTGCTGTGTCTGATGCTGTCTATCCAGTTAATTAAAAGGGTAATTTCAAGAACAACATGGCCAACATAGACATTTAAATATTCTATTTAAGAGAAAGGATTTACATGCACCCAGGTTACCTAGATGAGCAGACTATATCAATCAAATCCCTAGGACAATTACTGTAATTTCCACATCTTCCACGTATGTTGTGAAAGTTGTATAATAAGGAAAGTATATTTGGAGAGGATCACCTGGTCTAATGTTCAGTTTAGCTAAGATGAAAACTGAAGAGGTGAGGTTCATGGTTGCACATTTTTAAAAAAAATATTTTTGTCTTTTTATTTATGTATCCATTTATACAGTCATTCACTGTACATCAATACAGTATACAAAATGAGATTTTCCATCCAGTATACATTGTATATTGGCTAAATCCAGGATATTACTATACATGTTATCATCAACAAATCATTTTCTATTTCTTGGTTCTTATATATTTTGCTTTATTTTTCACCCCTTGATTCCCTATCTCTCACCCTCTGCCAACTCCCCCCTTTATCCCACACTGTCTCTAGTATGTACAGTTGTATTACATACCTTTTTTCCACATTTATTGATTCTCTAAAGATCTTAATTAATTTAAAGACTTTCAATAGCAAAAGCAGCTGATATATACATATTTGTGAATGCATGTCTGACTTTAGGCGTAAACCTCAGTGGGTAAAGTGAACATATATAAAGTGGCACCTTGCTGGAGCTCTATAGCTTATTGCAGTCATTAAGTAGGTATTAATAGGTTTTTTTTTTTTTTGGAGAGATTTTCACTGTAGGGTGCGTGCGCTCGCCAGACAGACAGAGAGAGACATAGAGACAGAAAGCGAGAAATCACCCCCCAGGGGGGATGGTCACGCCGCAATCCCTTCTCCTCCATTCTCCTCTCGGAATCTTGGGCACGCACGCACACGCGCCTGGCGTGAGTTTTAAGCCACCAGGTCCAGGACACGAACCGCGGTCGACTACGTGGGAGTCCAGCGACATAGCCATTACGCTAACTGCTGGTTCCCTTAATAGGTATTTTTAATGCATTTTTTAATTTCAAAAAAGTTTTAGTTTCTTTACTTTCTGGGATACCAATGATCTGGATGTTTGGGCATTTAATAGTGTCTAGTATTACTAATATGTTATTCTCATTTTGGGGGGAGTTATTTTCTTACTCTTTTTGGTGAATTTTTCTAGGCCAGAGGTTCTAGCTTCTACATCTGAGATTCGATCTTCTGCATGATCTAGCCTGCTTTGAATATTTTCAAGAGAAGTTTTGATTTCCAATATTACAGCCTCCATCTCCAACAATTCCGTTCGATTCTTTTTTATGATGTGTAGCTCCTCTTTCAGATCATGCAAGAACTTCCTCACCTCCTGGAACTCAGTGTCTCTTTTCTCCTTCATCTTCTAGAGTTCATTGTCTCTCTTCTCTTGCATCTCTGTTAGCTTCGTCACCATAAATATTTTAATTTCTTCATCTGACATTTCCATGAGTTCCCTTGTGTTCTTTGTGGAGGAAAAAGAGTTATTCTTCATTGTACGAGAGATACATCCTTCGTTTCTCATATTTCTTGTGCCTCTGTGATGGTTTCTGGTCATCTGATGGATTATACATTTTTCTCCTATTTTTTTTTTTTTTTGGAGTTATATCTAACTCCTGGTTAGACTGGGGAGCAGGAGGGTGAAGTCTAGGTGGCGAATCTTCAGTGGTTGAAATTCCTGAATGGGGCCGCTCAGAACTCAAATACAGATGGTTGCTGGTTGGCCTATCCTGACTCCTGCCTGAACTGGGACGCGGGAGGGTAAAGTCTGGGCAGAGGGTCTTCAGTGGTTGAAATCAAAGGTTGCACAATGGTTTAATGGAAATTTAGATTAAAGCTAAATTTTCTGGTCCTTATATTTCTGTCTTAGTAGAACTTGAAGGCAGGAAGAAAGTACCAACTATCTTCTCATAATCTCCACTGCTTTAAGAACTGAGTCCTATAAAATTAGTTTCTAGTTCATTGCTTTGTTCTCCTTGGCTTTCAATATGTCTGATACCAACAATTAGAAAAATTCCTGAGACTTGAAAGATTGTATTTTGTGGGCTGGCCCTGTAGGCTGGTGGTAATGGAAGCATGTCTGACTCTTTTTTAAATCCTGGCCCTGGCAGTTTGAAAATCATGCCAGGTGTGTATATGTGCATGTCCCAAATCTTGACAAGACAGAAAAATAAAGAAGAGATTACAACATGAGCACAGTTCTTTGTGTGTGTGGGGCGGGGGTTGCTTTCTCTCTATGTCTCGCTCTCTGGCAAGCACATATGCCCTTTGGCAATTTTTTTTTAATAAATTGAATTTTGTTAGCAGCAATGTCTCTCATTACTCATTGTGCCTTCTATAGAGCTCATGCCTCCCCTATAAGAAAGACCGAAAAACTGGTGTCACATATGTGTGATGATGTCCATTTTTTAATGGTCTGTGATGAAACTGCAGACCCCAATCAAGGCTTGACTTCTGGATTTTCTTAGCAATATTCACTTGGCTGGCTCTTATTCATTCCCCCCTTTTTAAAATTCTAACTAATAAATAATTCCTTTGCAATAGAGATTGTCTTCATTTTGCTTCATAAAAAACATCTAGTTTCCTTTTGTAGACTTAATAGGCTTACAATATTCTCAAGTCATCGAAGTGGCTGCTAATGGCTGCTGTTCTAATTATCTATTTCTGGACATTTTTAGTTCTAATTTGATTATCTCTGATGCATTCTATTAATATTTTCTCATAGGACTTTCTTCATTATTTGTTTTTCTACAAAGTTCCATATTTTTCCTTCCTTTCTTTCCTTCTCTATTCCTGGGACTCAAGTGTATTTGTTGTCATGGTCTCTGGAATTGTAAGAGAAAAAGAGTAGATTCTTTAGAATTTGCCCTATTTTATTGCTCCTAGAATCCAATAATTTATGTTTAGTTGTATTTACCAAATATAGGAACTATCTACTGTGTACAGGACACTATGTTTAGTTATGTGAAGGTCTGAATGTTAATAATACTGTTGAAAATTCAAGATTTTTGGTGGAAGTAACACAGCATTCATTTTCCTTACAGAGGCCAAAAAATTTTATCTGTTGTATTTTTATTACTTTGTGCAGACCTTCAACCCATTCTCTTAGAATCCAAACTGTTTTGACTTTAAGAGTCTTTTTTGTGGGACCAGCAGATGGTGTAATGACTACGTAGCTGGAGTCCCATGTAGTCGACCACGGGTCAAATCCTGGACCTGGTGGCTTAAATTAACACCAGGCGCATGTGTGTGTGTGTGCCCAAGATCCTGAGAGGAGAATGGAGAAGGGATTGCCGCGTGGCCACCTCCCTAGGGGGTGATTTCTCTCTTTGTATCTTTCTTTCTCTCTGTCTTTCTGGTGAGCTCATGGTGCTCTATAGAAACAAACAAACAGAAACAAAAACAAAACCTCTCCAGAAAAAAGAGTCATTTTGTGCATCAATATTTACTTATTTTTTTTTTTTTTGTTATACCACACATACACACACACACACACACACACTTCAAAACTTTAGGTTGGTAAAGAATACTGATCATTTCAACAACTTACACTGAGATAGACCATTGCAGTGAAATGTTTGTCATATACTTTATAAAACATGCAAAAATGAGTGAAGAAAGGCATGCAAATTTAAGCTAACACATTAAAATACGTGATTTATATTAAGAAGTTACCACAAAGACTGAACATGCTATTCAAAAATTATCCAGTGCTTTCATTCCAGAAGTAATTTGCTCTTTTTAAGTATGAGAAGACATTTAAATTTGCAACCAGGCCTGAACACGTTTTTAGTTATTTATTTTTTTAAATTATTACCATTCTCTTCAGCTAAAAAAATAGAAGCTGAGAAGAGTGATTTTTCTAATGTCTTTTCTGAAGTGAAGGCAGCATTGAGGCAGCTTAATAACTGTGCTAATGTAGAGTTTTCCATCTTTATTCTGAATTTCCATTTTACCCCTGTTAAATAATGGTATGAGTTATCGATATTCAAAAATAAAAATGAGTTCCCTAGTTTTGCTCCCCAAATATTTTATCATCCTATACATATATATGTTCGTATCTGGCATTTGTCTAATACATGTCTTATTAAATATTAGTCTTTAGATGAAATACTCTGTAACATATAAATAAATTCTTGGCTAGGGTTATATCAACGTATAGGATGGACTAGACAACTAAGATACTAACACAGATATTTCTGTAGAAGTTTTTTTTTTTCATAGTATACATTTATAAACTGCTAGAGAGTGGTAATAACCACAGTGCCTGCTTATACTTTACAGTTCATGTTGACTACTCAGGAAGTCTAGCAAAAGTATATAATGCATCCCTGAAGGAATACATTTTATCTCAGCGTTCAGTTAAGCAGTTTTGTTCTGGACCAAGAGTACAACATTTGCCTTTCATGTCCTGGGAAGAATGGATAACAAGCATTTCATTGAGAAAACTGGGCAGAGAGTACAGAATGCATAACCCGGACTTGGAAAGCTGTAAGTTCACAGATAGTGGAAGGGTGACCGCTCACAGATCACAAGTAGAAGTTACTTTTGAGAGCAGAAGAAAAGAAGTGAAGTCTTTTCTGAAATATAATTGGTAGGGCCAACCCTGTAGTACAGTGGTTAGGCCCTATACATGGGGAGCAGGATCCCACATGGCCACTGTGGTTTGAATTCTGGCTCACAGCTTTGGATAATGAGCTGGGGGCTGGAAAAAAGGAAAAGGGATTTAGTGTGATTATGCTCCATTGAGGGGTATTTTTCCTCTCTTTGGGGAGCTCAATCACTTTCTGGCAATAAAGACATCAGAAGTACAATTGCTGAAAAAAGTGAAAATGATCAATTATTATTTGACACAGGACTTTTTAAAGGAATACGTTCTCTAACACAAGAAATTGTCATATGAATGTAGCTAAAGGTGGGAAAGATACTGAGACACACAAGCTATTCTTTAGCTGAACTGAGCCAAACTGTTTCACTGGGTCTATATGAATAGTGATAGGGTATTTATTTTATAAGCCCTTATTCATTTATATTTAGTTTTATGTAATTATGATAAAGTCGAGAGCATAGTAAACGATGCATAGTTTTCATTTTATAAAGAGGTTTCAATCATTCCAATACCTCCATAAAATCCTGAATCAAACAGCCCTCTAGAGACACAGTAGGCCCAGATGACTACAGCAAATTCCAACATATGGCCAGTTAGATCTTAGTTACTGAGATAACTTATAGCTTATCGCATTGAATTCCATTCATTATATTTGTCTAACCTTTATGGAGCCAATCAAATTAAATATTTGACACAGAGCTTTTAAAGCAAACCTATTTATTAGATGACAGCAATCAAAACAGGGAAGGTAGGGGGTCATTCTGGGACCTGGGGACATAGTAAGTCGCAGAGCAGAGAAGTGCCTAGCCAACGAATCAGATTGAACTCATCTCTAACTAGTTGTGGTGGTGTGATCAACTTGTGTTTCCACTGTGATTTTCCAGAAGAAAATACGTAAGAGGAGAAAGGCTCTCATTTTAGTATTAATGGAGCTGAATCTCCACTAATAGGGGGTGGAGTGGGGGTTCAGCTCCCCTGCTCCTGTTTCATTTTCTGTGATTAGCCTCAGGCTGCTAGTTCCTCACCTATGCCCTGTGCTGATATTGGAGTATGGGCTGACTCTAGAGCCTGGTGGTTAAGGCCACTGGATTTCACATGGATAACCAGAGTGGTTCAAGTTCCAGACCTGGTGACTTGAGAAACATATGCTGGGCATGTATGTGTGTGCTCAAAATTCCAAAAGGAAGGAGAGATGGAGGAAAAGGGATTGAGGAGTGACCATTTCCCATGGAGGGTGCTTTCTTTTCTCCCTCTCTCTCTTGTCTCTCTCTGGATAGATTATGTGCCCTCTAGCCTAAATAAATAAATAAAAGTAGGGGTAAAATGTCAAATGGGCCAGTTTATCTATTTACCATTACTTAGAACCCTCAGACTGAGTCCTTTTGGATTTTGTTTTTGCTTTATATTTGTCTAATGAATATACTTGACCTAGTTCATGGTGGCCTAATGAGAACACTTGCATTTTCTCACATCCCCTTTATTCCTAACCTACATGTTTACTCAAACAGGACTCCCTGACTCTTATATCCAGGAAAAAGCTTTGGACTGTCTGTTTCCTGGTGTTTGACCAACATGATTATTTAATCCACTTTTTCTGACTAGGTATTTGATACACAACATACAGATTTCAAGAGGCACGTAAAGGTGTACACTGAAGAACATGTCTTTCTTAGGGACCAACAGTTAGCATAATGACTATGTCGCTGGACTTCCACGTAGTCGACCACGGTTCAAGTCCCAGACCTGGTGGCTTAAAACTCATGCCGGCCGCGTGTGCGTGCGTGCCCAAGATCCTGAGAGGAGAATGGAGGAGAAGGAATTGCGGCGTGACCATCCCCCCTGGGGGGTGATTTCTCCCTTTCTCTCTCTCTGTCTCTCTGTCTCTCTCTCTCTTTGTCTGGCGAGCGCATGCGCCCTATAGCAAAAACCTCTCCAAATAAAAGAACATGTCTTTCCTCATTCCCATGATCTGGTAACCCATATTTCCTCTAAAAGGGCAGTTTGTATTATAAGGTGATGAAAGTCATTGATATCAACTTCATGTGTGATTTTCTAGACACTGTGTCAATCTGTCTGTCATCTGTCTTTCTATCTATCGGTCAATCTATGGTAGCATTGTCTACATGCTGGTTTGCAGCTTGATTCTGTGTAACTTAACATTATGTCTTGGATATTGTTCATTATGATATCTAGAGTGGACTCCTTTTAATGTACACAGTACTCTCTTGCATAGATAGGCTTTAAATTATTTATCTAATTTATTACCGATGCTCAGTTATGTTGCTGCCAAGACTTTGCAAATAATGTGGCACTAAATTTTCTTACTCCTGTGTTGTGTAGCTTTTATTCTCTAAGGTGTACGATTAGGAAGTCAGTATATTTTCTCTTCTCTTTTCTGTTTTCATTACTTATGACATTTCCCACTACTGGGTTTATGGTATTTACCTTCTTTCTTGTTCTAATAATCCCTACATTTGTCCTAGTCTTTGTCTTACATTTAAACAAGCTGACTGCTCCTCGTCTGCCCCTTTTGTCATTGTTTCTCCACTCATACACCATTGTCTACTTCCGTGGGTGGAGGCTGTGCCTTTAACAGGCGTGTCTTTTGAGAAAGTCCTTGAGAGTTCTATTCCCTGAAGATATTTTCCATTTAGTGTTATTTGTCTCTTACCTTTGTATTTGAATAACAATGATAATGGGAATTACATTTTTGGATCAAAGTCTGTTGATTTCCTTGAAGGCTTAATTGTTCCACTGTATTTCTGCACCAAAGGTTGCTGTAAAAAAGGAAGTCTGATGGGGCCAGCAGGTGGGATAGTGTTTACAGCACCGAACTCCCACATGGCTGACTGTGGTTTGAGTCCCAGACCTGATACTGTGAAAATCATGCCAGCGCGTGTGCTTGCATGCCCAAAATCCCAGGAGGGAAATGGAGGAGAAGAAATTATGGCACGCCCATCCTCTCTGTTGGGATTGTTTCTCATTTTCCTTCTCATTGTATCTCTCTCTCTTCAGTGAGCACAAGTACCCTATGGCAAAAACCTTAAAAAAAAAGTATTTTTTATCATAGATGCCTAAAGAATTCTCTATGTCTTTGATACCCTACGAATCTATGAGCCTTAGTATTCTTTTTTATCATTTTGTGTTTTTTCGTTTGTTTGGGGTAGGAGTGGGTACACTCTTTGAACCAGTGCATTTTTAAATTTATTTATTTGCTTATTTATTTATTCCCAGATTGGCAACAGCACAAGGTTAGTGACATGAGCATCTCTTGGATAGGGTTGTCTCCAAGGTCCCTTATATAGGCTTTGACACCGGGAAGGCTACCTTTGTAGTCACTGCATACCGGGCCCCCATGGGGAAGGAAGCAACATCGGTTTAATTGGCTGCAGGAATCTGGAGATTTAAATCTCCTTTTCTTTCAGGAAAGTTGTCACATTTTTATTTTTGTATGTGTATCCTAATTATTATTTAACATTTTTCTTATTTAGGGATTTTATCCATGCAAATCGTGTATATCTTTTACTTTTTCTCCACACGTATCATTTTTTATTTTCCTTTTTGGTTCTTTCATTACTCCACTGCATTTCGTGTCTTTTACTATACCGATTTTACAAATATCTAATATTCTGCTGCTGCTCCGAAGCGGCCTTCCTTCCGACCATAATCTTTGTTTTCTTCCTACCTCTTTTATCAGTTGTGCCAGTTTATTTATTTTCTCTTTCATTGTCTTGTGATCCATTTAGTCAATAAAAAATATACATAAAGCATTTATCATGTACCAGGCACTGTTCTGGGGACTGGTAATAGAGAGGAAGGAGACAAAAATTTCTGTTCTGATCATTTACATTACAGTTGTTTTGGAATCTCAGCTGTGATACTCTTTTACAAAAAATGATAACTTTATTGAATTTTTACAAAATTCTTTCAGTATGGTTATCTGGTCCATGAAAAATTATTCTTCTGGGTACTTTTTTCTATTTTTTTTCTCTTTTTCTAACCTTCTGAGGGTATACTCTTATACACTGGGTCCTTTTATTGCTTATCTTTAAATAAAAATAATTATTTATGGTCCATATATTTATTTGCATGCTTTCTTTTTCTTTCCCTTTCTTTCGTTTTTTTTTTGGGGGGGTGGGGAATGAGTTTTCACATTTATGTTGTCTGGGGTCAGCAAATTATGACCAGTATTTCTTGTATAGCCCTTAATTTTTTTGTGTGCACCTGTGGACTAAGAGTGGATTTTATTTTATTATTATTATTATTTAATTTGCTACAGGGAATGTGTACTCACCAGAGAGAGAGAGAAAGAGAGAATAAGAATGAGAAAGCTCTCCCTGGGTGTGTGTGTGTGTGTGTGTGTGTGTGATAGCTCCATCTCCTCCACTCCCCTCTTGGGATTTTAGGTATCCATCTACATGTACCTGGGGTGTTTCACAAGCCATTGGATCTGGGACTCAAACTATGCAGTAACCCATGTGGGATCCAGCCACTTTAACCAGCATGCCACCAGCTGGTCTCTGGACTTCATATTTTTAAAGAATCATAGAAGAGAAGAAGGAAGAGGAAGAGAAAGAGGAGGAGAAAAGAAGAGAAAGAGGAATAATAATGGCAATAATAATATAACAAACACAGAGACTCTTAAGTGGCTCACAAAGCTTAAAATATTCACTATCTCTTTTTTAGGAAAGAACATCTTTTCCAATTCCTGTTCCATTAAAAAAATTCTCTTTACGAAGCAAAATAAGATGTTAAATAATTTATTAGCCTTTATCCTATGAAATTGAGATTAGCAGTATAAAAACCCTGTCACTAATCTCTCTTTTTTGGTTTGCCTCAAAAACAGTATGCTTCCTTTAAGTATGTGTGTGTGTGTGTGTGTGTGTGTGTGTGTGTGTGTGAGAGAGAGAGAGAGAGAGAGAAAGAGAGAGAGAGAGAACGAGACTTATCGATTGCTCTCTATTCCCTGTTTCAAGAGGCAGTGCCAAACTCGGTCAAGGAAATATTTTGCTACCAGTATGAGTACCATTTCCATTTCCACAAGTGAGATTATGCTAGCCAGTTCGCTACCTCACCTGCCTTGGGGAACACTGCTCTGTGCCCTTCTCTGAGACCTGCAGTCAGGGGACAGTCTCGTGGGTTCTTCCTCCAATTATGTTTGATTTTTACCACTGCATTTTGCAAATTTTACTCATATAGTATGATTTATAGATGTTATTTAGTTCTTCCAAAGATAATCATTGGATTTCTTTGTCCTGTTTGGTGTACTGTGTGATGCTCCAAGGAGAAGAGGATAACACCAACATTTATCTCCTATTTAAAAGCAAAATCTTTATTTTTTTTATAAATAGGACTGTATCTTTATCTTGGAAAATGTTGCCAGGAAACTTTCAGGAATAAAGACAGTGAAAGAAAATATTGGATTGCTGGAAAAATCATGACGCATTTTTGCATAGAAAAGATATTGAAAAAGTACGTCATGACTTTTCTGATAACCCAATAATAAAGATGATAGGGATGCATTTTATCATGACTCTGAATAAACAATCAATTCTTATCAGAGTGCCTTACAAATATCTGACAAGCACACAGTGTGATCGTGATTGTACCCCATGGAAAAGGGCCCTGTGTGTCTGACTAATTAAAATGCATACCATGATTTAAGCAATGAGAAGGATAATTTGAGAAATATGCAAAGGACTTTAATATTCCTGATAGTCTAGGGATAAAGGAACTTGTTCACCAAGCCAGTGAACCATCAGCGCCAGTTCTGGAAGGCAAGGTGGGAGCTGAGTGGTGTACTTAGTGTGCAGCAGATCATTTACATTCTACTCACCAAAGGCAAGAGGAAATAGTTTCAACTAGAGATGAAATTGATATAAAATGAATCAGTTAAAGTGAGAAGAGAAAAAAAAATCTATCTAGAGAAAAACTGGCTTTTTGAAGTAATGAGGACCAGGGGAGTAAATAAGATAGTGAAACTCTCTTGACCATTAACTTTTCTTCTGAGACTCTTGACATGTAGAGAGAAAAATTAGAATAGCTAGATGAGTCCATTTGAAAGTGTAAATGAAAAAAAAATGAGATTAAGTTCATACTGGAAGTTTGTTTTAGTTGTTCTTCACACATATTAACCTACACAGTGAAGTTAAAAATCCTCTAAATTTCAGATTGTGGATCTTATTCAAAATCATCCGGGCTGTGCTTAATTTTCAACATTTTGCAGTTGCAACGTGTTTCCGATCTAATTAAAAAGTACGTTTGTTCTGTGTTCTCCCTCTCCCCCTCTCATTTTCACCAAGGACATGAATTCTTAGAAAATTTGCATAGTAACATTTACTTTCTTTTCTGCTCCAAGAAGGAATATAATTAAAAAGGTGAAAGGCATTGAGCTGATGGTTCATAATGCACTAATTCATAATGGTGTATTAGCATTCTGATTAAAATAAAATACCTAATGAAATGGGAGAAAGATTTCATTCTCACCCTTCTCATTATATGTACGGTGAGTCCTGCGATTCCGGCAGTGCTGCGGCGGAGAGGCTACCATAAGTGAGTGCTGCTTAGGAAGCTATTCAACGGGAGTTTTAAACAGCTGTTCCCAAGCTTCATTAAGGCTCATTATGAGTTGTCATGTAATGGAGAACTTATATTTTTTGATGATCTCTGCATACCAGTAAAGATAAAAGTATGTCTTAAGGCAGAACTAAAAAGAACAGAAGTTGGTACATATTAAAAATAGATTACTAAAATGCCCTAGTTAGCTGGCACAGACCTTAAAAGCTCAGTACAATCACTCAGATTTAAGGGGAAAGATAAAAAGTGACTAAACTCATGGAGCTTTTAATACATCAACGGTTATATTTTAGGAAGAAAAAAAAAAAGCCCTCTATTCTTTTAAATGAAAAGTACCTGGAGGCCCCAGAGATTGATCTATGCCTCTCATGATGGGAATTCAGAGATCTGGCATGGTCATACCTGAGAGGGGCCTCCTGATGGCTTTTCTAATGGTCACCTGGCCTTCAAGTGCAGGTAGAGTCACATCGTGCCTTCATGTGTTCACCCCAGACACCTTTCTCACACCACACAAAGAGAAAGGCTATCTCAATCCTTGGTCAAAGCAGGAGGGTCACTGACACAGCTAGTTCTGTGTCAACGGGAACCTCCAGAAATAATACACACACACACACACACACACACACACACACACACACACAACACAGAATGGACCTTGGGGGATGTGTTTGGGGGAGCAGAGGTTAGAATTAATTTGAAGTTTGAGAGCAGTTTTTATGGAGAAAACAACGATTTTCAGAGAATTTAGGTTGTTATTAAAAGTAGCAAACATTTTTAAAGGAATGTTTTTATTCATACTTGATGAAAGGTAAGAAAACACCAAGTATTCATATCAAGTATCATTATTGTTATTAATCTGAGTGATATTGTGAAGCTCATACAATAATGCTGGTGACCTTAACACTCAAACCACTGCCTCAAGCTGCTACTCTTCAATAAAACAAAGCACTTCCCAACTACAAACATAATCACCAGAAACAGCCTTGTGACTACCCTTGTATTCAGGTCTCAGGTCTCAGTGTCACCCCCAGCCTTCATCCCTAAATGCAGTCACACTCATCTAGAAACACAATTGTTACAAGATGAGCAAAATTTCCTCTGCACCCCTTAGAAAAAATGGGAAGGACTAGTAGGTGGTGTGGTGGTTAGAGCGCTGGATTCCCACATGGCCAGCCATGGTTTGAGTCTTATACCTGCTGGCTTGAAGTCATGCCAAGGCTTATAGATGTGTGCCCAAAGTCCCAAGAAGAGAATGGAGGCTAATGGAGGAGAAGGTATTGTGGCATGGCCATTGCCTTGGGGTGATTTCTCATTTTCCTTCTTTCTGTTTCTCTCTGGTGAGCGCATGCATCCTGTGGTAAAATTCTAAAAAAAGAAAGAAAGGAAAACTATCAAACAAATTATTTTCCTCTTGCCCAGTTGTCATCATCTGTGAAGAGGAGACGATGTGTAGCAGGAACATAGCACATTTGTCAGTAGCGAACAGAAGTGAAGATTGCCATGATGTCCAAGATTGCTTAGAGAAATGTTTGTTCATGACAGAGATCCAGATATGAAAGTGAAATAGAAAGACTGCTTTGAGGGCCAGCTAATGGCATGATGGGCAAGACAGCTGAGTCCCATGTGACCACCTGTGCAGCTTGAGTCCTGGACGCAGCAGCTTGGGAAACACTTGTGTGCATGAGTGCACCAAATCCTAAAAGGTGAAATGGAAAAGGAGGGATTGCAGAGTAACCATCCCCCATACAGGGGTGCTTTCTGTTTCCTTCTCTCTCTCTCTCTCTCTTTCTCTCTTTCTCTCTGTTTCTCTCAGGCAAGTGCACACACTTTCTAGCAAACTTTGAAAATATGCTTTGGGAGCTGACAAGTACAATTCACGTAACCACAACAGTGTAGAATGCCAAGGACAAGGGATACCATCTAACAAAACTTGCCAGGGCAGAGTAAGAAAAACCCAGAACTACGTGCATAGAAATGTAGAAAAAGTAATGAAAAGTAATGTCTATTTTACTCAAGATTAGTGAAGGGTAGCCCCTTAATACAGTAGTTAAGACCTGTCCATTGAGAGTTGGGTTCCAAATGGCAGACCATGGTTTGAATTGAATCCTGGCCTTGCTGGCTTAAAAAGCATGCTGTGTGTGTGCCTGTGTGTGCATGTGTGTGTGTATGTGTGTGTGTGTGTGTGTGTACATGTGTGTGTCTCCCAAATCCTGATGGAATGGAAAAAATAGAAAAAAAGATTGTGGTGTAACCACATTCCATTGGGGGTGTTTTTCTCTTTGTGGTGATCCCCCCCACACTCCAGACAATTAAAAAATAAACAAAAAAGTTATTGTGGAAGGAAGAGAGTTGGTGTTAGGTGGGGAAGAACATGACCCCAGAAAAAGAGCAAGGTAAATAAAACAGGAGTGGGTCAGGAGAAAAAAACATTTTGCTCTTTTATTAGTCAAGGTTCTCCAGAGAAGCAACCAAATAGGGCCAACTGATTATCTATCTATCTATCTATCTATCTATCTATCTATCTATCTAGATATAGATATAAATATACAGATATATAGGAAGAGATTTATTATGAGAATTTACTCACAGGATAATGGAGGCTAAGTTCCAACATCTGCCATTTGCACACTGGAGGGCTGGTGTCATCTAGTCCAAGCCCGTAGGCTTGAGAAGCAAAGGAGTGATGGAGTAAATCCAAGTCTGAGGGTGCAGGCCCGAGGATCAGGGGCACTGATACTGATGTCCCAGGACAGAAGAAGAGGGATGCCAGCTCTAGAAGAGAGAGTAAACCCACACTTCCCACCCCTTTCAGTTCTACTCGGATCCCCAGTGGATTGGATGATGCCTACCTACAATGGTGAGGGTGTGGGAGGAATCCCCCATACTCAGTTCACTGACTCGAATGCCAATCTCTTCTGGAAACACACCCAGAAATAATGCTTCACTGTCTTCCTGGCATTCTTTCACTCAGGTTGACACACAAAAGTAGACATAAAGGCTTTGTTTTTGAAATTTACTCATATTGTAATCATTTTGTTTCTAAAATCCTTTTTTCCCCCAAGGTAACTAATTAATTCTGCTAGTCAACTATTGTAAACCAGATTGTTGAATAGCTTCATATCTGATAGGTTTTGTTTTTTTTTTTTTTTGGAGAGGTATTTGCTATAAGGCACGCGTGCTCGCCAGACAGAGAGAGACAGAGAGACAGAAAGCGAGAAATCACCCCCCAGGGGGCATGGCCACGCCGCAGTCCCTTCTCCTATGTTCTCCTCTTGGGATCTTGGGCACGCACGCACACGCACCTGGCATGAGTTTAAGCCACCGGGTCCGGGACTCGAACCGCGGTCAACTACGTGGGAGTCCAGCAACATAGTCATTACGCTAACTGCTGGTCCCCATATCTAATAGTTTTTAAACCAGCATCTGTGATGTGTGATGTTACTGGTAGGTCTTTTAAGAATTTGTAGACACAGGAGAATTCATTACCTTTGGTTTCCTATTTCATGTAACAAGGAGTTAAACCTTAGGATATGAGGCTTTCTGTTCTAATTGCTCTTAAGATTGGTTAGATTAATTAAAATGGCAAATGGCAATATCCTTGTTTAAAAATGATTTACCTAATCCCAGTGCAGCAAATTCAGAGTTCTCCCTCACAGCAGGCTTTTTCCTCTATGTTCATAACCACAGAGCTTTGGATTGTATCTGCATTTTTAAGAGAAAGAGAATCAAGGGAAAAAAGCAAGAAGCAAAACTTTTATTTTAAGAGATTTTTGCTATAGGGCACCTGTGCTCACTGGAGAGACAGAGAGAGAGACAGAAAGACCAAAAGCAAGTAATCACCTCCCCAGGGGGGATGGCCATGCTACAATCTCTTCTTCATTCTTCTCTTGGGATCTTGGGCATGCACGCGTTTGTGTCCATTTTGAGTTTTAAGTCACTGGATCCAAAACTTGAACCATGATCAACTACATGGGAGTCCCATGATGTAACCATTACACCATCTGCAGGTCCTGAAGCAAAACATTTTAGGGATACAAAAATGGAACATTATCTGTTCATTGTAATGCATATGATAGTATCATTAACTGGACCAATATACAGTGTCTTCAGGCTGGGAAAATTCATTTTGTAAGCTGTAATGATATGTAGTAATTGAATGTATCTAAAAAGATGCTTTCATATCTATTATTTTAAAAACCTATAAGGTTCAGAGTCAGAATTACAATCCTTATTTTATAGATTTAGATACAGGTCAAAGAGGCTACCTGAATTGTCAGGCCAAATGACTAGCTAGTGTCTTATCTGAGACTTCAAACAGGCATTCTGAAATCTAATCTTAGTAGCATGTCCTATCCATGAGGGCACCCTTTCATGCACCTAGTTACAGAAGAAGGGAGGTTTAGGAAAGAGGTGAACTCTTTTGGTCGGCCTGTTTTCTTTCTTTCTTTTTAATTTTATTTGGGTAATCTTTCCTTCCTTCCCTTCCTTCCTTCCTTCCTTCCTCCCTCCCTATCCAT
>NW_006159867.1:5965350-5974171 GCF_000334495.1 Tupaia belangeri chinensis | reverse complement strand
CCCTCCCTCCCTCCCTCCCTTCCTTCCTTCCTTCCTTCCTTCCTCTCTTTGCTTTTCTCCCCATGTTTTGTCAATCTATTTTCAGGATTCCTGGGAAGATTGTGAGGTCAAGCCAGAACTGATGGCAATTAATTCTTGCCAATAGAACAGACATATTCCAGGTGTTCCTGTAGTGTTTTGTTTTTACGGTTGTGTTTTAAAACAATTATTTCTATTTTAAAGAAATCAGCTGTTAAATATACAGTGCTTTTAGTAGAAATGCAATGTCTGTATGATGTGCTGAACACGTGAGAAAATGACAGGCAATGTAACTTTGCTGTGCAGACTCTGCTTCTGTCTGGTCATGGATGGGACCACCTACATTTTAAGCTGCATTTCTCAACATCCCTAAGGATTTAACAAATTCTGCATAGTTATGTGAATGGCCTATTCTCCCCAAGAAAGACGGCAAGCATGCTGTGATGACAATGCCATGCGATCAGTTTTTAGAAAGGACTCTCTCTATTCCTTGTGCAGCTATTAAAATAAGGATGGAGTTGGAACCAGCAGTTAGCATAATGGCTATGTCGCTGAACTCCATGTAGTCAACTGTGGTTCAAGTCCCAGACCTGGTGGCATAAACTCACGCTGGGCATGTGTGTGTGCATGCCCAAGATCCCAAGAGGAGAATGGAGGAGAAGGGATTGTGGCATGACCATCCCCCTGGGGGGTGATTTCTTGCTTTCTGTCTCTCTCTCTCTGTTTTTCTGGCAAGCGCATGAGCCCTATAGCAAAAACCTCTCCAAAAAGAAAAAAAAAAAAAGATGGAATAAAACAGAAAGGGATTTGCTAAATCAAAATGGGACCCAAATGCTAAGAGGTCATGGTTCTCCATTCTGCATTTTGGCCAGCATCATTTCTTAAAGTTATCATATAAGATTTTTGCTGCTTTAAATAAATAGCAATTGAAATCATTTGTCTTTCTTGAGTATTATGCCAGTGTCTTCTTGGATAAAAGGGAGCATCATTTTGCTGTGCTGTTCCATGCAACCTTTATTTCTCCACACAACATGCTGTTTCTTTTATTTCTCATGTGATTCAAACTTCCATTTCGATAATCCTTGCATTTACAAGGAGACAGATAAATATCATTGAAGGGTTCAGATAAATATCATTGAATGGTAGTCAGTCATGGGCCATTTGCTAGAGCAGATCTTGTTTTCTCTTTGTATTATTTGACTCAATATTGAAGGTATAATTTGTTCGCTGTATTTTCTCTTTAGTTTATTCTTAGTACTATGTAATGTGTTCATTTTAAGTATGAGTACCACGTAGTATGACAGGGATCTTAGAATTTAATGTGAATTAAAAATTCATAACTTAGGCCTGTGAGTCAGAGAATCCCTTGGCCTAGGGCTGAACTATGTTCAGCTGGTGCCAGCACATGGCATGGTGGTTAAGGACTGAACTTCTACACGGCCAACCACAGTTTGAGTCCCAGGCCTGGCAGCTTACTTTCTCACTTCCCCTCTCTGTCTCTCTCTGGTGAGTGCATGTGCCCTATAGAAAATTTCAAAAATATATATAAATATTAAATAAATCTTTTGAAAAAAGACATTAGTTCTATAGAATAAAGAGAGTGGACAGGAAGAAGGCTTTTTGAGAAATGCTATATACCTCCTTTGGAATTCATAATGCACATTAGTATATTAATAAACATAAAAATTCTTTGAGTAGATAATTTTATTCAACTTTGTTTAACCCAGTATTTCTCAAACTTATTTTATTCAAGCACAAATATTTTGTGGCGCTTCTATTATAGACTAAGTATTCCTCTAAGTTCTAGAAACACTAAAGAAAGAGAAAAAAGTAACATAAAAATCTTTGCCCTTATGGAGCTCACATTACATTGGAGATACAAACAATAAACAAATGAGCATGTTAGAGGGTGTAAAGCGTTGTGGAGTTAAATAAAAGAGGTAAGGGGAGCTAGATGGTGGCACAGTGGTGAAACATGGTGGACTGTGAGGCTGTCTCACGTGAGAGATTCCAAGTTTGCATCCAGGTACCTCCCTGAGTATGGCAGGCACAAACAAGCCCATGATCTGGGGCTGGGTGGGGCCTGGCACAGATCACGGCCTTAAGACCTTGTGAGGGGTGCTTTGTCTCTTTCACTCTTTCTCTCCATCTCTCTCTATTTCTCACTCATGGTAGAAATAAACACTTACACTTAAAAATAATAAAGGGAGTGAAGGAATAGGAGTGAGATGGAAAAGTTGAATATTTATTTGACCACAGAATCTGTTTTGTACACATTAATTTTATGTATATATATATATATATATGTATGTGTATATGTGTGTGTGTATATATAAAGAATTATTTTATTTAATTTTATTTATCCATGTATTTATTTATTTTAATTTAACCAGAGAGGGGGAGAGAGAGAGAAAGCCACCAGGTTCAGGACTTTAACTTCAGTTGGCCATGTGGGAGTCCAGCGCCGTCAACGATCATGCCACCTGCTGGCCCAACACACTAATTACATTTTATTTATTTATTTTAGAGAGATTTTTGCTATAGGACGCATGGGCTTGCTGGAAAGACAGAGAGACAGAAAGCGAGAAATCACACTCCCGGTGGGATGACCGCATTGTATTCCCTTCACCTCTTGGGATCTTGGGCATGCACAGACATGCATCTAGCATATTTCAAGCTGCCAGATCTGGGACTCAAACTGTGGTTGACTATGTGGGAGTACAACGACTCATTGTACCATCTGCTGGTCCCCACACTTATTAGATTAAGGCCTTTCAGAATTAGTGTTCTTCAGAAAACAGAAGACTTTCAATTCTATTGAGTTGGACCCTCTTCAGAAGCTCACATTCTAGATTCACACTTCAAGTTTCTATACAGAAGATGATTTATTTTAAAAGTTCCCTCCTTTCCAACTGTCTTTTATCTGACTTTGATTAACAATTGTAAACTTGTGCCTCTTTAGTACTTCAAAATTTTTAAACTAGCTTTGCCCTTTGAGGGACTAAAATAGATCACCAAAATCCAGATTAATAACCACTAGATGTCGGTGTCATCATTGGGTAACAAAGATGATCTTAAATCTTAGCAGGCTTGGTTGACCTAGATAATTTACAGCATAAATAGATATTGAAAAAAAAAGAGCTCCTAATCTTTTGAAATATAACTGCATAACATTCAAAAACAGTTCCTAGATAATAAATATAAATATAAATATAATTTGGAACAAGATGTAAAGAACCACAAGACTGTAGGCTTATTTACCTATTCATCAAATCGAACAGCTTATCTAAATACATTCTCTGTGATGTTTCTTCAATGTTAGTTAATATATCCAGAAAAGTCTATTGAGCAACTGTTCTATTATGTGTTAGGTCTTCAACCAGGCACCAAGCAGGATAAACTTAATAGATTTCCATCCCTCAAACAAGGGTAGTTAATGCAATGTGATAAAGGTGGCATGGTTTTAGAGACACAAATGACAGAGTGCACAGGGCGGAGGATGGAGGTGCAGCAGTAATACAACCAGCTTTATAGACAGTTCAGAAGAGCCAGAGGAACTGACTTGCAGACTAACAATTCTGGGACACAAAGGGCTTGTGGGAGACTTTGCAATAGTGCAGGTAAGAAATAAAGAATCTGACAGACATTATACAGAGAAAATTAGGAGTCATCAGATAGAAACTCCTTCAATTTCACCACTAAATCTACAAAACTACCTGCATATAGCTTACTTTTTCTCCTTTAGAAAACAAACAAACAAACAAAACAAAAACAAAAAACCCCAAAAACTATGACATAGGTTCCTCTTTTCGTATGTAAGGCTAATGTGTCTACCTGTTCTTTAGTCTCTGTATCCTTTATCCTGTCAAGCTGTCAAGGGCCTGGTGGCATGGAATATTCTGAACCTTCACTATCTTCCTTTTTCTTAGGTTCCTTCTGATCAGAATTTATATATTGGGTTGTTGGAAAAATCCTGACATATTTTTCTATGCAAAAATGCATAATGATTTTTCCGTCAACCCAGTATGTTCTATTATGATCAGTATTATAAAATAACTCATCGGTCTTCCAATTCAGTAGCCAGGTAACCAGTTTTCATAAAACTCTCCGACATTAATACTTTCGAGGAATCAATGGGATGTGCCATTCACTCACTCCTCTGCTGGTGGCAATTTGTCTCTGTCCACACAAACTTCTCACATCAATAGCTACCAAAGACCTTCATGTCTCCAAGTCCACGGGCATGTTCACCCTTACTTTGATGGTTTCACAGTATCTGCTTCTGTTGCACATTTCTCCTGAAACATCATCTTCCCACAGTGCCACATTTTCTTACTCATCACTGTCAGACATTTCATTGCCTTTTCTTCTTCTAAGATATTGCCTTGGTTAGGTCCTCTCCAATTCTCACTCTCTGTATTTTCCACAGCTCATGCTTATTCACTCTCAAAGCCAGCTGTTTTTAACTTGCCAATGCTTCTGAAGTTTCTGTTTGCAGTTCAGTTCTTCCTTGTTTTTCTCCTAGTAGCTTCAAATCCAATATATTAAACGTTAACCCATCAGTTTTTTTCTCTTAAAACTTGCTTCTTCACTAATACAGTTTTTCTTTTCTAATGCTCAAGCTGGGAAGTTAGACAACATCTTTGTTGTTGTTGTTTTTTTCTCCTTTTGTGACCTTTTTCAATGAATTCACTTAAAGTAATTTATTGAGGGTGTTGTTTTGTACCAAGTGTTTGGGATATAGTAGTGGACAAAATAGGCAGATACCTGACTTCATGGAGCTTAAAGATGAGTTAGAGAGGCAGACACAAAGATAGCATATCCTGATAGAAATTTTGAAAGGTATTCTATGCTGTGAATATGAATACCAGGGACCTAACACTAGACAAGGTGTTCAAGGAAGTTATACTTAATTTGAGACCCCAAGGATGGTCATAAATCATTTATATGAAATGTGAGGAAAGCATGTTTCAAGCAGAGGGAAATATATATAACTAAGGCATTGAGGTGGGAAAAAAGTTTGCCAGAAGGCCATTATAAAAATTAATATTTGCTCACAGTTCTCATACTTAAAAACCCCTAAAAACATAGCATGGCTAATGAAGCTCTTCAGGACTCCATCTCTGGTTTTCTCCATCCCTCTTCTGTTGACTCATGTCACAATGAATTTTCTTTGACTCTTCCAAAGCTAGAGCTACCTTTAACTTTGGACCCTTCCACAAGCTGTTTCCTTATTTGCTGTGAAAGATCTCTTTGCAATCTCTCCTCTTCCTGGCCTGTTCAGACTCAGTCTTTAGGCCTTCACAAAGGTCTAACTTGACTGGGTGCTCCATCCTCACCTATTATTGTAGAAGGGGACAGTTTCACATAGCTCTCGGTGTGCTCCTTTTTCATAATTACTTTGGCTTTTCTCTTACTTCGTGTCAATCTTTCATGCTAGACTATAAACTTGATGAGGACAGAGTTCTCATCTGTATTTTTAGTTTCTTAAAATAAGGTCTCACTATGTCGTGATCCTCCTATCTCTGCCTCCTGAGTGGCTGGGGGCACCAGCATGCACCACTGCATCCAGATTTTTAGGTTGAGGGTTTGGAAAAATCAAGTCTGGGCCTCCCACATGGGCGTAGCCTGCTGAATAGTAGCGAAGTTGGGGCTGTCTGTGTTTTCTAACTTTATTCTCCGTGCCTAGCACTATGCTTGTCACATGGTAAATACCAGGTAGGAATTTGGGTAAATGAATGGATGACTGAGATGAATGGATTTCTGGGTATTGAAAAAGAGACAGTGGTCATAACGAATGGATTTCTGGGTATTGAAAAAGAGACAGACATCAGTGTTCATAAATAGCTAATTCCAAGATAATCACCCACCTATATTCATGGACAAGTTTATATGGAAAAGATACTGAAATCACTATGGGAAATTTTGAGTTTTAGTTTAGAAGTCAATTATCTGTAACATCATTAAAAACAAAACAAAACCTCCTCTAATTCCTCTCTCAAGCCCTCTATTTTTCTACTATTTCCCTTGACTAAAAAAACCAAAAAATACCAAAAAAACAAAAACAAAACAAAAACAAAAACAAAAAAACTCTTAAAAATAGAGGGCTATAATTTTTTCCACTTCTATTTGTTTCATTAACCTATTCCAATGGGCCTTTCTACCACTTACTAGGAACTATTGAGTCATCAGGAAAGTCATGATGTATGTTTTCTATGTTTTTCTATGCAAAAATCAGTCATTTCATTTCAGATGACCCAATACTTCTGTCAGTGTCTCTAATAGAAAAGTCAGTGGCTTGCTCAGGAATATCAACATTGTTCATTTCTTTTTTCAAAACACTTTCTTATTTGTTCTCATACCTTGCTGCTCTCCACTCTTTTGCTGGATTAACCTCAACTTTCCAAACATAAAATATTAGGACGACCTTGGGCTCAGTCCTCAACTCTTCCCTATCTCAATATTCTTATCTACTCTCTGGGCTTTACAAACCCTCTACTCCCAAAGTCATTCCAATTTTATATGCCTAGCACTGATCTCATACCTAAACCCCAGAGTTTCCTTTTCAGTTTTCAACCTGACATGTGCACTCAGGTGCTAATTAGACATCTCACATCTAACATGTTGAGAATTGAACTTTTGAGTTTCTCCCAAAATCTGCTCCTCTAGAAGTCTTTCTCATCTTCATAAATGCAGTTCATTTGGATGATTGCTAATCCAAGCATCTTGAAGTCATTTTTCACTCTCTCTTGCTGTCTCACCCCATATCCCATCCATTCAAATCCTATCTGTTATTCCTCTTGCTGTATCATACTCTATCCCAACCATCTAAATCCAAACCGAAGGATGTCTAGAGCTCAGCTTCTCTTTACAACCACACCCTGACAAAGTGATCTAATTAGGCCTCCTGATCCCACCCTTTCCCCACAAAACCTGTTACTGCACAGCAGCCAGAGTAATCTTTTACAAAACTTTGCTAGGTCATGTTACTCATGTTTTCAAATTCTCTGATGGCTTCCCATTTCATGCTCTCTGTACCATGGACTTGCCAAGGCCCTACGCCATATTTCCTCAGCCTATTCTGTTTTCTCTCTTGGTAGACTAAACTCCAGCCACCCTGATGGACTTCTTTGCTAGTCCATCAATACTCCAGGACAGTTCTCAGTTTAAACTCCTTGCATGGTCTGCCTTTTCAGCTGATACATTCATCCCCCAAAGTTAACATGTCTCATTCTCTCTTTATGTCTCTGCTCATATGTTACTATATGTGAGAGTTCTTCCATTAAGACTTCTTCAAAAGTGGATTCTTCCACCATTCAGTGTCCCACCCAACTTAACCACATAACACTTACAATCACTTGACATATTACATAGATTTCTTATTTTAGATAGTAGGCACATGAATGAATTCAGTCAGAATTCTAAGTAGAATGGAGATTTATTTTCCAAATCCAGAAGACCTATTTTGTTTATCTCTCTTTGACTCAAACAAGGCAAAAATCTGTAAGCTTTTTAATAACATGTGTACTGTTGTTCTTTAGGCGTGCAGCCTCCTGGGGATGTTTAGATTTGATTATATGATAAAATTATGTGGTTCTTCCTTGTACTGAAAATGCATTCTCTTTTTTCCATGTCTGTTCCCCTGCTTTTTCCCCAGATTACTCTGATTATTCATACTCATTTAACCTGACGGGCTCATTCCTCTTATTCTCTCAGCTCAGAGCTTCCTTAAAGTTTGCTTTGCATACACCGCCAGTAACTTAGTTTTCTAAGCCAATCTTATTCTTTAAAAAAGAAATTCTAAAGGAGTTTACCTCATTTTTTTAACATCATAACATTTTCAAAACAACATAACATAGCAAAAATAATTTGTAAAGAGTTGCACAGTAATTTCCCAACACCCCTTACCACCATGTGCCAGCTGGTGCTCTCAGGGTGAATGGCTGGGTAATGGCTCAGTTCCCAGGGAGAGGAAATGAATATCTAAGCAAGTTTTTTGTTTTGTTTTTAAGTGCAATTAAATTCCCTTTAGGAAGACACTTCGTTTTGTTTAAGGCTGTTTTCCCTGGGCCTAGGATTGTGTCTTACGCATTGTGGGTATATTAAAAATTAATCTGCATTGAATTAAATGAGTGAATAAATGAATAAAGATAAGCAAAATGAGTTCACCTTAACAGAGAAGCAACACAATTTTCTGGATGGGTTTTAAACCTTGGTTAGGATAAGCATGTCACAGTCTCCATTTTTTCATTAGTAAAATAGGGATAATGATATCTCAGTGTTCCAAGAATTAAGCAAAATGACATGATCTGTGTATTGGGTTGTCAGAAAAGTCATGACACATTTTTGCATTGAAAACTAGAAAAGTATGTCATGACTTTTCTAATGACCCAATAGGATATACTGGATACTAGATAGAAGTTAAGATTTTTATAATCCCTCACAACACCTTCCTGCTTCTTCTTCTTTAGGTCAGTATGCTGCTTTGGCTCTTGTTAGATATGTAATCTTGGGCAATTAGCATGTTTGTCCTTAAATCCTTTGTTATTAGGGAACCTGATACCTGAATGTTTCTCTGAGGATCAAATAAAACAGTGCATGGTAAAAGTTTTCCAATAAGCATTCTGAAGCTTATGCATTATTATTGTTTGATAGTCTCGATAAAACTACTGTTCCCATTATCCATAAATAATAGGATGGTATAGGATGTGATGGTCACATTCTGTTCAATATGCTAAAGGTTTCTTGAGAAAATTAACTTAGGTGGCATATTCTCAACAATTTCCCATCCCTGCAAACCACT
>NW_006159867.1:5964922-5965337 GCF_000334495.1 Tupaia belangeri chinensis | reverse complement strand
CCTTTCCCCCTTCTATTTCCTTAATTAATGTCTAAGGAGAAATGGCTCTGATGTGGATCAAGGTTAAAAAAAGAAAAGAAAAGGAAAGGAAAGGAAAGGAAAGGAAAGGAAAGGAAGAAAGGAAGAAAGAAAGAAAGAAAGAAAGAAAGAAAGAAAGAAAGAAAGAAAGGAGTGTTCTTGAAAACTTAATTATGCAACAAGATTAAAGAGCAGAATATTTAATGGAAAGAATAATGGGATTAAAAGTGAAACGGAAAAGAAATAATTATTTTCTTGGATCATTTCTTCTTTGGTTACTGCCTGGTTTCTTGTCCTCAGCACCACTGACTTTTTGGGAGTGGATAATTTTTTATTGGGGTCAGGGGGCATCTTTTGTATTGTAGGATGTTTAGTGGCATTCATGGCATCCACCAAT
>NW_006159867.1:5934125-5964903 GCF_000334495.1 Tupaia belangeri chinensis | reverse complement strand
ATTCCTGGCCTCTACCCATTAGATGTCAGTAGCACCTCTCAGTTATAACCAGCTGGGTGAGGAGAGTTGAATAGCTCCCCATTGAGAATACTGATTGGAAGCTTGGAAGTACTAAAGGGAGTTTCTTTTCTTCTTCTTCTTTTTTTCCCCTAAGAATTATTTATTTTGTTTTATTTTATTTGTTTTATTATTTTGTTTTCATTTATTATTATTGTTATTCTAATTGGATCAAAGAGAGACAGACAGAGAGAGGGAAAGTGAGAAGGAAGCTGCCAGGTCCAAGCCCAACTGGTCTCAAACTGTGGTGGGCCATCTGGGAGTCCAGCACTTTAACCACCATGCCACCTGCTGGCCTTGGGACTTTCTTAATTAAAAGATTGCATTCTACTCCTAGAGAATAAGTTGATATAGGCCAGAACCTTGGGTACTATCATAAGTAAGGAGGGCCTCTTCTGATTTAAGCTATTTCCTTCCACTTCCTCTTGGTATCAATAGCAATGGGAATTTAGGGAAGGATGACGTTGGTTCTGAATTCCTAAACCAGTACAGTTTACAGCTGATGTCCTGGTGTAATTATTAGTAATACTCCCTTTTATTTTCAAAACTTACTATTTGAACATATGTTATATCATCACCCTAGTCTGTGTGACCACTGTTCTAGATGCTGAAATTTAGTGGTAAAAACATAGGGAGTCCAAGTTAGGAGGTGGCGTGGAGGTTAAGGGGCTGGTTAATGGTGACTCCTTGGTTTAGGTTCTGGACCTGGCAGCTTGCAAATCACGCCAGGTATGCAAGCACATGTGCCCAAAACTCTGAGGAGAACGGAAGAGAAGGGATTATGGGTTGGACATTCCTCTGGGGGATGATTTATCACTTTCCCTTTTTCTCTGTCTGTCTCTCTCTCTCCAGCAAATGTATGTCACCTATAAGAAAATCTTAAAAAAAAAAAAAAAAAGTGACATTAGCCTTTCCCATTTGGAGCTCCCATTACAGTGAGGAGAAAAAATAATTAAATGTATTATGTAATGCTTGTTATTTGAAAATTCATTAAAAAATGCAAAACATGGGGCCAGACAGTGGCACAGCAGTAATGCAATTAGACCCGCTTGGGGAGGTGCTGGGTTCATGTCCTGGTCTCCCTGTATGAGCTGGGCAGGTACATGTGTCCATGATCTAGGCTGGCTGAGGCTGGAAGTCAGTGGTGGTGTAAAGACTCTGCTGGGGTGTATCATCTCTTTCTCTGTCTGTCACTTGTCTCACATGGGAAGAAACAAGTAAACCAACATTTAAAAAATTAAAAATAATGAACCAGGGAATGCCTGGAGTAGGCTAGGATAACATTTTATTTTATTTTATTTTTTTGGAGAGATTTTTGCTATAGGGTACATGTACTTGCCAGAGAGACAGAGAGAGACAGAGAGACAGAAAGCAAGAAATCACCTCCCAAAGGGAATGACCACACCAAAATCCCTTCTCCTCCATTCTTTCGGGATCTGGGGCATGCCCGCACACGTACCCGGCATGAATTTTAAGTCACAGGGTCCGGGACTTGAACCACGGTCGACTATGTGGAGTACAGCTACGTAACCATTATGCCATCTGCTGGTACCCAAGGATAACCTTTTAAATAGTATAATAGGAAAGACTTCACCCAAAAGACCACTTGAGTAGACTAACTAATGTATGGCTACAGATCATAGTTCTCATTGCTTTCTCTAATCTAGATTTAAGTTAAAGAAGAAAAGCCTTCAGTTTGATTTTATTTTCACATCATACATATAAATCTTATAGGTAAATCCAGGTTTCGTGTTTGTGTAAGTGGGGAGAGGTGCTCTGAAATAAAGGATATATAATTATGAATAGCAATTGGGTACAAGTACGTGGAGAGGAGAGGCCCCAAAACTGTAGCTTCATGAATTTCATGATAAATCCTCATCAGGGCTTAGAGATCATCAGGGGACTAGGGCAGGAGCCTTGGCTGGAAGCAGAGTGAAAACTTTCTTGAAGGGTTGGCTCTCCTCCAACAACCAGTGTGCCTGGTGGAGCTGGAGAGATGGTGGGAGAGCCTAAGGTATCACTAACTACCCAAGTCACACACTTTTGCATAAAACTGAGTGTTGACAATTTAGTGTGGTCTGCTTGTGCTCCCTCTACCCCTCAACAATGACTACAGTTTTTTACTCTGGGCTAGCAATTGAATATCATTTCAAGAGACAGTCCAAAAAGGAAGCTTTGAGGAATAGGTGATTTTAAAGTGCCATTAATGTTTTTAATGATAGCTGACAGGTAATTAGCCTGAAAAAATATTCTAACCAAGTGGCTTGAGCAATTAAGACTGTCCTGTAAAAGTAAATGATGCCTCATTTGATAAGAAAAGTATAGGTTCCATGTGGTTTATTCCATTAAATGAGCTGTTCCACTGTAAGCAGATTTGGAAGCTCTTTGTTCTTTCTCTTAAACCCCATAGCTTCAAACCATGGTCCTATTTGAAACCTGTCAGCTGAGGTTTTAACCATAACACCAGTCTTATCTTTTCAAAAGGATTGGATCAAAGTAGCTTAGTTTTCATCTGAGTTTAACAGGGAAAATGGCCTGTGGCTGTCACTCTGTAATGAGAACTTTCCCAAGTGGCCAACACTAAAGAAATACAGTGATGTTTTGACTTTGTGTTCATTATTATCAGAACTTCCAATTTCTAAATACACACACACACACACACACACACACACACCCACACCACAGCTCTTTAGAGAAGTGGTGTAAGAGTTAGTGATATAATTCACTATTTCGCCTGTGAAAAGAGCTTAATGAGAACTACACAGTTCTATAAACTAGGTCAAAATCAAGGATGGTGACATGTTATGTATGCTTATACACCAAACCCTGCTCGAAAGAAGCAATGCATCATGGATATGGATTGTTGATGTACACTGCAGACTGTGCCACGAGGTACCAAACTGGGACAGGACCAATCAAATGTAGGCATTGTACAAAGTTTGAAGATGGAAGTTTTCCTAGCTTTAGTATTTGAGTTTGCTCCCAAAATGGAAATCTATCCTTTAGCACGCAAGGGCTGAGGGGGTGCTTATGTTTATCTTTCTGTTTAAAAACTTTTTGTTTTTACTTGGTAGATTGATTCCCTCTGATATTCAGTTTTCATTAGGGTTTCTTCTATCTTCAAATACATTGTCATATAGACTTGGGAAAATATCTTGTAACTAAGTAATGATCTGAAAGCTGAATGGGATTACAGTATTCATTCGTAGGTGTGCTTGTTCAGTCTATTAATGGGAAAAAAATACTTGCAATGTTCTTAGAACAGTCTTAAATGAATTAGGTATAAATTATTATTATTTTATCTAACTTTATTTTAGTTTGATCAGAGAGGAACAGAGTGCAAGAGAGAGAAGGAAAGTGAGAAAGAAAATCGCCACAGTTGGCCATGTGGGAGTACAGTGCCCTTAACTACCATGCCACCTGCCAGCCTAGAAAACCAATATATATGTGTGTGTGTGTGTGTGTGTGTATGTATATATGTGTATGTATATGTATGTACATACATATATATACATATATACATATATATACATACATATACATATACATATACATATATATGTATATGTATGTATATATATGTACATAAAATCTATGGGCAGAAGTGATTTCTAGATTGATTGTTTCATAAACTTGCAGAAAATTTAAATATTATTGGGTTGCTGGAAAAGTCACAAAATATTTCTTCTATACAAAAATGCATCATGACTTTTCCAATGACCAAATATATAATAATGCCAGGTCCATAATTTGCCACATTTGGGTATATAATTTGACATACATTTTTGTCTAAAATAAAATAAATAAATAAATACAACTCTACCAATTTGGTATCAATATGGAATTTTTCAGTATAGTTAAAACTACTATGTGATTTAGATATGGAAACTCATTTAAAAATTAGTTTATTATATAAAAAAATATAGTTGTAAATGCAAAAATATAAGAACTCAAATGTTCAAAAGTAAAGGCTTTTTATCTTATTATTTATTTTATTATTTTTAATATTTCTTGTGACATCAAGATGCCCAGCATTAACATATACTAAGTTCTAAAAATGAAGGAACTCTCACTAGCTTACAGTAAAAACAAAAATTAAGTTCAAAATAAGTTAGCTTCAGTATACTTATGGTTCATATCAATAAAGTCTTTTTAAATAAATTACTTCTTACACATAAAATTTCAAAGCACAGACTATTAGTTTTGTCTTTTATCTATTCCTCCCTTTCTCTTTGTACTGAAACTCCAAATTCTAAGTGGACACAAAAACTTAACTAAAAAATACCAGAGCCCTTTAAAGCTTGGTATGACTAAAACTATTGGCTATGGGTTTAGCCAATGACAAAGGACTATGTGGAGCTTCTGTAAAGTTTTCTTAGAAAGAAGAGGTTGTACCTTTCTTCTGTCCTTTGGGAGACTTATTGTCTGGAATGCAGATGTAGATGGCTTGAGTTCTAGGAGTCATCTTGGTTGATAAGGCTAATAACAACATCCCAGAAATGGCAAAGCTAAGATGGAAAGGGCTGGGATATTTATCAACTTTACGGAACTACTCACTATCAGACTGTCAACCTCTGGGATTCTTTCAAATGAGAGAAAAATAAACTTCAATTTTATCTGAACCACTGTTTAACTTTCTTTTTCTTTCCCTTCCTCCCTCCCTTCCTTCCTTCCTTCCTTCCTTCCTTCCTTCCTTCCTTCCTTCCTTTTTTTTCTTTCTTTCTTTCTTTCTTTCTCTCTTTGAGAGAGATTTTTTGCCAGCTCATGTATGCTCACTGTAGAGACAGAAAGTGAGATATCACCGCCAAAGGGGGATGGCCACACCACAATTCCTTCTCCATTCTCCTCTTAGAGTTTAGGGGATGCATGCACATGTACCTAGTGTGAGTTTTAAGCTGCTGGGTCTGGGACTTGCACTGTGGTGGACTAGTGGGAGTCTAGCAATGTACCCATTTTGCCATCTGCTGGTCCCTGTTTTAGATTACTTTTTACTTATGTGTCTCAACCCCATCCTAACTGATACACAAATAAATTATTCAAATACTATATTAAAATAATATTTAATAGCATGAAAAATTCAGGTAATATGTTAAGTAAAACAGATTAATTTATAATAAACAAATAAATCAAACTATGGACAGCTTTTTATCATTTTTACTTTCTTCTTTATACTCTTCTGTACTTTTAAATATTCTGAAAAGAATACAATTAAAATCGTGAGAAACATTTTTTTATAAAAATTGATGTACATTATTGATTACTTCATAATAAAAATTAGTTGATTTAGAATTACAGAAAATAAGTATGGAATTTTTTTTCATATTGGAAAATCAGTGTCAATAAATGGTTGTTTTTAACTAATTTACCCAGAAGCCAGGATCATTTTGCAACATGAAATAACATAGAATATTACTCTTAACTGTTAAAAGCTTGATATATATTAGGCACATGTTATCTTGTGCTTTGATTAAACTTATTTTCTATAAAAATTACTGGTGGACAATAATCCGAATGATGTGTTTGAAAGAAACAGAGGAATCAGGATGATTCTATGGGTTTTGGCCTGAGCAACTGGAAGTATGGACTCTACTCTGACAGGAAAGACAAAGACTACAGGGAATGCTCTAAACTAAACCTTGGAGAGGCATCTGAAATTCAGTCTTAGGTTTGGTAAGTCTGACATGATGGTTTGAAATTGAAATGGAGATGTTGTATGGGAATTGGGTACATGAATCAGGAATTCAAGAGGGAGGCTTGAACCCAAGATATAAATCTGGGAGTCATCTATGTATAGATGATGTTTAAAATCATGAATTAGATGAAATCACCATCTCAACCTACCCATAAAGAGACGAGATGAGAAACAGTGAGTTGAAAAAAAAGTCAAGTTGCTGTGGTGCCCTGGAGGTCATGCAGGGGATCTGTATTAGGAAGGAAAACATGATAAGCCACGCTGAATGTCGAGGCTAGAACAGAAAACTGGCAGATCTATTTAGCTTATGGAGATCATTGACCATCTTAACGAGAATGGTTCAGTGGGGTGGGGGAGCTAAAGCCCGACAGAAGTGAGTTTAAGATAAAAATGGAGGAAAGCAAATTTGTGGAGAGTGAATCTATATGACTATTTCATGGAATCTTGCTGTAAGGAAGAGGAGAAAAATGGGATGGTCATGGCAGAGAAAGTGAACTCAAGAGAAAATTCTGCATTTTATTTTTTTGTTTCTCATATGAAAAGCATAACAACATTTTTTTTTTTAAAGAGAGGTTTTTGTTATAGGTTGCATGTGCTCACCTGAGATAGAGAGACAGAAAGAGAAATCACATCGCGGGCAGGGCAGGGGGTGGGTGGGTTGGCCATGCCGCACTCCCTTCTCCTCCTTTCTTCTCTCAGGATTTTGGGTACACATGCACATATGCCTGGCATGTGTGCCGTTAAGCCACCAGTCCAGAACTCAAACCAGGTTCAACTATGTGGGAGTCCAGAGACTTTTAACTATTAGGCCATCTGCTGGTCCCAATAACATGTTTTTGATGCTTGTAGCAATGATCCAGGAAAGACATAAAAATTAATGATGTAGAAGGTAGAGAGGGGAAACTGGGACTGTGTTCTTGGAGGGGATGCGGTCAAGCACACATGCTGCAAAACTGGCTGTAGAAAACAGAACAGGATTGGGACCAGCAGTTTAGCATAATGGCTATGTCGCTGGACTCCCACATAGTCGACCGCGGTTCATGTCCCAGACCCAGTGGCTTAAACTCCCGCCGGGCTCGTGTGCGGGCGTGCCCAAGATCCCGAGAGGAGAATGGAGGAGAAGGGATTGCGGCGTGGCCATCCCCCCTAGGGGATGATTTCTCGTTTTCTGTCTCTCTGTCTCTCTCTGTCTTTCTGGCGAGTGCACGCGCCAAAACCCTCTCAAAAAAATTTCTGATGCATTAAAATAGAACAGGGTTTACTCATAGGAGGAGCAGATAGGCAGGTTGAATGGGCAGAAATACTGGTATGTGGGTAGATGTAGCAGTGAATGTCAGGGAAGCTCCTTACGGTTTAATTTCAGAATTGGGAAGCAAGGCCATCAGCTGAATGAAAGGAAAGGCAAGAGAAGTTTGAGGTTTGAGGAAATTGGATCAGTGCAAAATATTAGAATAGCTTAGGACAGTGGAGAATGAATTGATCAGAGAAACACAGTATGAACAGTGAACTTCAGCAAGGGCCCAGCTGTGGTTTGTGGTCATGAATTTAAAAGGGAGCCAATCTGCATGGTTGTGTGTTTTTCTTGTTAATTTTAGCTGCTTTGCCTTAGGCATGAAGTAGAGTGAATACTGGACTTTACCTTGGTTCAGCCAAAGGAGTATGAGCCAAAAATGACCAAGAAAATGTCACAGTGTATGAAAATGATTACAGCGAATGTCTATGGACTTTAAGGACACATTTGGTGGGTGAGATGAAAAGAATCAATGTATTAAAAACTCAGTTTAGATGGAAAGATTGTAGGAGTCAGGACAGGAAAGCAGATGAATTAGAAAGGAGGGTGGGAGCCTCCAGCTAAACTACGGGAGTAGCTACGATAGAGTGGAAGATAGGTCCACAGGAAAACTTAAAGCAACCGAGAAAAAAGGAGCTATGAAGCGTGATTCCTGCATATAATTTTATAAAATTTTAATTTTAAAAAGATAAAATTAGAAGCTTCCTTAATATCATGACATATGAATTTCAGACGTAAAGCTGTAAAATTCTGCTAGTACTCTGATAGAGAAAAGATGTCTGGATTTTTTTTTTTCTAGAAATTGAAAGCTGGGTGATAGAGAAAAGATGTCTGGATTTTTTTTTTCTAGAAATAAAAAGCTGGAAAGTGCCATTGTTCTAATTCCAGAATTAGTATGATATTTTATTAATAGAAGCATATAAAATTGCCAATATTCCACTATCTTTAACATACAAAGATGGCTATTTTATATGGTTGAATCTAATATATTTACACATATATTAAAGGGGAAATGCATATATGTATGCACACAGTAGTGTACATGTATCAGTAGAACAAAATTGCTCAAATGACTGTTAAAAAATAGATCTGAGATTATGTTTTTCTGAATAGGCTTCCTAAAAAAGATAATTTTTGAGTTTCTTTTTTAAGAATAAAAATTGAGGCACGGAATAGAGACAAGGAATGTTTTCATATTATACTTTCACAGTCTTCCTCTTAGCTCACTCTCTGCAGATTCATTATTAGAAGCTGATGTCACTGATATTTTTAAGATTTTTGGCTAGAAAAAGTAATACATAAGCACATATTTATTATCAAAGTTGCAGACAATAGAAAAATATACATGGTAGAATAGGGAAGGTATCTTCTCTTCCAAGATTTGGCTGCTTATACGAGAGGAAATCTATATAAAATGCTTTTGGTTTTCTTCCTATGCATTGATCTCTATCTACCTAGGTATAAACACATCTTTCCTCCTTCTCCTCCTCTTTCCACATAAATGGAAAAATAATACAGACATAGTTTTCCTTTTTTAAATTTTAAATACCAGACGGGTGTGCGTGTGTGTGTGTGCATGTGAGAGAGAGACAGTGAGAGAGAGTGATAGAGAGAGAGATATGGTAGCTCTGCAAAGTCTAATGGATTAATTATGTTAAAGTCAGAAAAATAGAAAAGTATTCAGGCTCTGACGTTGGGATGGTGATAGCTGAATGTGCCTGAGACCCCAGAACTCCCAAATACCTCTAAATTCCACAGACTTTCATTCCGCTCCCTCCCCTTTGCAGAGAAGAGCAGCATGCTATTATATACAGGCCCTTATCCTTACCATGCAAATGTACCATCTAAGGAAGAAGCCCCATGTTAACGCTTGTTATTGTTGAGTTCCTATCCTAGTATTCCCTCACTGTGTTCAGAAAATAACTAGGGTCATGGTAGAGCCTAGAGTGAGTGGAAAATTGTTATGGCTGTCCTACCCTATTGGATAAAATAGCTTTTTTATTGGCAGAAATTGTATGATATGACCAACATTCACAGACAGGAAACAGCAGAGAATGTACAGGAGTAGATCTGTACAACCAATTAGAATGGGGTACAGAATATAAGGCTGGACAAGGGAGAGGGTTTTTTATTTTAATTTTAATTTTTTATTTGAGAGGTTTTTACTATAGGGAGCATGTGCTCTCCAGAAAGACAGAGAGAGACAGAGAGACAGAAAGCAAGAAATCACCCCCCAGGGGGGATGGCCATGCCACAATCCCTTCTCCTCCATTCTCCTCTAGGAATCTTAGGCACGCACGCACATGCACCCACGAGAGTTTAAGCCACCGGGTCTGGGACTCAAATTGCAATTGACCACATGGGAGTCCAGCAACATAGCCATTACATCAACTGCTGGTCCCAATAAGGGAGAGTTTATTGGCATAGGAACACTATCCTTTGCTGAGATAATTGAAACCTATCTTCCATGTATCTGGCATGGCTCTTTGAAGTCTGAACTTGGTGATAACCTTCATAAATTAGTTGGACATGCATTAACTGTCTTGTCTGTGTATTGAGAGTGGGGTGAGGGGACCAGCAGTTAGTGTAATGGCTATGTCGCTGGACTCCCATGTAGTCACCCGTGGTTCGAGTCCCAGACCCAGTGGCTTAAACTCATGCCGGGTACGTGTGCGTACATGCCCAAGATCCCAAGAGAATGGAGGAGAAGGGATTGTGGTGTGGCCATCCCCCCTGGGGGGGTGATTTCTAGCTTTCTGTCTTTCTTTCTCTGTCTGTCTGGGGAGCACACGCACCCTATAGCAAAAACCTCTCAAAAAACAAACAAACAAAAAAGAGAGTGGGGTGAGAAGATAAGGAGAGAGACTATTAGAATAGATTTACTACGTAAGATCAGAAAATTTAATAAGGAAGTCCAGATGACATGTCCTGCAATAAAGCAATGAAGGAGTACCAGAGGAATGGACTTCTGAGGACACTCTAATACTGTTGAGAAGCTCAGTGGTTACTCTCTTCTGAAGGCCAGTGTGGACAGCAAAGTGAACTGACATGGAAGTAGGTTGGTAATGAGTAGGTTGGTAATGAAAGGTGAAAATCACTGGCCAGGAGGAGAATTAAGGAACTTCTTAGAATCCATGTACCCTATGGAAAAAATAACTTTAAAAAAAGTAGATGGAATGTAATTACCAAAATGGACAGCAAAGTTTGAGCAGCAGTAGCGGTCAGGTTGGCTTAACCTACGGGATCTCAGTGATATTAGACCATGTTGTTTCTAGGATATTTCTTGACTTGTATAACAAAAGAATATGATGAATAACTGGTAAGAACAAATCTATTTATTAGAAGTACAATGAAAAAATTCAATCTCTCACTGTATTTCAAAAATTGAACCAGGATCAGATGGTGTGGCAAGATAGTAATACAATTAAACCCACATGGCATGGTCCTTAGAATGCATTCGGTCCATGCCCAGTGTGTACACATGCTCATGATCCTGACAGCTGAAGCTGGGGACGGATTGTGGTGTGAAGACCTTGTTGGGGGTGCCTGTTTCCCTCTCTTTCATGGAACAAATAAATAATAAAATAAACTTTAAAAAATTTAGCCAATTCTCACACCCAGCTGCAAACAATTTTAGAAAGGGATTTTTCAGCATCATTATAAGAATATACCTTAAATATTCCCCAATTCTTCTCCAATGAGCTTTGTCCATTTGATAGGTTAACTATACGCCTGGAGAAGAGGGTGTACCCAGCCTTTTAATGGATACAGAGTACAGAATTCACTTGACCTGGATACTAATAGAGTCAGAATGCTATTGTGCCTCCTCCCAAATAAGAGATAATTAACTGGACATACTAATAGTATTGGGTTGTGAAAAGTCATGATAACGTTTTTACATAGAAAAACATGGGAAAATATGTCATGACTTTGCCGATGACCTAAAAAATTCTAATAAGCCATGCTGGTCACAGTCCCCAGAGGAGATTTCAGAGATTATCACTTCTCTCAAACTTAAAAGATATGTGTGGTGATTTTTAACATTTTCCTGTTCAGTTCATCTAGATGGTCTATAAAAATGCCAAGTGAATCATAAAATTCATTATCCTTATATGTGAGTATTTTTAAAATTTCAAAGAAAAATTTATTAAAAGTTAGAGTTTATTTTGCTGCAAAATGTTTTTGAAATTCACACATAATTCTTTCATAATATTCACTTTCCATAAACTTTTTGAAGAACCCCTCATATTTATTCTTCTCATTTTCTGTCTTTCTCTTCCCTATTTCTTTTCTTTGTGATCATTACCAAAAATCAATTACCTGCACTGAAATTCATTCCAAGGCACATGTACAAGAGCCTATTTCAGGCTTTCCTTCTAAGTGGTTCAAACCAAGACAGTATCATTTTGAAATATTGAAGTTTAAAAAAATGTCATTTACTCTCAACTCTTCTTTATGGTTTCTGTGTGTTTTGTTTTGCTTATGAAGGCCTAACCTACTTTAAGTTTGTGAAAATATTTGCCTACAGCATTTTCCTTTAATACTTTTATGGAATATTATCTGTCTATTGCTCATTTATTTTTGAGGATTTTTTTTTTTTTGGAGAGATTTTCACTGTAGGGCGCGTGCGCTCGCCAGACAGACAGAGAGAGACATAGAGACAGAAAGCGAGAAATCACCCCCCAGGGGGGATGGTCACGCCACAATCCCTTCTCCTCCATTCTCCTCTCGGGATCTTGGGCACGCACGCACACGCGCCCGGCGTGAGTTTTAAGCCACCGGGTCCGGGACACGAACCGCGGTCGAGTACGTGGGAGTCCAGCGACATAGCCATTACGCTAACTGCTGGTTCCCAGTATTTTATGAGATATGAATTTAGCAGTATTCTTTAATAGATGCATAGCCAACTATCACTTTTTGCTTAGTTCTTTCACCTTACACATAGAATTTGGATGACACTTGTATAGTATACACAATGCCTATATAAATTTTATTATTGTTTATAGTTCTAGTTTATATGGCTTTGTTCACCCAATGATATTCTAATTATTTATAGTGTATTTTGATGTCTTATAGGACAAGTTCTGTTTCCAGCTTTTAGTTATCTATTTTTTCTCAACTGCTTTGACTATTTTTGTGGGCAGTCTACTCAATATACACTTTAAAATCAGCTTTGAAATTTCATTAAAAACCTGATTGGGCTTTTGATTGAGAGCACGTTGATTGTGTAAATTGACTGTGTTCATCGTGTGTTGTTATTGCGTTTTCAGTCCTGAATTAATCTATCCAGGGTTTCTTTCTGACTCTTAGCAATGGTTTACTCATTTAACTTATGTTCTCACTTTACCTCTTTATATTTCTTATAAGGTTTAGGTTTATGCTATAGTTTTTGTTTCTTGTATGATTATTGTTTGTGAATTTTTTTTTCTCCTATTGCAGTTGTTAGTTGTTGGGGAGTGTATAGGAGATGTGAATAAAATAGAGCTGTTGCTTTTGTAAGCCGATATTGTGTTGAGCCATCTTGTAGAATTGTATTAGTTTTATTGTATTTTTTTTAATCCATATAGTTGAATTTTCTAGAATTATATCAACTGTAAGTAATTAGGAATTTTTAATTTCCTATTTTTTTCTCTAATTTTTGCTATAGGGCATATGTACTCACTGGAGAGAGACAGAGAGAAGAAAGAGAGAAAAGGAGACACACTGCCAGGGGGATGATCATGTCACAATCTCCTCTCCTTCACTCTCCTGCCAGGATTCTGGGCACGCATGCACATGTGCCTGGCATGATTCTCAAACCCCACAGTGAGCTATGGGATCCATCTGCCTTAACCTCTGAGCCACCTACTGACCCAATTTCTCATTATTTCTATGCATGAGAAAGTAGACACATGTACATAACTGGTCATTTTCCTCACTAACTTTTTTTTTTTTTAATTTCTGTATGTGGATCAAGCAAATTTTCAGTCCAGGTGGAAATAAATATTGCGTTCAGGAAGACTGAAAACTATAAGTAATAAATAAGACTAGAAATCCCCAACCAGAAAAGCAGTCTGGGGAGGAAGCAGGAGGCAGAGAATGAGCAGAATCAGATCCCAGAATACTTACCAAGAATTAGCAAAGTTCAAAATCAAGGAGCAAAACATTAAAGTCAAGATTTAGTAATGCTGAAAATATTGTTTGGCCATGACAGTGTTCAGCTTGGAAGGCAGGCATGAGATGATCAGAGATTAGAATGGGTCAGCTGAGAACTGAGACATGCTAGAATTGTGACAATGGACCTGACCAGGGGATGAGAATGAATATCGAATGGAAGCTTCCAGACTACTTCCCACCTTTACAGGATTCTGGGAAATGCCTTTTTGAACTAGTTATCTCAGGGCCATAAGCAAAATGTGTATAAAAATTTTTATTTTTTTTTCTCTTTCCACATCTAAAAAGCACTTGCACAGAAAGGCAAACCAGCGTATCTGTTAAATAGCTAAGACCTGGATTTTATAATTGGCTATTAGTAGTAAGCAAAGTGAAAACCTTCTAAATTAACATCTCACCATTGTTAATTATCATTCTGAATAAAAGGATGAAATCATTCCTGACCTCCCCCACACAAAGACATGGATTTCTTTGAGAAGTGGAGTAATATAATATTAATCAATTTTTCTTTTTCTCTAATATCAAGTAATGTCAGCAAACTCTCAAATATAAATGTATCTCAAGAGCCTGTGACTATACATACTAGCTCCAGAAAATATTTAGAATACTCCTTATATATTAATACTAATATAATTTAGAAAATATTATTTTTAGATCAATAATCCTTATATTTATGCCTATTTCTTACAAGCCTAGAGATAGACATGGGTAGGCTATATTAATTGGGCAGAAGAAGAAATAGTTCCTACGCATGAATAAAACAAGAGGGACAAAGTAAATCAGCTATACTAACTAAACTAGCATGAAGAATACAAATAAAAGTGTGAAATAATGAGTGTATTTTCTGACATGGCAGTATAGTCAAAAAGAGTCTGAGAAAAATGTTTATCAGCTCCATTACATATAAAACCAGAGAATAGTTTCAGTCACCCTTGACAGAATAAGAAATGTTCTGGGTGAAGCCAGCTGCAGAGAAAATTTAGAAGTAGGAACTGATGAATAGAAAAGATGATCAATGAAAAACTATTGTATTGCGCAGGTGGTTCACTAGTCTGTAATAACCAGAGTGGGAAAAATAAAAATATTTCTACTTAGAATGAACAAGAATGTGGTCATAATGGAAATAGAAAATAGTAAAGGAGTTATGAGGAGCATATACAGATAAAGCTTCATGTTTTATTTTATTAAACAGATGAATTATGAATGAAGCATTAATAAAAATGAAAGGGAAATGAATTAAAGTATTGATATTGTAGAGGACAATTATAAGTAATTTAGTTAGGAAAATTCTAGAGAAAAGTTTATGACATTCATCTATTAAACACTGATACATTATCTTTAACTCTGGTACAATAAACACCACCATAAGCAATTATGGTTCAAGCATTTCTTTAGAGATTTCTGAGAAAGGTCTTATTTACACATCAAGCACATAATACAGATCAGTAAATAATTGTTACCAGTAAAAGAAAATGTACCAGACAAATCAAGTTCTAACATTGACCATCACATTTTTTTCTTTAGCTTATTCAAAAAATAAAATCTGTAGACCATACATGTGAGGATAGAAAATAATTCATTCTTTTATCAGGAACCATTAAAATATTTAGTGCTTTAAGTTGAAGCCAGAGCCAAAATTAATGAGCAATTTGCAAGTTTAGCAGTTGTAACAAAGGTTTAAATTTCTTTTCAAAAGATAGAATTAAAATGATCAACACCTATGAATAATTAGCTTTTATACAACACTGTAATTGCCAGAACTCTCACGTATGGGAACTGTTTCCCAGTCTTATAAAGTGACATACACATAATTGGTCGTGCATCAATTCATATCTTCATCTACAGAAAAAATGGTAATGACTTCTTTCTTTTCTTTCAACTGCCTTATGTAGTTATGGTAGCATGGTCATAATCAGTGCAGAAATGACAAGTTTTATTTTCAGTTTTTACTTTCCTCACTTTTCCATCGGCACTGAGAAAGATGTGTTTGTACAGAAGGTTTTATAGATTGAGATGAAAACTGCAAGGACATAGCTCCCAGAACTTTATTAGATAAGAATATCACATGTTTAGGACCAGCAGTTGGCGTAATGGCTATGTCTCTGGACTCCCATGTAGTCTACTGTGGTTTGAGTCCCCGACCCAGTGGCTTAAACTCATGCCGGGCGTGTGTGCATGTGTGACCAAGATCCCAAGAGGAGAATGGAGGAGAAGGGATTGTGGTGTGGCCATCCCCCCGGGAGGGTGATTTCTTGCTTTCTGTCTCTCTGGCAAGCACCGCACCCTATAGCAAAAAAACTATCTAAAAAAAAAAAAAGAAAGAAAGAAAAAGAAAGAAAGAAAAAAAGAACCAACCAAACAAAAAAAGAATGTCACATGTTTTTTGCTGGTCACTTAGCTACTACCAGTGAAAGAATGAAAGGATATCTTGTCCTCTAGAATTGAGCTTCCATCTTGCAGTATGGAATTTTAGAGGGCAAGCAAATTGCATTCTCTAATGTCCCAGCTTCTCCCAGGTAATCGCCCAATAGTTAGCATGCATCATATATATATATATATGTGTGTATATATATATATACATATATATCCTTTATTTATTTCTTCAGAGAGAGGGAGAAAGTCACTCACAAAAGGATTGTTTGGCCACAATCCCCTCCCAGTCTCAGCCAGCCTGGATCACAGGCACACACACTGGGCATACATAGAGTAGCCCTAGCAAGTGGACCTAGGGTCTTCCCATGTGGTTTCAGCATTGTGGAGCATTGCGTTATCACCACTCTATGTAGCTGACCAGTATTCATTCTTGTTGGACCAGTTTTTAACTGTCTCAAAGAGGTACATGTTAAGAATTCAGAAATAGGCAAGGTATCTCATGGCAGCAGCAAATGCAGTAGGGAAACGGTATGCACGTTACTGAAAATGGCAAACCATTACAACAAAATGTTAGCAAACTCTTCTTTAGAGTCTGCTCTAAATTATAGCAACATTTTATCAAAACTATGTATGACTGAAAATGCAATGCTTTCTTCTTTGGTAGTATGACAATAGTTAATAAGGGAAAGGCAGTAGAAATCAAAGGCAGAACTAGAATCAGAAATAAGCCATTCATTCATTTGCACTGGATATAAACTGAAAAAAGATAATGAAAAATAGTCTGTTCATCCATAACTCAATAGTTATAATCCTAGGAAACTATGTATCAAAAGTTATGGTGTATAATTTTTAATGAGAAAAAAAGATAGGAACTAAAGATTTTCAAATTTGAGATAGGACTATTTTGCTTTTAATAAGACATGGCTCTAATTGTATTTTGTTCATCTAAGTTACAATTAACATTCTGGTTGATTATTATTAATTAAAAAAAAAGACTTAAAACACCACTAAGAAAATTCCAAAAAGAATGTTTTTTTTTTTTTTTTCTGTAGAGGTTTTCGCTATAGGGCGCGTGTGCTCGCCAGACAGACAGAGAGAGACATAGAGACAGGGGGGATGGTCACTCCGCAATCCCTTGTCTCCATTCTCCTCTCGGGATCTTGGGCGTGAGTTTTAAGCCACCAGGTCTGGGATGCAAACTGTAGTCGACTACATGGGAGTCCAGTGACATAGCCATTACGCTAACTGCTGGTTCCCCCAAAAAGAATCTTAATGAGGTCTTTGTTCCAAAGCAATGAGCTTCTTGGCCCAGCTGGGGTAATGTGTGTTGGTCGATGTTGTTATTTGGCAGGCTGAGGCCACATGAGAGACCCAGATTTGAGTCCCTGTCCACCCAATAAAAGCTGAGTGTGGTGGCACAAGCCTGTGGTCCCAGCTACTCAGGAGGCTGAGGCAGGAGAATTGCAAGATAGTGAGACACTGTCTAAAAATAAAAACAAAACAAATGGACTTTTTATCTAGCATCAGTTGAGATGGTTACTATCAAGAACACATAAATAACAAGTGATGGTGAGGATATGGAGATGGAACCCTTGTGTACTGTTGGTGGGAATATAAAATGATGTCACTGTGGGAAATAGTACTCTGGTTTCTCAAAAAAATTAAAAATAGACTTACCATATGATGAAGCAATTCAAATTCTGGGTATATACCCAAAAGAATTATTGGGTTGTTGGAAAAGTCATGACACATGTTTGCACAGAAAAGCATAGACGTAGAAAAAGAACACATCATGACTTTCTGATAATCCAATAAAAGACACTCAAAGAGATATTTGTATAGCAGTTTCTATACTGACATTATTTGCAATAGCCAAAAGGTAAAGATAACTCAAGTGTCCATCGATGAACAAATGGATAAACTAAATGTTATGCATATGTACCATGGGATATTATTCAGACCTAAAAAAAGAGGGAAATTCTAATACCTGCTAAAATTTAGCGGAATCTTAAAGACATTTTAAGTAAAATAAGCCAGTCACAAAAGGACAATTATCACACAATACCACTTACATGAGATATCTAGAGTAGTCAGCTTAACAGGGACAGAGAGTAAAATGGTGGTTTCCCAAGGGTAGAGAGGAATGAGGTTGTTTAATGGGTATAGAGGTTCAGTTTTGAAAGATGAAAAGAGTTCCAGAAGTGGATGTTGGTGATGACAGCCCAGCTGTGTGAATGCACTTAATGCCACTGAACTGCACACTTAAAAATGATTAGAATGGTAAATCCTTTGTTAAGTACGTTTTGCCACAATTAAAAAAAAAAAAATTAAAGTAATGGGCTTTGGTGCCAGCAGATGGCATGGTGGTTATCTTGCTGGACTCCCACATGGCAGACTGTAGTTTGAGTCCTGGACCTGGCAGCTTGAAACTCATGCTGGGAGTTTGTGCATGCATGCCCAAGATCTCAAGAGGAAAACGGAGGAGAAGGGATTGTGGTGTAGCCATCTCCGTGGAAGGTGATTTCTCACTTTTCCTCTCACCTCATCTGTCTCTCTCTCTGGCAAGCACATGTGTCCTAGGCAAAAGCCTCTACCAAAAAATAAAAAAAGGAATGGGCTTTTACAATTACCCCCGTACAAGCATAAACACACCATTGCCTATATGTGTTCTTACTACCATTAAAGCACAAAGATATATATTAATATTTAATAAAACACAGAATCAAAATGAAGTATGGCAAAATTCACACCCACCAAAGGCAGATAAAATGTATGAATATGTAGTCAATCACTCAGACTTTGAAAGTGGTGCATGAGATTCAGCTGGACTTTCTTCCTGCTAGTTTCAATGATCAGATAATGACTAATAACAATCTCTTTGAAGCAACATTGCATTTCAAAATTAATCTATTTTGTAAGGGTTGAAAGAATTATAAAAATTAAACTATAGGAGAAATGTTTTGTTGCCCTAAGTTTTGTATTTGTTTTATGTTCAAATAACAAGGGGCCTGCAGATGGCGTAGTGGTTACATCTGTGGATTTCCACATGACCGACTGTAGACTGGTGGCTTGAAAATCACGCATGCATGCGTGTGTATGCATATGTGGTCAAGACCCTGGGAGGATGGAAAAGGGTTTGCAGAATGGCTATACTCCTTGGGGGGTGATTTCTCTCTTTTCCTCTCACTGTCTCTGTCTCCTCTGGTGAGCACATGTACCCTAAGGCAAAAACTTCCAAAAGAAAGAAATAAATAAACAAATCATTTTGGTATGAGGATGGCTGGTTTGTAACCAAGTACTCCACTTGTACACAGCCCCCGCATTGACTCTCGTGTTTATGATTACATTGGGCCCACTGGTTACCTGAAGTTACAGCCATTTTATTTCCATATATTAGACGGCATATTGGCTGCTACTAAGTTGACATATCCCAAAATGTAAATGCTACTATTCTACATCTATTATATTCCTATGGAATGACTTCTACTAGTTATTTGAAAACCTTAACCTATTTTTTGCCATAGTTTACTATTGGCAGTTATTTTAGGAGACTATGGCTTGATTTTACTTTATTCAGTCAATTCAGACTTTGATTCAATACCACAAAAATAGCATGGTATATACATTTATGGGATTTGTTGATGGTAACATGTATAGTATCCTCAATTGGACTGGTGTGAAGTGTATTCATGTGGGGTAAATTCACTTTACAAGTTAAGTGATGTATAGTAATTTAATGTGTAAAATAAAGAAAATGGTATAGCAGAGTAATTATAATAGACTAATGAGAAGAGAAGAGAGATAAGTTTGATTTGAAAATGAAGCACTTGAGCTAGAGGAAGTCCATAGAGCACCACAAAGAATTTTATAGCAGGTCTCACGTTAGTTTGAATTGTGAAGAGCAGTGAAAGAATAACATAACGAGAAAAGTATTAGTTATGCTGATCTCAAAGAACTTGTGGTTTAGCATTTACTTCCATATTCATATTGCATAAATTCAGTCTTTTTTTTTTCTTTTTTTTGGAGAGAGATTTTCACTATAGGGCGCGTGCGCTCGCCAGACAGACAGAGAGAGACATAGAGACAGAAAGCGAGAAATCACTCCCCACGGGGGATGGTCACGCCGCAATCCCTTCTCCTCCATTCTCCTCTCAGGATCTTGGGCACACACACGCACGCACACGCGCCTGGCATGAGATTTAAGCCACCGGGTCCGGGACGCGAACCACGATCGACTACGTGGGAGTCCAGCAACATAGCCATTACGCTAACTGCTGGTTCCCATAAATTCAGTCTTTTTAGGGGTGCCGACTTGGTACATTTTCAATGAAGAATTTTTGAAATGACATTTAAAATTTTTTTTTCAAAAGTTTATTGTGGTGTACGTTCTCATATTGTTCAATTTTGATATTGGATTAATATATAAAAGAAGCTCATTATGGAGTTTCAACCATCTTATTCAAAATGATAAACTAGTAGTGGTAGTATTTTCATAATGGAGAGTGTGTGTATGCATACAAGAGCTAGAGAGAGGGAGAGACATGCACCCACAAGAGAATGTCATCACACCATGAGCCCCTTCTCCCAGACTCCAGCTAGTCAGGATCTTGAGCATGCCCCACGTGTTTTCTGTCCAGCTGGGGAATCTGAACCTACAGTTGATCGTGTGCCTCCTACACTGCAGTTCAGTTTGCTAGTGACTGTGCCAACAGCCAGGGCTGAAAGTGGTACCATTGATCTGAATTTTATTAGAAAAATAATTTTGTTTGATTTTGATATTTTTAAGCTTTGAGCTATAAACACCAGACATTTACTGCTGTTTTTATGCTTATATTGGGTTGTTGGGAAAGTCATAACGTGTTTTTCTGTTTTTCGATGCAAAAATGCATCATGACTTTCCCATCAGCCCAGTAATTACTTAGGAAACATAATAAAAATAAGTTGATACTGGCAACCTGCCAAAATGATCACTTTTAAAGGATATATTTGTATGTGAACTAGGATACAATAGAATAGTCAAATGATTAATGATTAATGTTGGGGAATTCCATCCTTGTTTCTTGTGCTTCTATTAGGTAAAGACTCCTTGTCTTTGCAAATTTGTTTCCCAGCGTGAGTTGATTTATCTAGAGTTATGGTATATGACTTTTAGAAGAAAAACTGAGGCGGTTATAGAAATATGAAGATGTGCATTGCATACATAGAAAAGAATTACAATTGATATGTGCTTAAAAGATTCATCTCTGATAGAAAACAAAGAATTTGATAAAGTACTTCTTTGTGTTAGAAAGTGACATGCCAGAGCCAGCAGGTGGTGTGGTGGTTCAGGTGCTGGATATCCACATAGCAAACTGCAGTTTGAGTCCCAGACCAGGCAGCTTGAAAATCACTCTGGGCATGTGTGCATGCATACCCAAAAATCCCAGAAGGAGAATGGAAGAGAAGGGATTGCATCATGGCTATCCCCCTGGGAGTGGGGGGTGATTTCTGACTTTCCCTTTCAGTCTCTCTCTCTCTCTCTGTCTCTCTGGTAAGCATATGCACCCTATGGCAAAAACCTAAGGAAAAAAAACAAACAAACAAAAAAAAGGAAGTGACATGCTAAGAGAATAAATAACATACTAATTTTAAAAAATGTTTTAATTTAAATTATGTGGAAAAAGGTTTCTCCAGCTATTAGCCTTTTTAAAGCCTTGGAATGGGCTTAAATATTTTGAACAGAGTTAGATTGTGAAATAGGTCTTCAGATTTTGCGTCCAAAAATAAAAGATTGAGGCCAAAGGGTAAAGGACAGTATGGTTTAGACTTTAAATGGAAAGGGAACAGAGACAAAGAGAAAATGATCTGGCATTATATGCTCACATCAATGGCAGTAATTAAGCTTCGCAGTATCATTAGATATGATAACAATAATTTGTAGCCTTTCATGGGGTTTCACATGCTAGGCATACAGAACCACATGATAGCAGGACCCCTAATATTTCTCATTGTTATTTTTTTTCTAAAGGAATAATGACATTCAATTGTCATGATTTGGGGAGATACACAACACAAATTTGGATTCTAATCACTGAAGGAGAAAATAAATGTGTGTTTTATGCCTTTTAACCATCTGCGAAATATATGGTAGCAGTAAAATGCTCATAAGATATTGAGGTGAATATTTCTAAGGGTACAGAGTTTAGATTTATGGTAGTTAATTTGGCATATACTAAACACTGAGTTAATGTCTCTATCATCCTAACAACTGAACGAAGATGTATTATACCATAGTGTTAAATTGAACCAAAAATATTCCAGGTTTTGATTGTGGGAAATCAGTCATTAATCAGTTCGAATTTTCTAATGCTGTGTTCAGTGTAGAGGAAAACACCCAAATGGATACTTTGGAAATGCAGTATACGTGGTAGGAAGTAAGAAATGACTTTAATAGTTAGATATTATATTTAAATCAATATAATGGTCAGCCTTAATAGATCACTATGTTTATTTCCTCACTCAAACATTCGATTAAAGTGAATATCTAATTTTTATTTAGTTTTCTAGACATTTTTAGAGAGTATTATAATTAAATTAGAAGTTTTGCTCAAATTGGAGCTCTGCGTCTTCAAATGCCCAAAGTGATCATAGTGAATAAGCAGTTCCTGTTTCAAATTTGACTTCCAAATGCAAATGTGTAATATAGATTCTTTAACTGAGTGCTATGAGATTTTGTAAACTTATCAGAGTCAGTTTTGGAGGAAGAGCTTCAACTGATTCAGTAATCCCAAGGGACGGGATCAAGGGTGCAAGGTGTGGTATATGTCACAGGATTTAAAAATACTGTAAAAGTTATAAAAAGCGGTGTAGCTAATTTGATCTTGTTTTAATCTTTTTTTTTCTTTTTTTTAAATTTCATTTTCTTTTATACATTAAGTCACATTATTATTTGGCTTACAAAATGGATATTTCAACAGGGGAACATTTCTCCCTAGTCCAGTTGATAAAACTATAAATATCTTCAACAGATAATACCGCATTTCTTTGTGCCATAAGCAGAGTGGTAGAGTGAAAGTGCCTTGGGCTATGCTCAGCGAGGTTTTTGTTTATTCTGTGCAATAACTTTTGTTCATCTGGCTACATGAACATAAGTAATTCAGGTAATCTTCTCTTGATGTTTAAGCCACACTGTTAGTTTAAAGGCAGAAGAGCTGCTTTTGTGTTATCTGGCTCTTATTACAATAACATAAACACTAATTTTAACCACATTTCAAGATTCCTTTTGTTAACGGATGGAAAAGTGTTGAGTTGCATTGTGAAATCCTTGGTTCTTTGGGTCCTGATCACTAAAATTAGAGATCTGTCCCTAGGCGCAAAATGAAACTGCAATCACGAATGAAGTAGATAGAAAAGAAAGTTTAATAGAAAAGAAAGGAAAGGAATGAAAGGAATTACACCCAAGAGGCTTTTGGGCGGGCAGATTGCCAGGTGGCAACTGCGCTTGATACTGGTTAACCGTTATTCTTATTACTAGAGGTCATGAATATTCATTAGTGGCGGCCGCCCTACACTGCCTATGTTCTTCCTTTAAATTTGAATCCACACGTTCTCTCCTGCACCTGCGCACCTTCCTCACAGGTAAAGTGAGGAATTTGATCACCTAATTATGAATGCCCAGTGCAAGTCAGGTTGCCCCAATTAGATCGCCCAATTAGTCTATCGTATTAATGACCAAAATGCTTGCTTGGGTCCTTTTGATAAAAGAAAAATCTACGAACTATCCCTGTATGCTTCCCTCAAGCCTCAAGGAAGGAAGATGGCAAATTACCTCGCCCTCCTGGCACCCGGGGCTAGGTGAGTCTTTGGCTTTTCTCTTAGGGCTGCCCGCTCACTATTGACTGCCTACCACACTTTCTGTCGTACCATCTTTCATGATAGAGTGCATGCCTGCACATGAGAAAGAGAAAAACAGAGAGAGAGAAGTACTCTTCACAGGGCCTGGCCAGAGTATGATCCCATCCTTCCGGTCCACTTCCTCACTATGATCCTGTACACGCACGCACATGCCCGATAAGTTTCCGGCTGACTAGGTCTGGGATTCTGTGGCTTCTAGCTCTGCAGTCTGGTGTGCTACCTACTGTACCATATAAGCTAGGCCTTATTCCTACTTAAATTAGAACTTCTGTTAAGACCTGTTAAGTGCAAGCATTAAATACCCTTCTCCCAGTTGTTAATTGAGCTGACAGTCTCTTCTCTCAACCTGAAGCTTTCATGTTTTGGAAGTTAGTTAGGAAGAGGTCTAGTGAGTTCATTAAAAAGCTTTTAAAGTTGGATTGTAATCTAGAGAGCACTATGGGTACCTGCTAACTAGGGAGACAGACTGAAAATGTAGACTATAAAACCAGAAATATGCTTGCTTGTATCTCTCCAATTGGGACTTCCAGAATTTGGAAAATACTGAATACAGCCCTTACCCCTCAAAGGGTTTTTACTTTGCTCAACAGACATATTTCTTTATTCTTTTTCTTGCACGCGTCCTAGCCAGAGAGAGACAGAAAGAGGAGAAAGCACTGCCAATGAGACATGGTCACACCATGATTCCTTCTCCTCCATCTCTCCATTTCCTTTGAATTTGGGGCATGCAAACACATGTAGCTGGTGTGTTTTTCAAACCATCAGAATGGGATTAAACTTTGTTGATCAGCCATGTGGGATCCATCTCGCTTATCCAGTAGTCCACGGGGACATTCCAGCCTCAATAGACATATTTAATTCTCAGTTCTCTTGATAGTCAATCTGATGCACCTAGGTAGTTCTTGATACCTTTGAGATTGAGCCTATAAAGTCAATATCTATGCACTCTCTCATTATGCCCTCAATATAATTTTTTAGGGAATAACCACTATATTGGGAGTATTGATATTAATATGGGTTCCAGTGATGACTATCATGATGAAGAGACTAAGTGGAGTATCTGAGGGGAGGGTTAACAGGGTATGGGGACTGATCAGATATGGGAGGCAAGGTATACAAGAGTGTTCACTGCTTTGGAAGACCCATACCTCTTAATGAGACAGAGCGCACAAAAGAAGAGTGTAGATGGATATGGATCATGGGAGGAGGAAGAGGAGTTCAAATTCAGTCTATTGGGTTGGAGGGCCTCTGCATATTCAAGTGGAGATTGCATAGGCAATGTAATACACCAGCTTGAAATTTAGGAAAAGAGTCATTACTGGAGGAATAGATTTGGGATTTGTGAGTATAGCAACAAACCGAGGTCCCAAATATGGGAGACATTACCAGATACAGTTTGTAGTTGGGGAAAAAAGCCCCAAAGAACATCACCAGTATAATAATGGATAGAGGGCTTGAGAGGTTGTGGGAAGAGGAGAAGCGAGAGATATTAATTAAAGGATATATAGGTACAGTTTGAAAGGAAGAAAATTTTTTAAATGTCCAGAGTAGGCAAGCATACAAGATAGAAAGTAGATAAGTGATTATCTGGGGCCAGGGTGGTGGGGGAATGGGTATGTGTTGAAGACAGAATTGATAAATGGCTATTCATGGTTACTGAGTTTCTTTTGTGGGTGATGAAAATGCCCTAAAGTTGTCCATGGTAATGGTTGTACTCTGTGAACATACTAAAACCATTGGCATGCACACTTTAAATGAGTGAATTGCATGGACACTGTATTGCATCTCTGAATTAAAGCTGTTTAAAAAACATAACAAAACAAAAAAGAATGAGTAGAAGAAAATTGTGACAAAGGAATTAGGGAGAAATAGCATGAGTGGTAGACTGTCCACTGACTACTCAGGAACACTGTAACATTGTCCAAGGCAAAGCTTTACAGTCTGTCTTCTTGAACTTTTTGGAATTATTTCTGTAAAAATTTTACCTGTCCACTCTTCACCCCTGTTGCTTCCTTTGCATGTCATGTACCTCCATTCCTGTGGAGGCTTGCCAAGGATGCTTTTCCTTCTGTTTCTTACTGCAAAATCAGGACCAAGTGCAATAATTCTTTTACTGTGAAGTTTATTGTTGTGTATTATCTGGGAAAGGAATATTTTAGTACTTAATTTTAAATATTTTAAATCCTTGGAAAAAAAATTTCAGAATAGCTGAGAATGATGAACCTATAACCCTTCCTCCATTGTCAGTCCTGGATAGCTTTGAACTCTCTGAGGGCCTTGGGCTTTGTAGTAATTCTTATTATTTACAGAGATAAATAAATCTACTGCATGGGTTGTTAAGACTATTAAAAAAGGACAGAATGAATAAGAACTAAGCAAAGTCCTAGCAAATATCAGGGGCTCACACTATAGTAGATTATAATGATGATGATTATTTGTTCTTTAATCTCAGGATTTCAAAAAAATGTATGCATTTGGATGGAGGAAAAATAAAATACTATTGATATATGGGATCAATTATAGTAATCCATTTACTAACATAAATACAATGGAGTTTTCGTATTATCTGGATACTTGAGGCATTAGTATTTTTTTCCTTAAAGAATTATTTTATTTAACTTTATTTATATATTTATTCATTTAGTTTAATTTGACCAGGAGGGATAGAGTGATAGAGAGAGAGAAAGTGAGAAAGCAAGCCGCCAGGTCCAGGACTCGAACTGTGGTCTGCCATGTGGGACTCCAGTGCCCTTAATCACCACACCACCTGCTGACCCCAGCATTAGTATTTGTTAAGACTTTGGTCACCCAATCAAATATTTATAACTTTTTTCTCCGGTGACATTCCCACGTTGGTGAGGGTCTTCATTTTTCAGGCAATTAGCTCTTCAGTGAACTCCAGACACAGGATTAATGAGAAATATTTTACAAGTACATAGAGGTAAAGATGTATCTGTACTAAAAAGGTCAGTGTTCTACCTGAAATTGCCTTCCAAAAGATTGAAGAATCATTTAGATATTTCTATAATGTGTTCCTTCCAATCTGGCAGTTTGTATGATTTATAGATCTTTCTACATAACAATAGATTCATGTTTGATTACAAAGTGGAAAAATTAAAAAAAATTAGTTTAGTAAGCGCCAAAGTATTTCAAGTGTGTTTGTTTCAGTTCCATGTAACCTAGACAGTATTTATGTAATGTTTCTTAATTACATTTTTCTCCAGTGTTATTAGTGAGGTTTCTCACCATTACTCAGGCTATAAGAATTAGCACACAGTGTCACAGCAGGCTGATTCTCCCTTAGGTTATTTATTATAAGATGGTGTACTCGCAGTGCTGATTATTTAAATTGAAAAATTGTATTTCCATAGCATGGAAGGCAATTTAACAACAACAAAAAATATCCCTTGAAAAACCATACCACCAATTTCGATGCCAAGTGTATCTTAAAAAATGTCTGTTAAACCAAATTTTTATTGGCTATGAGAGCTGGTAAAACTGCCGAGATAGCTGGGAAGTTAAAATTAGAAAAAAAAAAAATTGTAGCCAATTTGCCTTGATGGCTTTAATGGAATACATTTGATGAAAGCTTTTTATCAAAGCAGGATATTCTTTGATAAAGAACATTTAGCTAGTATAGTTCTATAATTACTAGTGGAAATGAGGAAGAATGGAAGAGAGTGTCCTGCTCAGACATTGTTCTGGCTCTACAGTCCGCAGACTCTTCTGGAAGAGGTTGCTTAGGAAAACTTATATTTGCCCCAGTGAATCTGCTGTTACAGCATCTGAACACAAGCCTCAGGCACTCTGCTGTTAACTAAACTGAAAATGCCAGTGTGATTTCAGCTGTAATCACTGGAATATGGTGTGAAATTAACTGCAGCTGACTCAAGATGAGTCATAGAAAATAAGCCATTCATGCAAAAGAACAGGCCTGCTACGGTTTAGTGTGACACATGTTCTTGCTTAAGATGTAGGAGGCTATCCCTAGTCTTACCTAAAGAAAATCCAAAGAGGTTCTGGAATTTGGCTCTACCAGCCAAATCTCTGTGCAACATAAACCAACAAGTCAGCCTACCAGCCAAATCTCTGTGCAACATAAACCAAGTCAGTTTTAGAGAACAGTTTGCTTAGGTAATTTTTGTTTTATGTATGTATGTATGTATTTGTTTTACCACAAAGAATATGCATACTTCCAAAGAAAGAAGATAGGGAGAAGTATTACCTATTATGCTCATGTGTTTTTTAATACTTGTGAGTAAATTTTGCCAAGTACGTGTTTGTCATACATTTGGAAAATGTACAACATTTGAAAAGTTCTATCTATCTATCTATCTAATTGATGAGACGGAGGGAGACATAGGTGTTTTCGACAGGGTTTACCATGTTAAAAATCCTCTGCCCCATCCTCCCAGTACCTAGTACAGAAGTGTGCTATCACACCCACCCCGTTTAGTTTCCTGGTCCTACCATGTGGTCCAAGCTTCATGCAGTACTGCCCTACCCCTTGTAAAACTGTGGCTAGGTCTTATCTGGTGTGTTAATGCTGCTCTTTTCTCATTCCACATACTGCACATACACATACACAAATATAGAATAACACAGATACAGAAAGTAGTAATAACTTAAAAGCTTCAAAATGTATGTTGGTGGCCTGGCCACTGGCGTGGTGGTTAAGGGCACTAGACACCCACATGGCCGACTGCAATTCAAGTCCCGGACCTGGCAGCTTGCTTTCTCACTTTCTCTCTCTCTCTTTTGCTTTCTCATTCTGCCCCTCTGTGGACAAAGTAAAATAAATAAATAAATAAAGTTAAATAAAATAATTCTTTAAAAAATGTATGTTGGAATTTGTAGGTGCCTTGGTCCACTTGACCTGCTATAACAAAATAATAATATTATAGACTGGTTTATACATAGAAGAAATGAATTTCTCACAGTTCTGGAGAGTGGGAAGTCCATATGAAAGCACCATGAATATTGTGCAAGTTTCTCTTTTCTCTACATTCTCTCTAACTCTTCTATTTTGCCTTTCTGATAACATCATTATAACAGGTGTGAATTGACTTACTGTGGTCTTTAACTGACATGTCTCTGATGATTATGATGTCGAACATTTTTTACATGTATTTGTTTTCTGTTTATTTTGCAGACTTTTTGTTCAGATTATTTGTCCATTTTTCAGTTCAGTTATTGGCTTTGTTATTATTGAGTTGTTTGAGTTCTTTATGCATTTTGGATATTATCTCATTATAGATATATGTTTGCAAATAGTTTCTCTTATTCCACAGGATGTCTCTTCATCTGTTGATTGATTCCTTGGCTGTGTAGAAGCTTTTTAATTTTAAATAGTCCCATTTATCTATTGTTGCTTTTGTTGTCTGTGCTTTGGGGTTCATATTGAAAATATCACTGTGCAGACCAATGCCATAGAGATTTTCCCTATGTTTTTATGCAGGTTGTTTTACAGTTGTAGTTTTTACTTTTAAGTTTTTAATCTATTTTGAATTAATTGTTGTATATGATGTTAGATAAGGATGCATTTTTATTGTTCTGCATGTGGATATGCAGTTTTCTCAACATTACTTATTGAATAGATTATTTTTTCTCTATTGTGTGGTCCTCACACCTTTATCAAAAACCAATTAGCCATAGATGCATAGATTTATTGTAGGGCACTATATATTAATTTCCACTGATCTATGTATCAATGTGTTTTTATGCCATTATCATGATATTTTGATTACTGTTGCTTTGTAATATAAAGTCCAGTATCATAAAGCCTCCAACTTTGTTCTTTTTGATCACGATTGCTGTGACTAATCAGAGTTTTTTCCACACAAGTTTTAGGATTTTTTGAAAAAATTTCTGTGAAAAATGTCACTAGAATTTTAGGACTTGGTAGCTATTTATCTTGATTATTAATTGTATATAAAAAAAATTGCTAACTATAGAGAGTCGTCATCCATTAAGATGTATTTGATTCCGAGTAACAGGAAATTCAACAAATAGTGTCTTAAATAATAAAACTCTTTAAGTTTTACATAACAAGAAATACTGAAGCAAGAAAATCTCAGGTTTGCATCATGGTACTATAACATAATTATGAACAAGCTTCTTGTACTTTTCTGCTTCAATTGTTTTAATGTTTTTGGCTTTTTATTTTCTTATTTATCACTGTTTAGTTGCAAGATGGCTGACACAGCTCCTGAGTATTACATTTGTGTTTAGGGGAAGAAGAAAGGAATGATGCCAACAGTTTTATTTTTACATTTGTCCTTCAGATAAATGGGAATTTAAAAACAAAAACAAAAACAACACTTAAAAGAGCATAGATCTTTACTTATGTTTCACTGATCAGTTTAGGCCACATGACTGCATTTAGCTGCAAAGAAGCCTGAAAACAAAAAAAAGGCTAGGAACAAAATAGGCTTTATCTTGATAGGATTAAATAAATAATGATTCAATTTTGGGGATATGAGAGAGGATTACCTTTCCCCAGGGACTAATTTCTCTGAACACTGTTGATCACAGACATGGGGTTCTGTTGAGAAATAATAAAAGTCTTACTTATCTGATCTGCTAAGAATTCTGTCATTTAATAGATTAACTGCTTATCATATATATTATAACTGCTTATCATATATATTATTGGAAAATAGTTCTCCCATTTTGTAGACTGCATTTTCATTCAGTTTATACCCTTGGATGCATGGGAATCTTCAGTTTTGAGGTAGTCCAATTTACCTATTTTTTCCCTTTTGTTGTCTATGTTTTTGGTGCCATATCTCAGAAACCACTGTGAAATCCAATGTCATTCAGTTCTTTTCCCACACTTTCTTTTAAATGTTTTATAGTTTTAGCTCTTCTATTTGGAGTTTAATCCATTTTGATTATTTTTTTAATATGTGGGATAAAGTAAGGGTCTAGTTTCATTCTTTTGCCTGTGGACTTGAGGGAACATGCTTTAATTTGTGAGTAAACACTGTGAATAAGGTAGAAAGTGTGTTAACTGTACTTTGAAGTATGATGATTTCTTCATACGTGGCTGATTGTCTGAGTTACATGCTGAACTAACTAATTTTTTGATGGAATGTGATTTTTACGTGGAAGAATTACTGACAAGAACACTTTATTTATTTAGATATAGTTATTGACAGAAAGTTTCTTGAAAACAAAGTGATTTCATAATTTAATATAAACAGCTGATGTACTAATTTCTTGCCAATGTTAAAAGTCAAATTTTCTAGTGAAAATAAAGTTTTTTTTTTTTTTTTTTTTGGGGGGGTTTTTTTTTTTTGGGGGGTGTGGCTTTGTGT
>NW_006159867.1:5917254-5933130 GCF_000334495.1 Tupaia belangeri chinensis | reverse complement strand
TTTTTTTGAAAATTTAGGCATCTATCATATATGAGTGTGACAGCCTTCCAGCTTGACTTTACTGATGAGATTAGTGGTGATATTAATGAGGCAGGTTTTTTAAAAAAGTGACATTACAATTAAGTAACATTAATAGCATACAACATATTACATTATTATATTACGTGAATAAATAATTAATTTAAAGTGTATGTTAGACTGCTGAGTTTTAATGTAACAAAATTAAAAAATTTGTTTAAAAAGTTAGTGAAAGAATTTCAGATTCCATACTGAAATAAAACTTTTAAAAATGAGTAGTGTTGAGACAAGCAGATGGCGTAATGGCTATGTTGCTGAACTCCCACGTAGTCAACCGCAGTTCGAGTCCTGGACTTGGCAGCTTAAAATTCATGCGGGTGTGTATGCGTACATGCCTAGCATCCCAAGAGGAGAATGGAGGATAAGGGATTGCAGCATGGCTATGCCCCCAGTGGGCGATTTCTCACTTTCTGTCCTTCTGTCTCTCTGGTGAACATATGAGCCCTGTAAGAAAAAAAATTCTTAAAAAAAAAGAAAGAGTAGTGCAATAGCAAAGAAGAGTTTCTATAATTACCTGAAAAAGCTATTAAAATACTACTTTCATTCATGACTGCATATTTGTATGTGGCTTGCTTGATTTCCATCATCTACTCAAACCACAATCACACATAGCAACAGATTGAATGCAAAAACAAATATAAGAATCCAGCCTTCTTATCTTAGACAAAACATTAAAAAGCTTTGAAAAAATGAAAAGTACTGATGGGTTGTCATTGCCTCCATGTCCTATCAGTAGACAGAGCTAGGAAACACACACACACACACACACACACACACACACACACCTGCTCTCTCTTCTATTGTTTATATATAACATTATTTATGTATTTAACACACCTATGAATACTTAGATAATAAATATTTAGATAATATAGATCTATAATATTTTATATGTATCTCCAGTATGTGTGGAGTATGATGACATACTCCAATATGTAATCATGAGCTTATACAACTACTTCCTATTCCACTCCAGCATTTCAGTGCTGCTTCTATTTTTCCTTCTTTCCATGTTTATGAATAGCTTCTCTGCTAATGAGAACCTTTAATGTCTTTACTCCCTGTACTTTTATCTCTTGGCTCAGTGTGATCTATCTCTTGTCTATGTTCTCCTTATAACCATGTCTACTGTGCCCACCAAACTAATTTCACATAGTTTTCAAATTCTCACTATCCTGTTTTTGGCCTCTAGCTTTGCCAGTTGCATCTTATGAAGTACATTATCTTTAATTGGAAAGAAGTTAATAGTGTATGCTTCAGTATGTTCTGAAAAGGAAGAAATATTAAGAAGAATTTTGGATAATAAAATCATTGCATTATGTATTATTCAGTTAATTATATGGAAATATCAACTCGCACAGTAAAATAATTTCAGTGCAAAATGGAAAATTCTGTAGAGTAGGAAACATTTTAACAGTCAATAGATTTGAATTTGACACAACTTAAAACCATTACAATTTGGGTTAGGCAGAGTACTTAGATAGGGTATCAGAAATGTACCACAAAACTGGATTGTGGTCATTGTTGTATAACTCTGTATATTTACTAAAAACCATTGAATTGTGCTCTTAAAAGCAGGAGCATTTTATGATATGTATATTACACCTCAGTAAAACTATTAAAAAGCTCTTAAATAAAATATAGTTATTATAATAGAATATTCAAACTTTAGGGTTATTAGAATACTTCCTCATTAATTTCTTTCTCTTTTTTTTTTTTTTGAGAGAGTTTTTTTGCTATAGGGTGCTTGCACTCACTGGAGAGACAGAGAGACAGAAAGTGAGAAATCAGCTCCCACCATCCCTTCTCTCCTAGTCTCCTCTCAGGATTTTGGGCATGCATTTACATGTACTTGGCATGAGTTCCACCCACTGGGTCCAGGAATCGAACCGCAGTTGACTACATGGGAGTCCAGGGATGTAACCATTATGCCATGTGCTGGTTCCACTTCCTCATGAATTTTAAAAACTCTAAGAAATCATAAGAAGTTTAACATAGTTCAGTCACCATTGGAGGCAGCTTGGTCTGGAGAGAGCACCCATATGGCTTATACTAGGTAGATGAACCAACTTTGTTTGACTTACTCTTTTAGAGATTTGGTTGAGGTGCATTAATTCAATTCATGGCTACTGTGCACCAGACTCTGGGTTAGATGCTAGGATTCAGCAGTTAATGAGACATATAAGTTTAATGGTCCTCTCTCAGAGTTTTATCTTTAAAAAGAGAAGCAGGTAGTAAAGAAAATACAGTTTCAGATAGCTGTAAGCGTGATGAAATCAAACAAGGGATTACAGTATAAAGAATAAAAAAACATTGAATAGGGGATTAGAGAAACAATTTCGAGGTGAGGATTCCTCGAGATTCTTTTCACCTGAAATCTCAGTTTTGGGGAGGAGTTGACCTCATGAATATTGGCAGTACTGTCAGTGGGAAGTGTTTTCAGCAAAGATATGACATTAGCAATGAGATTGAGACAGAAGAGCATTCAGTAGGTATATTAATTAGAAAAGTCTAGTCTATAGAAATAAAAAAAAGGGGCCAAGTAGCTTAATCAAACTTGGTGCTATGGTTTCAATGTACTCTCCAATACTTAGGTTGAAATTTAATTACCATTGTGATAGTATTAACAGGTGAGATCTTCAGGAGGTGATAAAATCATGAAGGTTCTACTCTCACGAGCAAATTATTGCCATTATGGTGGTAGTGAGTTAGTTGTGGGGGTGTTGGCTCCTGAAAAAGATAAAGCCCCTTTCCCTGTGTATCCCTTACACTCACTTACCTGTCTGACTTGTTCTGTGGGATCATGAGGTGTGAAGGCCCTTGTCAGAGGCTGGCACCAAGCTCTGGCACCAAGCTCTTGAAGTTACCAGTCTTCAGAAACATAAATGAACTAAGTTTTTGTGAATTATAAATTACCCAGTCAGTGGTATTGTTATAACAGCAAAAAAAAAAAAAAGCATAGTAAACCTGGGTTTACTTTCTGACATAAAAAGTTGGAGTATATACTAATAAACAGTCTTTAGCAGTGATTTAGTGACTCGAGGTTACCAGAGATATATCTCTGTGATTCTCTTGAGCACTGCTGTGCTAGACCCAGCCTGTAAGAGCCAGTTGCTAAATTTTGAGAAATGTGTGACCTGGTTGTGAAAAACAGCTATTATTGAAACTTACCCATAAGTTTGAACTAACCAGTTGTATTATAAACGAAGATAATAAACATTGAAAAGTCATCACTTTTTAATTTATTTTTCGTTCTTTTATTCTTTTAGAGATTTTTTGCTAAAGGGTGTGTGCACTCACCAGACAGACAAACAGTGAGAAATAACCCTCAGAGGGGACAACCTTGTGGCAATTCTTTCTCCTCCCTTCTCCTCTTGGGATTTTGGGCATGCACACATACATGCCTGGTGTGAGTTTCAAGCTGCAAGATCTGGGACTCAAACTCTGATCAACCATGTGGGAACCCATTGCTGTAACTAATATACCACCTGATAACCCCTCTAATTATTTTTGTATATTTCACTATTCTCTATGCCCATCAAGTTGCTCTATTTATTGGAACTCTGTGGCTAAAATATTATATAATATTGTGCTCATTATACATCTTTTTTTTTAACTTGATGCTGAACAATGTCACATTGTTGGCTCTAAAGAAACTGTGGTGCCAGGGAAGCTCTATGGTCTGATGGTTAAGGCAGCCAGACCTTATATGGCTGATGCCATAGTTTGAGTCCCGAACAAGTGGCTTGAGAAATACACCATGTCGTGTGTACGTATGTGCCCAAAATCCCAAAAGGAGGGAGAGATAGAGGACTAAACATTGTCACATAATCGTCCCCCATGGGGATACTTACTCTCTCTTTCTCTGTCTCTCTCTGGCTAGTATACACACCTGCTGGCAAAATTTAAAAACAAAAATAAACAAAAAGAATAAAAATTTAGTAACAAAAACAAACAAGAATATTTACATCAAGGAAATCAGCAATGCTACATATAAGGGCTTGTCTATCTCCGTCCAGGAATATTGTTAAAAATGTAAGGGCACATGATTGCCCTTATCATAGCAAATTATCTGTTACAACTCTATTTATTTATTGTTTTTATACATTCAACCACTGTATATCATTATAGCTTGTAAAATGAATTTTCCCAGCATGAGTACACTGTATATTAGTCCGGTTAAAGGATTGTCATACATGTTATCATCGGCAGGCAGTTTTCCATTGCTGTGTCCCTTAAATGTTTTGCTTTCTTTTTCTGATTCCCTTACTCTCTAGTTTTAACTTTCATAAGGTGAATGGTTGGAGGTGGGAATGGAAAGAAAGAGAGATGGGAGTAAAAGTGACTCCTAAATTAGAAAAGTAGAAGTGTTACTGGCCACTTGTACCTGGAAGGTGTTAGGGAGCAGGAGGATCGATGTGTGGGTCGGCCAGGTTGTTCAAGGACTGCCCCAGTTTTAAGGAATTTAGAGAATTAGAACATGGAGGGTAAGACATTGATAGTAGAAGGCTGCAGATGGAGAGGTAAGATAAACATGATTAGACAGTAGAAGGTGTTTTATAACTTGCCCATCCATTTAATATATGATGGATAGTTTTTTACTTTATTGAACATTCTTCTACAACGCAATCTCTAAGGCTTCAGAGTATTCCATTATCGAATTCTTTTTCAGAAGGGATTGCAGTTAAAGACGTAGAATATCTTAATATTACCTAGTTTTCAGTGTTTACATTCATGGTCAGTGATCCAGGCCACTTTTACCTGTGTTTCCCAGAAAAAAGAAAGGGACAGGAAATACTATGGTTGAAAGCAGAAATTGGAAGTACTGTCAGGGGAAAAATTGCTATTTTCAGGTTTTGATTATGGTATCTCATCTGGTGAAGTCTAAGGACAAAATTAGAAAATAAAAGACAAATTTGACACCTTAGCCTTAAGCTTCTGCATTAAAATAAGAGAAAATAATGTTCATATATCAAGGGAAATAGGTTACAAGCTGAAGCATGCAAACCTCTTCACACAATCAAATGTACTGCCCAAAAGGAATTAACGGTATTCTACTTATTTTCATTGAAATAAGGTTAGAGACTCCAGCTCTGGTAAAATTTTAGCAACTGAATACCCAATTGAATTAATCGAATGAATGTCCCTAGGAATGGGAATTTTAGTTATTGCTTTTCTATTTTTTCAAACTCCTTGCTATTAAATTACCATAGACTCTTAAAGGCCAGGAGAGCACTGACTATCGCAGAGTTCCCTAGGCTGCTTAGCTCCTGGGTGGACTCTATAAGGCATGGTCTCTGCCAGCCACATTAAAAAGTGGGAGACTCTATCTATTTTGGAGCTTTTAGTCTCCCAAGAAGAATAGAAAATTTTAAAAGACTTTAACATGGAAAAATACAAGGCCTTTTTGTTTCAGAGTACATTCTTTTTTTCTTTCCTAAAAGATTCCTTTAAGAATTGATGGCTGTCAAAGCTGTCTGAGGAGCACAGATAATTTCCAGACTAAGAGAAGACTGATCTTCAGTGCAAACTAGGGGAATAATGGGGCATCAAAAATCAAAATGAAGGGAAATGTTGCTGATCTCTTTCCATTGAGGAAGAGTGCAATTTAAATTAAGGAATAAGGTTTTTTCTCACCTCTTTTCAGTGAAATGTCAAAGTAGGGCAGGCTCTTCCTATCACACACAAAAAATGCTCGAGTCAAGATTTTCTTCCTTGTTGTCACTAACAAGTAGCCTGAAATAAGTATCTGGAAAAGAAATTTAACCGATAGCTCCTGTTTTTCTTTCAAATTATCATTACATTTTTATTTCCTATAGTTGAGCATTTTTTATTCAGAGGGCTATGTTTCTGGTCAGAAAGGCAAACTTTAAGTAGAATCCAATAGTAAGAGAATGATAAAGTTCTCTATATATCATTTCAAATGCCAAGATTAGAGATGGTGTGTTAACCTGTGACATGCTGTTCTGTTCGTACATTTTTTGATAAGTCAAGAATTCAAAGGACAATAAAAGTGTGAAAAGCATAGATATTATTTCCTGTGGGACCCTTTTTCCACCTACCTAGTTGCACTCCAAAGAACATAAGAACCCAGAAAGCTACTGCCTTTTCGAAAAGCATCTTGACATTTCTCTTAAGAGCAAAAGATTGGCTGTACTTTGAAGTCCTTACATTATTTCCCCAAATAATTTGTTGAATACTTAAAATAATCAGGTATTCCTCCAAGCTCTTTGCTGGTATTGTCTTGTTTAATCTTCACAGCAGCCATACAAGACAGAAATATTATCTCTCTTTTACAGATGAAGAAATTAGGCTTTGAGGGATTTAGTAATGCTGTATGGCCAATCAGCAGTGGAGTTACAGAAGAGTTCATTGTTTGAATCATTACGCATCATTGTTTCCCAACACAAAACATGTGGGCAAAGTGATAGTCAGAAGACAGCTGCTCTCCCACCAACAGGATACACTTCACCCCTCACCATTGGAGCCCTGTGTTTATAACTTGATATGGCAGGGAAATGGTGGGGGTGAGAGCTAAGCATCCCTGCTATGGATTTTTGGTTTTGTTTAAATCATGACAGAATATGTGTGCATGCACATGAGAGTGAGTGAATGAAAGAGAGAAAGAGGTTAGCACCTTTCACAAGGTCTGGGAATGCTGAGATCCCTGTTCTCCAGTCCCAGCCCATCAGCACTTGCCGTTTGTGTTTTGGGCTGACTGGGCTGGGTATTTAACTACAGAGGCCACAGAATAGGTTTTTCTTGATCAGTGAATTGCTTCTGTGCCATGCAGCTAACCCAGGTAAATTTGTAAGAAGATTTCTATGTGACTTCTTCCATGAAAGAGCAGAAGGAGAGAAATATACAGCGAGACCTTCCAACAGAGTGTTCACACTGATTTACTCTGAGCCTTAGCCCATCAGCATCATGGTTTGTGTATGTGCCTGGCATGTTTCAGGCTGATCGGTCAGGGAATTCTGACCACGGTTGTCATGAGGGATCTTGCTTTCCTGAGCAAGTGGCACCACTACAGCACAGAACTGACCATCAGTTTTCTCCTACCTCTTGCAAAGTCTCACCAAAAATGCTTTAATTGTTTGTTGCATCTTATTAATTTGCATGTAGTCACAAATTATAGAAATTAATAAAAATTTTGAAATAGAGAAATACAAAATAGGAATAAAGTTTTAAGCAAAAAGGTAACATTTTACAAATCTATCAATTAATTTTTTTAATTAATAATTTCAAAGCTAGCATTTTGAGTCCATCGTAAATGATGTCTATATTCTTGTCACATGGCAAAAATACTTTCACATTGAATTTCGGTGTGTCAACATATATGTGAGTGTCTTTGCTAATAACTATACTGTTTTTATAGCTATTTTAATTTGAATGCATTTAAAATAGTCTATAATAATGTCATCAAAGCATTTATTAGTGATGACATTAGCTAGAATACTCACATTTTTCTGAAAAATCAGTAACTTTGGTACAAAAATGACATGATAAAGTACTATTACTGTGAATACATAATTTTACTGTGAATATATCATTATTGGCATATTGTGTTTGTATTCATGGTGGGAAAATCCATTTTGTATACTGTAAAGATGAATAGTGATTGAAAGTAAAAAAATAACAGAAAAAACTTGCTTAAAAAGTACAGTTTAGAACCAAAATATGCTAAAATATAGAGCCAATCATATGCTACAGATTTATGATTTTTTAATCTGTTCCCTACTTTATTCTTCTTGGGCTCTTTGGGGGGATTAATTAGTGAATTTAAATGCTTATTCATTGTTTAAATGAATAATTGTTAAAATGCAGAAAGGTAAATAGGACCAAAATATTGGGTTGTCATAAGCATCATGATGTATTTATCTATTTTTTTCCTTTCCTTTTTTTTTTTTTTTTTTTTTTTGAGAGATGTTGGCTATAGGGTGTCTGTGCTTGTCAGAGACAAGGAGACAGAAAGTGAGATATCACACTCTGGGGAGATGGCCATGCTGCAATCCCTTCTCTTTCATTCTCCTCTTTGGATTTTGGGCACACACGGGCGACTGTTGTGAGTTTCAAGCCACCAGTTCTGGGACTCAAACTGCAGTCAACCATGTGGGAATTCAATGACATAACCATTACACCATTTGTTGGTCCCTTATGGTTTTTGATGCAAAATGTGTCATGACTTTTCCAAAGACCCAATAGTTGAATTATATTAACTATAATTAATTCTAGGCTTTGCCTGGCACCCTTCTTCCGTGAAATACACAACCAAGTGAAAGAGTAAGTTTCTGTACAAATGGGAAAAACTCTAGAGTGAGCAAAAAGCAGTCTGTTTCAAAAAGCAGGAGAAAGAGAAAAAAAGAAAGTTGTGATATTGGGGTTATAGAGAATCTGCCTTAGCAGCACTAACGTTTCCATTATTTTCCATTTTCTCTTTTTTTTTTTTGAGAGGGATTTTTTTTTTTTTTATAGGGCATGTGTGCCTGGTGGAGAAACAGGGAGACAGAAAATGAGAAATCACCCCCCCCCCCAGGGGGGATAGCCTCGCTGCCATCTCTTTTCCTCCAGTCTCCCCTCAGGATCTTGGGCACACATGCACGCACACCTAGTGTGAGTTTTAAGCCACTGGTCTGGCATTTGAACTGCGGTTAACTATGTGGGAGTCCAACTATGTAACTATTACACCATCCATTGGTCTGTTTATTTTCCTTTCTTGTACACACACACACACACACACACACACACACACATACACATATGCACATACACATACCGACATAAAGCTTATGTATATGGTAAACATGGACAAAAGCTAATATTTTTGTATTTTTTAAGTGGGTACAGGCATTCATTATTCTTTTCAGACATATTTTTTAGGTTTATTTTATTTCTTTTTCTTTTATGAGAGAGAGAGAGAGAGAGAGAGAGAGAGAGACCGACCTTGCACAGGTTCTTCCCATCCTGTAATCCTCTCCCAAGCCTTCTAGCCAGCCAGGACCACAGGCATGCATCCTTGGGTGGGCTTGGCACAGTTACAAACCTAGGCCTCTCAGATGGCTCTAGTATCATGAGCTGGTCTCCTACCAGTTAGCAAGTTTAAGTTTTTTTCCATGGCTCACTGTCTATACAAGGTCTACTTCCTTGAGAGTGAGGAAATGCTTATCGTTTAAAGGTGTTATAATTTTCTCTAACTCTGAACATCTGCATGAAGATCTCCTTCTACACTCCAGTGTCTATGTTAGAGGACTGATAGACATAGTTACAAGAGTCTTGACACCAAAAACATGACCTATTAGGTTTTTATTATTATCATTATTATTATTATTTTTAACTTCATTTCCACTTAACCTCAAATATAATATCAAAATGGGAAGTTGGTGTGTTAGGGAAATAGCTAATTCTTCTTCTGCGTTCCACTGTTCTGAGAAGACCTCTTCTAGATGCATCCCACTCTCTTGCTCTGTTAAAATAGGATCAGTTTTATTTCTGGCTTCCCATATCTGACTTAGTTTATAGGCAGAGTTTTGCTCGAGAATGGTCGAACCACTCTTTGGAGTCACACAGGGTAAAATTCCAGACCCATGCTGTCCTGTGTGCTTGCGCCTCCATTAGAGACCATCGTGCTGAGCCATAATTTGGACTAACATTGTTGGCTTGATGACATGCAGTTTTACTTTTTCATCTTAACACACCTGGGGGAGGGGAGAACAGAAGCAATTTTTGGTTTGATGAGGTGCCTAGCTGACACTTAGACCTGGATTTCTAAAATGTCCTGAAGCTAAATTCAGAAGAAATGGAGTTGATTTTTGGTAGGTCCCTGCTGCCTTTTGAATGGCACTTCATCCGCTGCTATTGGTTTTGATAGGACTATTATATAACCTGTTATTATTAAGTCTATAACCTTGGGCTGTCTGTGATTGTGAACTTTCTTTTGATAACTGGTTTAGATGCTTTTTACTGTTTTGGCTCTGGGGCAAACTAGGGCTAATCCTATTCATAATGTTCTGCTTTATCGGTTTGCACTAATTGCTTTGAATTGCAATTAAAATTTATTTGGATGTGGAAGAGGCTTGCACATTCTTGAATGTCCAGTTAAGTCCATTTATTAATGATTAAAATGTCATAGGATGCCAAAAGCAAACAAGAAGAAGATGAATACCTCCTCTCCTGGTAACATTTTTTTCACCTTCCTGTCCTATCATATAGATTAATGTGTTGTTTTGGGAAAAGGATGAAATTGGATAATACTCTGAAAGACTGAGTTGAAGATAAAAGGGTTTTTTGGAACTCATATGTCTTCATAAGCAGAGTTGACTTTTAAGACATTGGAGGTGTAGCACTGTCTGTTTGGAGAGTAGATCATAGATTGTGAGAGGCCATTAAAATCTCCAAAGTTACTCTAACTCATGCCAATCTGTGATTTCAAGTTACCCTAGAATCACACCACCACCACATACAATGGGAAAAGAGGAGTCACAATAGGACATAAAAAATCTACTTGAAATAATAACCAATGTAGCTGAAAATGAAAGCAAATAATTAATTTTTTTTGTAATTAAAGTACAAGTTTATTTTGGTGCAAAAACATTTTGAAATTAATGCATAATTATTTCATGATACACATTTTCCATAATTTTTGTTGTTAGAAAGGTTTTTGCTATAGGGTAAGTGCACCTGCCACAGAGACAGAAACGAGAAATCACCCCTGAGGGGGTATGGCCATGCTGCTGGCCCCCTCCTCCATTCTCCTCTCAGGATTTTGGGCACATGCACCTGGCGTGAGTTTTAAGCCATTGGGTCCAAGACTCAAACTACTGTTAGCTATGCAGGAGTTCAGCAGTGTAACCACTATGTCCTCTGCTGGTCCCTTCATAAACTTTTGAAGACCTCCCCTCATAAATATGTCGATATAGCAAAAAAGAGATTAGGAACATCTCAATTCCATCTTTGAAACAAATATATGACAAAATTAAAATAATGTAAATATTCAGCAGAAAATGCCTATAATTCCTCTTACCTTGTTAGTGAAGAGTTTGGAATAAGCAGAAAATGGAAAGGTTTTAGTTTGTGATATGGTGATAAAGTTTGCTGTAACTGAGTTATAAAGTAACAATGAACTAGCAAAGTTAGCAAAATGTGGGACAATGTTAAGATACTCTAAATTAAATGGAGAGAATAGCAAGATAGTAACAACTAGTGGAGGAACAAAGAATAAAGTTGGCCTGGATGGACACTGGAGGGGGAAATTATGGCTTTTTTCTTGTAATTCAAAATTTTCAATACACATTAGATAAAGGTTTAAGGCATACCAATCTGTAAAACGTGAGAGGCAAAAATGGTAGAACCTTATCATTTTAGAAATTTGAAAAGTACATACTATTACAACGGGAGTTACACATTTAGGTGGAGGAAGAAAATTCATACTGAAGACAAGAATATTCTAGTTTAAGTTTATTTATTTCTTCTCTGAGTGAGAGGTACAGAGAGAGAGAAAGAGAGACAGGGAGCACCCCCACAACAGTGTCCTGACACCATGATCCACCTCCCATCCTTCAACCAGTCCCACCCAGATCATGGGTCTAGACATGCCAGGCATACTCAGGGAAGTCTCTGGACTTGAACCAGGAACCTTCTCATGTGGGATTGCCTTGAAGACAACTGTGTTTTACTGCTGTGTCACTGGCTCCAACAAGAGTATTTTATTATAGAACTCTGTTTTCATAGGACACTATACTTAGGATCTAAGAGTGTCAGTGTAACATTGTTTATATGTATCGGTTGGAATATCTCTAGCTACAAGTAATATAAATGTCAAAAAAATTTTTTTAACTGACTTTTAAAAAAATGAAGATCTTTCCAACCTTGCACAACTGGTATTCCAGTGTTAGGGTTTCCTAATCAGTGATAAAACTCAGCTTTTCATCTTAGATGTTCTTTCATCTTCAAGAGGATAGTGAGATGGGTTTAGTTACTCTAAACTTATATTCATTCATTGGAAAGCCCATAGGAAGAAAATCTGTTCTGTCTTCAAATCAAGGCATGATTTCTAATCATTCTCGAAACTTCCTTTCTGTTTACACTTCCTTTCTGTTTACACTGGACACAACTGTGTCACATAAACACCCCAAATGGGCAGGATGGCATTAGCCTAGTGTTGAATTCCCTGGATTTACATATAAGAGACAATGAATACATTTGTAGCAATATGGAGCAAGTATTAATAGATTCTGCTGTGATAACAAACAACCTTAACATTTCTGGAGCTTAAAGCAACAAACGCTTACTACTCACTTGCCATCTCACATCATTGGCATCCTTTTGGGAGCCAGCCTAAAGGAGAAGCTCCTGTTTGGAAATGTGCTAGGCTATGGTGAACTATTATATTTATTTTCTTTTCTTTTTAAAAATTATTTATTTAATCCCATTTGTTATTATTATTAATTTTTAATTCAACCAGAGAGAGAGAGAGAAAGGGAAAGTGAGAAAGCAAGCCACCAGGTCTGGGACTTGAACTACAGTTGGCCATGTGTGAATCCAGCACCTCAACCAACATGCTACCTTCTGGCCCCTGTATTTTTTTTCCAGTAACGTTTATTTAGGCACAGACTATATGCAAGAAATGCATTGATTTAAAATGTTACTTAAAACACATTTCAATAAGTATCTACATCTAGAAGATGACTGCCATCTACATCTATAAGATAAAGAATATCCTCTTGACTTTGCAGTCTAGCCCTCCCATCACTCCCTGTTCCAGGCAGCAAACTGGTTACTGTGGATTAATATGCATTTTCTAGCTTTTTATATAAATGGTACCACATGGAATATACTCTTTGTGTCTGGCTTCTTTTATTTAGCATAATAATTCTGAAGTTCACCCATGTTGTTGCATGTTTCAGCAGCTTGTTCCTTTTCATGTTTAGTTGTATTCCATTATATTGATGTTTCACATTTAGTTTATATATTCCTCCTTGAGTAACTTCTTGGTTTTGCCAATTTTGAATAAAGCTGCTATAAACATTGATGTACAAGTCTTTGCAAGGACATATGTTTTCTCTTCAGTAAATACCACTCAGTAAAATGCTTTACTCATATGATTGATATTTGTTTAAGTTGGAAGAAACTGCCAGTTTTCCAAAGTGCTGTTACAATTTTCCATTCTCATGAGCAGTCAATGAGAATTCAGGCTTTTCTGCATCCTTGAACATACTTTGAATTGTCAGTCTTTTAAAAATTTAATAATTCTAGTGTATATCTAGTGTCTGTCATTGCGGTTTTAATTTGCATTTCTCTAATAACCAATGATTTTGAGCTGATTGATCTTATATGCTATTTGGCCATTCAGATATCTTTTTATGTGAAGCATCTTTTCAAACTCATTATTCATTGTATCATTTTTGTTTATACGAGTGTTGTTTGCTATGGATATAATTTATATATTGTTTAGGTCTTTTAAATATACTGCGGCTTTTTAGAAAATTGCTACACACACATATAAAGCTATTTTAGAAATATATTAGATTTCAAATGTTGGTAATGTGGTTCAGATCCTTTATCTTTATTGATTTTTCTCTAGATAATCTCTCAATTGCTCAAAAAGTGATATTAAAATTTCTGGCTTTGGGATGCAGCAGGTGGCATAATGGTTAAGGTGCTGGACTTCCACATGGGTGACGGTGGTTAGAGTCTTAGACCCAGCAATTTGAAACTCATGCTGGTGTGTTACATGCATTTTCAAAATCCTGAGAAGAGAATGGAGGAGAAGGGATTGCAGTGTGGCCCTTGCCCCTGGGGGGTGATTTCTCAGTATCTGTATCTCTGGTGGGCATATGTGCCCTATAGCAAAAATCTCTCTCTCAAAAAAAAAAAAATGTATTGCTCTAATTATAAATTTGCATATTTTTCCTTATCTACAATTCTGTCAACTTATGCTTCAAGTATTTTGAAACTTTGTTATTAGGTACATGCACATTTGATTATAATGTGATCCTGACTTATGCTTTCATCATTATCAAATCTCCCCTCTTTACATACCTTGTCATGAAGTCTATTTTGTCTAATATTAATATAGCCTATGCTAATTGTTTGTATGAAATATCTTTTTCTATTGTTTACATTTGATTTATCTGTGTTTTTATATTTGAAATGTGTCAACTGTATACAGCTTATAAATAGGTCTTGTTTTTTTCTCTTTGTTCTGACAATTATTGTCTTTAACTGGAGCAATTGATTCCATAACATTTAACTGGAGTAATTAAATCCATAACATTTAATGTAGCTACTAATGAGTTTGATTTAAATCTATAGTTCTCTCATGTATTTCTAGTTGTTCTTTTGCTACTCTTTTCCTGACCTTTACTATTGAAACATTTGTTAGAATTTCATTGATTTTTCTATTAGATTTTAAAATATATCTCTGTAATTTTTAGCAATAACTATAAAAATTATGATATACATTCTTAGCTTTTCATATATACTTAGCTTTTCAAGTATACTTATAGAAAATATTTAATGCATATTATGTAATAGAAAACTTAGGGCTGCAGAGATCTATTTCTGTTTTTACACTTACTGTTTCTTTGTTGTCAAATAGTGTTAGATCCTTATATATTAAGTCCCTAATAAAGTATAATTTTCTTTTAGAAATTATAACTATTTAAAGTAAATTTAGAGTAAAATATAGTTTTTACTTTCAAAGATATTTGTTATTACTGATCTTTTCATTTCTTTTTGATGATCTGGGTTTTCCTCTGGTATCACATCTCTTTAGCTTGAAGAATGTCTTGTAATTCTCCAACCCTCCCTCCCTGCCCTCTTTCTGGGAATTTTGTGGATGATGAATCCTCTTAGTTTTATTTTATTTGGATATACCTTTATTCATCTTTTATTTATTAGGAAAGTTTTGATAGGTATGAATGGGCCTTCAGATTTTCATCACTTTAAAGAGGTTGCTTCACTGTTTTCTAACTTCCATTCTTAATTGAAAGATGATAATAATTAAAATAATTGTTATATCATTTGTTGATTTTTCTCTGGCTGCTTTCAAAATTTTACTTTTTTAAGTATTTTTGACTTTTGAAATTAATGGACTTTGAGAACAGTTTTAGGTTTGTGAAAAAATCAAGTAGTTGTTATAAAGTTCCCATACACTCCCCTCCCCCACACAGAGTTGGCAATTACGAAGACCTGTGGTAGTGGGGCACAAGCTACTAAACAATGTAACACACATTTATTAAAATTGAAGGCATCATTTTATTCTTTTGTTATGTTCTGTTTTTTAAAGTTTACTATAGGGTGCATGTGCTTGACAGAAAGAGAGAGGGAGAGAAATCACATCCCACACACAACCAAGGGGCATGACCATGCCACAATTTCTCCTCCATTCTTTTCTCTGCATATCTAGTTACGCATGCACACATGCCTGGTGTAGTTTTCAAACTGCTGAGTCTGGGACTCAAACTGTGCAGATAAAACACATGGAATCTAGCTGGTTTAACCACCACTCCACTGGCTGGTCCAAGATTTTATTCCTGCTTTTGGTTTTCAGTAGTTTGATTATGGTGGATCTACTGTAGGTTTCTTTGTATGTACCCGGTTTAATGTTCAGTGGGTTTCTAAATAAATAGATTTATGTTTTTCATGAAATTTAGGAAGTTTTTAGCAATTTTTCAAATATGTTCTTTTTTTCTTTGTTTGTTTGTTTGTTTGTTTTGAGAGGTTTTTGCTATAGGGTGCGTGCGCTCGCCAGACAGACAGAGAGAGATAGAGAGACAGAAAGCAGGAAATCACCCCCCA
>NW_006159867.1:5909307-5917234 GCF_000334495.1 Tupaia belangeri chinensis | reverse complement strand
ACGCCTCTCCCCCCATGCGCCTCTTGGGATCTTGGGCACGCACGCACACGCGCCCGGCGTGAGTTTAAGCCACCGGGTCCGGGACTCGAACCACGGTCGACTACGTGAGAGTCCAGCGACATAGCCATTACGCTAACTGCTGGTCCCTCAAATATGTTCTTTATTTCCATTGTTTTTGTTTCTTCTATGTGGTTCTAACTACATGTGGGTCAGACTTTGTCCCATGTGGTAGTTCTGAAGCTGTTTATTTTTAATATCTCTCCTATTTTTTTCAGTTGGATGTCTTCTAAAGTTCTAGCTTTATGTTTAGGTACTTTTCTCCTCCTCCTCCTCCTCCTCCTCCTCCTCCTCCTCCTTCTCCTTCTCCTCCTCCTCCTTCTTCTTTTTTAATTACCAAATTTTCCATGTGCTTGCCAGAGAGATAGAGAAATGGAGAGCAAGCAGCTTCTACTGGGGTGTGATCAGGCTGCAATCCTTCTCCTTCATTCTTCCTATTCTAGTAGAATTCTGGGCATACATGCACATGTGCCAGGATGTTTTTTAAGCTCTGGGACAGATGCTCAAACCTTGGTTGCCCATGTGGGACCAGATTTCCTTAGCCCTGAGGTCAGGGGCTGAGTCTGCTCAGTCATCTTTATTTTGCTCTTAAATTCATCCATTATTTTAATTTTAATCTTTTCTTTTTCTATTATAGAACTTGTTTCATTATGACAGTTTTTATTTTTCTGCTGAGATTTCTTATACTTTTATTCATTGCAAGTGCATATTTCTTTTCCAATTGGCTATGGAGAGCATAGTTTATTATAGCTGCTTTAAAGAGTTCCTGTTATGGGACCAGCAGATGGCAGAGTTGTTACATCACTAGATTCCCACGTAGTTGACTATGGTTCAAGAACCAGAACCAGTGACTTGAAACTCACCCTGGGCACGTGTGTGTATGTGCCCAAGATCCTGAGAGGAGATTGGAGGGGAAGGGATTGTGGTGTGGCCATACCCACTGGGGCTTGATTTCTCATTTTTTGTCTCTCTCTGTCTCTCCAGTGAGCTTGTGTGCCCTATAGCAAAAATCTCAAAAAAAAAAAAAAAAAAGAGGTCCTGTTATTATTTTAATCTTTGGATTACGTCCAGGCCTCTATTGGTTTTCTTTTTCTTTAAGAACAAGTAGCTATTTTTTCTCTGTTTGTTTTGGTTCTTCATATTTTGAGTAATTCTTTTTCATTTCCCTACTATTGTATATGCTGCAAAATAGAGATTCTTGATTCTGTAATATTGCTCCAAAAATGTTGATGTTTTTCTTTTATGAAAAGTTAAGTTCCTGTATTTAATTAGAAAATTCTGAGTTCATCTAAAAAGATGAGTTACAGCTGAAATCTTGGTCTCTTATTTTAGATATAAATATAAGCTGTTTGAGTCTGTATTGACCATTTACGGTTCAAATATTTGACAGACTTGAAAAAAGTTGATTTATAAAAAACTAGAGATTATCTTTTTTTTTTTTTTCTCTTGTTTCCTGGATTTCTCTCTTACTTTCAATTGGTATGGTTGTTCTAGGCTCTGTTTCTGGATTTCCATGCCAGAAATACTATGCGTTTTCTCTCAGAATTTTAGTTTCCTTGCATTGTGCCATGTCTGTGATATGCCTGCAGAGTCAAGCCATAGCCATGCAGAATCTATTTGGTGCTAATCCTTTTCCTTAAAGTTTGAGGAAAATTTGTCTGACAAAACACTAAAAGGAAATTAAAAAACCTCTGGAGATATATATATCTTCTTTTCTTATTTATTTATTAATCTGTTTTAAAGCTTCTGATTAGTATCTTCTTACTCTTTGGTATGAGAAATGTTTGATAAATAAAAATAATAATACTGTTGAAATGACTATGTTAGTTGTTATGAATTTTGATTATAATATATATTAAGACATTTATTTAGAAGACAGTCTCTGGAGAATTTAAATATGATATGCTTCAGATGTAATTTAGAACTTATTAGTTTAATTAAGTATAGAGACCAAAGTTTGATTGCCTAGTAGTTACTAAATAACTTATTGAGGTATCCAAAGAGTAAAATAAATATTATTTTGTAATTCATAAACTATCTAACCTAGTATTTATTCCCTAAGAAGATACTATATGCAAGATATAATTAAAAATAAATACCCCTATCAGATAAAAACCAATTTCGTTTATTAGTCTCACATAAAATTCATTAATAAGTTCATTACCAAGTGGGAAAAAAAATAAAATAAACCAGATTGTCCCATATTAAATAAAATCCAAGTAGTTCTTTTTCACAAGATTTTGATCTTATATAATTTTTATATGTTTTCTATTAAAATGCAAATCCTTATTTTTTTAAAAAGGAAAATTATGTCTAATTAAATTAAATGTAGTCTGTTTAGTTTCCAAATTTCGATATGTGTATCTATCTTAATAATTCCCAATGAAAAGTTCATTTTGCTTAGGTTAAATTTCAGACTGATAGTTTTCCTGAGCTGCAGTTTTAAAATTTTGCTTGTCATATGGGTGTGAGATAGACTTTTATTGTTTATTATTTACATTTTATTGGCATCCAGTGAGTTTGTATATCTTTCTATATCTTTGTTGATAAAGGAGTTTTGATAAATTGCCTCGTCTCATCTTTTGTCTACTTTTCTTTTGAGTTTGTTTTCTGTGTAGTGATTCTTTGTATATCCTGGTATTAATCATATCTCAGCTCTCTCTATAGTTATCATTGTTCTCCATTGCAGCTTGTTTTTTTACTTTTCTATGCTTTTTTGATGGGAAAATTTTATTGTTCTACTTTATTCTACTTTTTATTCTATTGAATCACTTCAATTCAGTATATTTTCCCTTTATATGTTGTTTTTATGTGCCTTATTAATAAAATTTATTAAGATTTCTTCTGTTAGTTTTCTAAATTTCTTCAAGTTTTTCTTTCCCATTTTTGGGGTTAATATAGCTAGGATTGGGACCAGAAGGTGACATAGAGGTTAAGACACTGAACTCATACATGACTAACCGCAGTTCAAGCCTTGGACCCAGCAGCTTGAAGGTCATGCTGGGTGCATGTATGTGCATGCCCCAAATTCTGAAAGGGGAATGGAGGAGAAGAGATCACTGCGTGGCAATTCTCCCTGGGGGAAGATTTCTCACGTTCCTCTTTTTGTCTCTAATTCTTTCCAGTGAGCACACTCACCCTTTGGCAAAAACTTGAAAAATATATATATCCAGGATTTATTTTTTGTGGACTTTGAGTAGGAGGATCTACTGTTTTCCATTTGGATAACCACCTGTCCAAGCAAGCAATACTTCTTGAAAATCTATATCCTCACTTGCTGCCTAACTTGGGAAACTACCTCAGATATACTCTAGGTTTCATATATCTTTCATATATGTTTGGCTAGAGTATTCTTATTTTTTAAATTCCAGAAATGATTTAGAGGGAAATGTACCTCATAGAATTTTTATTCCTATGGAATACCTTCCCCTTGAATGTGCACTATGTTAATGATTTCTGGTGACTAGAATGCAGCAGAAGTTATTAAGATTATTGGGTTATTTAAAGACAGTGGTATCTGTTTTGGGCACTCACTCCCTCTGTCAAAGAGAAGTAATCTGCATGTTGTGAGCAGTCTCTTTTTTTTTTTAATTTTTTCTTTCTTTTTTTAGTTTTTATTATATGGCATGTATGCTTGCTAGAGAGACAGACAGAAAGAGAGTGAGAGACAAAGAGAGAGACACACACAGAGTGAGAGAGAGGGAAAGTGAGAAATTACTTTTCAGAGGGTATGGTCATGCCACAGTCTCTTCTCCGCTCTGGTCTCAGGTTTCGGGCATGCATGTACATGTGGGTGACATGGTTTTCAAGCTGCCAGGTCCAGGACTTGAACTGCTCTGTCAGTCATGTGGGATCATGCCTCCGTAACCCCGATGCCAACCAACAACCAGTGGGGACCTGAGGCCTGTGAACAGCCACTGAGTGAGCTTGGAAGTGGAATATTCCTCCAGTTCAACCTTGACATAATTGCAAGCTCAGCGAATACTGCAATTGTAGTCATATTAGAATCTTCTGAGCCTCAGGTACACAGATAAACCATGCCTGGATTCCTTAGCTGTAGAAACAGTGAAATTATAAGTGTTTTGTGTTTTAAGCTACTAAATTTGGGGGTAAGTTGTTACCCAGCATATGTAACTAACATACCTTTCATCTTTCTTTATTTACACTTACAACCTTAATATTCAAGTGCAGTTCTTGGGTGAGCAGCATCTAGGAATTTGTTAGAAATGCAGAATCTCAGGTCCTTTTCAGAATCTAGCGAAGTATCTTGCATTTTAACAAATTTCCCAGGTGATTGTGCAATAATTGAAGTTAAGATACTCTGATTTAGAAAAACTTGTTTTTTCTAAAAACAAATCTGATTTGTTCTTTTTACTAGAGGTAGTGAATAGTTATCAAAAAATTGATTGCCTATAAATAACAGATAGAACTAATGACTATTGGACCAGCCTGTGGCATGATGGTTAAGGTAGCTAGAACCCACATGGCCAACAATGTGGTAAAACACGCTGGGCACTTGTGTGTGTGTGCACAAAATCTTGAGAGGAGGATGGAAGCAAACAGATTGTAGTGTGGCCATTCCCCAAGGGGCACTTTTTCACCTTCTCTCTCTGTTTCTCTGTCTTTCTTCTGGTAATCATACATGTCCTATGCTGATGATGTTTTCAGAAAAAAACTTGCTATGTATTTTTCTCTAATAAAATATGCTACAGAAAAAATTTCCTGAAGGGTCAGAGTCTTACATCATTAATTAACAGCACGTGGAATTTGAGTTTAGAAAAACAAAGAGGAAATAATGACGAAATGGTTAGATTGTTTCCATAAGAAGTGAACTTTGATGAGATAAATGAGCAAAAAGGGAAGAAGTGTTTTTCTCAGAGATCTGAAAAATTTCATGTGTTTATCATAGGAAGCTGAGAGACAAGTGAAGAGTGAAACAAGTCATGATAACATAAGTGCCTGCAAGGAGGATCTTTCCCCCTGGGATATGTTTATGTTTGTAAATGCCAGGCCTTTGCCACAACTTGGAATGGTTTTGATTCTTGATTTGAATTTGAGTCCTTGTTTGACCATTTTACTGTGACAACGAACTTTTTTTTTTAAGTTATATGCCATTGTGACATGACATGTGCTCACTACCCTTACTCTCAGAGCACTGTGTCAATGTGTGTTTGTTAATAGCAACCTTTTGGGGTCATTTTAGTGCTGTCTTTTTCTTAGTTCATGCCTGTGATTTTTTTCTTAGTTCATGCCTGTGATTTTTAAGAAAGCATTTAAAATCATAATATATATTTTTTCATTTAATGTTCAGATCTTTATAAAAATATGTTTTCTCAATGATTTATAGCAGAAACATATACATCTACTAAAAGCGGTTTGTTAAAACAGCTATCAGTGGAAAACTAGGTTACTTCTGTTGGAGAACTATTGGGTTATTGGGAAAGTCATGATACATTTTTGCATATAAATACATAGAAACATAACATCATGACTTTCCTGGCAACCTAATATTAATGATATGGAAAGATGTTCAAGATATTCAGTGAAAAGGCATTTTGCAAACCAGAGTGTATGGCATGTCACCATTATATAAAATAGATGAAGGAAAACATACCACTGTATTCTTAGTAGTTTATATCATTTATATCTGTAGCTGCAGTGTGTTTTTATTGAATTTATATCCTTTAAAAGGTTTGGAAAGGAATCAGCAGACGGTGTTATGGTTACATTGCTGGACTCCCACTGTGGTTTGAGTCCTGGGACTGGTGGCTTAAAACTCTCACCAGGTGTGTATTTGTGCCCAAAAGTCTGAGAGAAGAATGAAAGAGAAGAGATTGTGGCATGGCCATCCCTCTGTGGGGTGATTTCTTGCTCTCTGTCTCTCTCTCTGTCTCTCCAGCTAGCATACACACCCTCTTGCAAAAATCTCTCTAAAAAAAGAAAAAAAGGTTTTGTGAAAATTTCTATATGTTTATGTTCTATATTTTATAATCCTGTGTAAATTATGACTCCATGACAAATGACAAGCTTAATTTTACATATTATATTACAATTTAAAAATATTATTCAAGGGCTGATTAGTGGCTGAAACCCACATGGCTCAGTTCAAGTCCTGGTCCTACATCTTGAAAAATACCAGGAGCAAGTATGTGCATGCCCAAATCCCAAAGAGAAATGGAAGAGAAAGTATTATAGCATGACTATCTTCCACGGGGTGAAGCTCTTTCTCTTCCACCCACATGGGATGAAGCTCTTTCTCTTCTGATGAGCATGCACACCTTCTAGAAAAAATTTTTTTAAAAATCATCCCATTTAGTTTCCAAAATGCCACAGTTCTTCCTCTAAGATAAAACTTTTTTCCCTGATTAATGTCTACTTATTTTAGCATATAAATATAGAATATTAAAATAGTTATAAATATAGAATAAAGTTAAAGGTATTACTTGACCATCTAAGGATTTGTTGTGATAGCTTTTACACAAAGAAGGTGTCGTATAACTAAACTATGAAATTAGTATGCTGTCACAAATGCATTATGTTTTGTGAAATGTGCGGGGATTTTAAATAGCAACCTGGCTGCAGTAAATTTACTAAACCCCCCACACACGCCTTCATGCTATCACACATCCAACTGAGACAGGATTAGGATTAAGACCATGGGCTGCTATTCATGGGGTGAACTGGTTTTACCACATACGCCATAACCGAGAAGCATCTTGCCTTGAAGCACCACTGCCTTTTATTCTCCACTGTGAGGTCAACTCCTTGGATAGAATTCATAGCCCACAGTAAAAATTAATGGAACACTCTAGACTCTACTCTGGCAGAATTATTGAGGCTTCAGAGTCCTTCCGAATACAAAGGTAGATTAATTTATTCTTTAAGAAGCCTGACTAGCAGAAGGGCAGGCTGAAGATAAAAGGAACTTGGGAATGAAGAGTGGAGAAGGGAAGCCATAAATACTAACACTGGGCTGGAGAACAGCTGTGGAGCAAAGAACTGTGTTATCTATTTGATTGACCTCTTGCTGTGCCATGTACATGTTTATATTTTAAACGTTTTTTTTCCCTTTGTTCCTCTAGCCCTCTTCTTGGCTCTTGTAGATAGGATGTGCTGATGGAGGTACTTTCAATTTTCATTTCCAAGCACAAAAATATAAGGATAGGTTTGGAACAGAAAACCTTAGATAGCAATCATTCAGGGATCCTGGACTTGGACTTGATGGGAACTGGATGTAGAAATGGATGTGGTTTTGGTTGTACCAGGTATAATTATATTGTGTTAGGTGGGATCATTTTAAAAATAGTTCTTATGTGGGAAGAAAGATGTTGATGCTAGATGCCAAAAAAAAAAAAAAAAAAAGCCTTTGTGGAACACTAAATTTTTTTGACTGCTTACAGTCCCACCTATGTTTAGAAAATTCCCTGACACAGGACTTTGGTTGAAAGTAGTAAAAAGTTCTCACTGTAACATAAAAAAGTAAAAAACAAACACCACAGAAACCCCAACTCATTGTCCTATTGTTTTTTCCAATTTTCCAGCTAGGCAGAGGTGTTTGGTGAGCCTCAGTAAATCAGATACAACCATTTTGGATTTTGAAAAAGATCCACCATACAAATACAAAAGAAAAAGGAGACCAACATACGAATAAAAACAATTGAATCAACAAACAGAAAGAGTGACTGCAGAGACTCCTTTCTGGTCACAAAGGCTATTGCAGTTATTAGGGACACAGGTGTCAACAGAAGGCATTTAGTGTTGGTGTGGCAGAGACCTCACTAGAACACCACGGTGCCATTGCTTAAGTCTGGTTCTTCACCTACCCCTTTTAAATTTCGGTTTTTTTTTTTTGGGGGGGGGGGGGGTTTTG
>NW_006159867.1:5887508-5908238 GCF_000334495.1 Tupaia belangeri chinensis | reverse complement strand
TCGGGTTGTTTTTTTTGGGGGGGGGGAGGTTTTTGCTATAGGGTGCGTGCGTTTGCCAGAAAGACAGAGAGATGGAGAGACAGAAAGTGAGAAATCACCCCATAGGAGGGATGGCCACACTGCAATCCCTTCTCCTCCATTCTCCTCTTGGGATCTTGGGCATGTACGCACATGTGCCCGGCATGAGTTTAAGCCACCAGGTCTGGCCCTTGAACCGTGGTTGACTATGTGGGAGTCCAGCGACCTAGTGATTATGCCAACTGCTGGTCCCAAATTTCTTTTTTTCAAAAATAAATAAATTAATAAATTTTTTTTTCTTTTTTTAAAGCCATCTCAAACTAACATAAAAATATAAAAATGGTACAAAATGTGTCTTCCTGGCACATTTTGAAGAAATGAGCACTTTTGAAATAACCACAATATGGTCATCAAATTATTAAATGAACACTGACATTTCATCACTCTCTTGTATTCCAGCCCCATTTCAGCTTCCCCAGGTGTCAAAGTCCTTTATAAAAAAGGAATCCCTCATGTTGCACTTACTTGCTTTTCATTTCTCTTCAACTGCATTGTTCAATCTAGAACAATTCCTCAGTCTTTTCTGACTTTCATGACTTTGACACTTTTCAATAAAGTAGTTACTATGTAGAAATAATAGTTTTGATATGTCTCATGCTTCCTTATGATTAGATTCAGGCTATACTTGTTATTCAGGGTATCCTAGTTGGTGGCATGGAACTTCAATGTGTTCCATTGCTGGTGAAGATCATTTTGATAGTTTGTGTAAGGTGATGTATTAATTAGCTTGATAGTAGTACTCATTTTATACACAGTAGGGTTACATTATATATACTACATATAAAAACATGTCATATACCTTAAATGTATACAGTTTTTGTTTGTTAAATCATATCTTAATAAAGTTGGGGGGGGGAAAGAAGAAACAAGCCAGCTGTCTATACTATATCTTATGTTCTAAAATTCTCCTAGTGACTATTATATAAGAAGAAATGAACAGTTAATAAGAAATCAGATATTTGATTAAATATGATTACTATATAAAAAAAAAGACAAGCTAAACAGAAAACTGTCCCCAGGGGGAATAAAAGTAGAAGATAAGGAAGATAATGTTGAAGAATTAATCTTATTTGTGACTGTAGGGTTGCTTGAAAAAATATTGCATGTGTGAGATCAGAATAAGCTGCTATTAAAAAAAAAACAAGGGAAGGAGGGAGGGAAGGGAGGAAGGAAGGAAGGAAACAAGGAAGGAAAGAAAAGGGAAGAAGAGCCACCTCCTGTGGCTCTATCCAGAGTAGGCGTCATAGGTCTCCTCTGTTCTCTGATGTTCTAAAGCTTTCTGAAATTGCCGTAATGTTTTCCCCTATCTATTCCACAGAGATGGGGCAGTAATACACACTCCTTCACCCCCACCCCACCCCAGAGCACATATGCTTTTTAATATATAATACACATTTTTAAAACTTGAAATTTTATACATAAAAACAATTTGGCATAGTGGTAAAGAATACTAACTAAAACCCAAAGTCATCTTTCCAGATTTGAATCTATGCTCTTCCAGGAGTAGCTGTGTGCTCTAGGAAAGTGGTTTGTGACTTGCCTTCTGTGACTTGCCTTCCTCACCTATAAAATGGAAATGATCATAAAATTGTAATAAAGATTAAAGGACAATATTGAGTCATGCAATCAATTCTTTTTTGGTACTATAACAATATAATTTATTTATGCATTTCTGCTATCAAGCAATTGCTCTGGAGGCTTATATTATATACACAGTAGAACTTTTTTTTTTAACTTTTTTTTTTTGGAGAGGTTTTCACTATAGGGCTCGTGCACTCACCAGACAGACAGAGAGAGACATAGAGACAGAAAGTGAGATATCACCCCCCCAGGGGGGATGGTCACGCCGCAATCCCTTCTCCTCTGTTCTCCTCTCGGGATCTTGGGCATGCACGCACACGTGCCCGGCGTGAGTTTTAAGCCACTGGGTCCGGGACGCGAACCGCGGTCGGCTATGTGGGAGTCCAGCAGCATAGCCATTATGCTAACTGCTGGTTTCCAACAATAGAACTTTTCAAAAGATATTAGAGGGGCCAGCACATGGCATGGTGGTTAAGGTACTGGATTCTCTCCCCTATGGCTGAATGCGGTTTGAGTCCCGGACCAGGCAGCTTGCTTTCTCACTTTCTCTCTCTCTGTCTCTGGTGCACATGTCCTGTAGCAAATTAAAACTAATAATAATTATAACAAATAAAATTAAATCAATAATTTAAAAAACAAAACAAAAGATATTCTAAAAACTGAATACGTATCAAAGTTCTAGTATTGTATTCCTGCATGCCTAGAGGCCATTTTGCACAGACTGGATGAGTGCTGTTTGCCAATCAGTGACCTTGGGCAACTGATTGGATACAGGAATATGGTAAGACAGGGTTCTGGGACCTGAACAGGAGCAGGTTATGCATCAGGTAAACTCTAGTTACAAGCCACTGATGTCACTGAGGGCTTGGACATTTTGCTCCAGTAAATTCCATGAGGAAAGAAACACATTTTCAGGCTCCATTCACTTTGGTCATGTAGGTGGACTTAACAAGGCTTGGCCTAACAAGCAGTGGAGGGCTGTAAGAGGGAACTTCCGGGTCCAAGAACTTGATGGGCATCCCTGTCATCTCCCACACGTACATGGTAGCAAATGTGGTAGGTAACACCTTATCTCTGGGCACTCAGCAGCTGTGAGATGAGTTTGATTTTTCCCATTGTACAGGTAAGGAAGTGTGAGTATTATTGCAAGATGACACAGTTCATAGAGAGCTATGCTAAAGACTTCATTTGAACTCAACTTTCCTAACTTTTAGACTACCACTGTTTTCATCACATTCAATACTTACCTTCCTGTTTTTTTATTACATTAGAATAATTAATCATCTTTCTCGCTTTATTCCTCCTGCATTCCCTCTTTACTACAAATACACTTACAAGCTACAGTTTTATTTAATCTTGACTAAAAATTTCGTCCTTCTTTGACTTTTAACTTTCCATAATTTCTGGTAAACACAATGTTGGATATTTGATAATTTTATGAGTGATCGTGTTTGATGGTTTCACAGAATTTGTAATATCTATTCTCTTGCTATTCACCTGAAACCATCTGATGTCTCAGCATTCAGTGCTCACTTTGCATTAGTAAGTAATGTTTTTTGACCTTACTTTGGAATTTTGTCCTGCCAGGAAATCATACTATCTCTCTCTCTCTCACACACACACACACCCCATAATTTCTGTTGAGAAAATTTTTGAGGCAAAAAACAAGCAAGTTATATGCATGATTTAGTTCTTTTTCATTTATATTCTTTCATGCATACGTGAGAGAGAAAGAGTGAAAGAGAGAGTAGCAGGGAGGGAGGAGAAGGAATAATCATTGTCTGCAGGGGCTCAATCATGCTGTCATCCTTCCCTCCCATCCTTCTGCCTGCCAGAATTCTGGACACGTGTGCACAAGACTGGCATGGTTTTAGAATGACCTGATAGGAGAACCCAGCAGATGCATGATGGTTACGTTGCTGAACTCCCATGTAGTTGACCATGGTTAAAATTCATGCCAGGTACATGTGTATACATAGCCAAAATCCCGCGAAGCTAATGGAGGAGGGGAGATTGCAGTGTGACCATCTCTCCTAGAGGGTGATTTTTCACTTTCTGTCCCTATAGCAAAAATCTCTCTCTAAAAAAGAAAAGAAAAATGACCTGGTAGGGGACTCCAGCTGCAGTAGGAATGTGACCTTTAGTTGTGCAGGCTGGGAGTCTAACAACTGTAACAGAGAGGCTGGCCCATTCAGCTCTGAACCTGGACTGTTACTACAAAATAGTATTAGAAATAGAGTTAAGTTACATTTTTTTTTCAGTGCATCATCTTTCACAAACCACTGGATTCTTATGATTTCAAATGATAGTCACTTGCTTAAAGGAAGAGATGCTAATCAGATAGGAGAAAGACAAGAAGAGATAAATCCCTCTTGCATATTTTATTGTATTATTATTTTCTATTTCAAGACTACTATGGTGATTATTAATTTGTCAGTCAAGTAAAAATTGTTATTCATGTTTCTCTCTTGCATGTCAAAGTTTATTGCTAATTTATAAGCATCAAACTACTGTAATCTGTTTTTCCACCTACACAGTGTCAATAAGATTTTATTTCTGGCCTTCCAAATGGAAAGCACAGCTTCACTAATTGGTTGAATGAAATAGCAGCTCCAATACCTCAGGTATTCGGTCAATCTCTTTTCATTTCACTAAAGGTCAGAAATATGTACCCACATGCAAATATGTTTCTCACATCAGGAAAATAGATAGGTTAAAGTGATGCAGTAGGTAGGAATGTTGGATATTGGCATTCTAGTAAAAAGTTACTAATAAATATTTCACATAAACTTCAAACAATAGTCATATCAGCAGGATATAGGGCAGTGATGAATATTTTCATAATCTATGTTATCCTCCTACATCATTATTCACAGAAGAAATGGGAATTTTAGATAAAAAGCTTTATGCCTTTGAAGTACCTGTGTAGTCATGTGACAAATTCAATTTTTGTTTTCATTTCTTTTAATTTTATTTACTTAGTTGACTTATATATGTTGACATACAATCTTAATGCTTACTTGAAACTAATCAATGAAAACCTTACTACACATTTGTAGCTAAGAAACAGTCATAGTGGGAAGGGATTATTGATCATAAATATTCATGTTGCTTTAAGAGTTTTATTTATTAATGTGGAGATTTCCAAAGTGATTGTATAATGCTATATGTTTGTTTTCTGTGGAGATTTAGTGTTGCATATTTCAACACATTAGTTCTCATACTGGAAATCACAGCTCTTCTATAACAGATGGCTCAGCATCTTGACTTCTGAAATGGCCAGACCTCACATTTTTAAGACTGGGAACCTTGTTACCTCTTCATTCAGTCCTTTGGATGTGTCTGCCCAAGTGTGCAGTGTTGTGCTCAGTGCAAGGGACAGACACAAAATTCCTTCGGCCCTTCAGGCAATCAGTTTACCCCTAAGCATGAAGTTTGATTACTCTTATTATATGAACTTCTATATCTAATACAGTGTTTAGTGCTCATAAAATCAACCAGGCCTAGGTAAACATGTAGCTCTAGAAATGGACTTGATAACCTCTAGTTAAAGCAAGTTTTATGGATTGTCTTTAGTCTTTGCAATAAACCGAGCATGCACATGGAGGTAGCTCAGGCTGTTCCTTCAGAATCTAAGCATAGAACTAAAAACAAACAAACAAACAAACAAATAAATAAATAAATAAATTTAGATGCTATTCTAAATAAAATGTCAATAAGTCTCTGAAACTTAATGCTAGGTGTTTGTCTTAGTCTGTTACTGCATTACTAACAGAAATACCTGACACTGGGTGATTTATAGAGGTTTATCAACTCACAGTTCTGGTAGCCTGAATGTCCAAAGGCATCTCACCATGAGAAAAGGCAGAACCTTGATCAGAGTGGGGTGTAGTCTATATCCACATCACCTTTGCCTCATATCCTCTCCTTAATCATGGAGCCCCCACCCAGGGACACCAGGAAGGGATTACGTTTTAGTTTGAAGCTTTATATTTAAATCATTAATTCATTTTTAATTGATTCTTGTTAATGGTGAGAGATAGGTGCAAGTGGATATCCAGTTTTTCTAGCGCCGTTTTCTTTTCTCCATTGCAATGTTGAAATACAAACTTCTGAGTGATTACAAATAATTTACTTCAAAGTCAAACCAAAACATTTAAAAAAATCAGATAATATATTATATTTAGGTTCAAAATTTTCCTAAAGAGAATTAAATGGCCTTTGAGATGTCTTATAATAATAATTTCAAATCATATATTTGATTTCTGTTTTACTTTGTCACACTTCTAAGTAATATGCAGAATGAATCAGGGTAGTTTCTGATCCAAAGCAACCAGTAAATGATAACTGATGACACTGAGGAATGCTAAAGTCTTCAGTAATGTGCTATTTTGGGCCAGCCCATGGCCTGGTGGTTGAGACAGCTGGATCCTACAGGGCTAACTATGCAGTTGAATCCTGAACTTAGTGACTTGAGGAATATGCCAGGCACATGTGTGTGTACCCAGAGTCCTGGAACCAAAGGAGAGATGGAGGAGGAGGAGAAGGAGAAGGGGTTGCCTTGTGACCATGTCCCATGTAGGGTGCTTCTCCCTTTTCCTACCTCTTCCTATCTCCAGAAAGTGCACACACCCTGTGGCAAAATTTAAAAAAAAAATAAGAACGAGTTATTTCCATTACACTCGTCATCAAGCGCATATTCTAATGTTGCAGTAATTTCTCTTTCATATTCCTCTTAAGTTCCCTTTTGTTTTCCATAATACATACCAGCACTCTTGTCTGACTACAAGTTTACCAATGGCATGAAAATGCATTTAGATTCAGCCTAGTTTTCATATTTCAGAATGAGTCCTGAAAAGGAGAGAAAAGGCACCTTTTAAAATGTTAGAATTATATGTAATACTGTGCTTAGCCATCGTCAGAGTTGGCGAAAATGCTCTTTCCTAAGAATTCTAACATTTGCTAAAAACCACTTAAATTGGAGCATGGGTTGGTGCATATTTTCTAAAGAAATCTATTTCTACTCAGAATTAGAAACTTTTTTCTGACAATGTGCAATTGCCTTCCACTTATCTAACTGCCATTTTCAACGGCTTATAGCACTGCCCAGTCCTCAAAGCATTTAACTAAATTTCAAACCTCTCCCAAGTTTCCATGATTTAATTAAACAAAATAGCCTAATTGCATCAGAAAGTTACTCTCCTCTAAATTTTCAGCAGATTAAGAATATTAGTGAATATAATATTTCCTTCGACACCTTTTCAGGGAACTTCCCAGGGAGTAAATGAGCTGCCAGGTTTTTCTGTCATTTAATTCCTCAGAATTGCACTATTAAATTATCAAAGAACCACCGACTGCCCAAATATTGTCTTTCGAGAAAACCCACATTTGTTTCATTATTTATTAAATTATAATCATCTCTTGACTTTCTTCTTTTTAGATGTTTTCATTTAGTGGTCTTCAATTACTTGCAGCTCATGTGCCACCTCAAAGAATTGTGAAAAATATTGCTCACTCATTTTGAAATTTAACATCTTAAAATCAAGTTATTCTTTTAAGTGCCTTCAGTAAGGGGGCCAGCAGGTAGTATGGTGGTTAGGGTGCTGAACTCCCACATAGCCGACCATTACTCGAGTGCCAGACCGGGTGGCTCACCTTCTCACTTTCCCTCTCTCTCTTTTGCTGTCTCTCCCTTTCTAGTGAGCATGCATACCCTATGGCAAATTAAATAATGATAATAATAATAATAGTAATATTAAATAAATAATTATTTTTAAAATGCCTCCAATAAAATATTTCATAGTGATTTCACAAACCACATTATCTATGTAAAAATACATGAACAAACTCTTCTCATGTATTTAATCAGTTAAATCATTCTTTGTCTCCTTTATCAGTAGCATGTGTTCACAGAGAGACAGAGAGATAGAGAGACAGAAAGTGAGAAAACACCCTCCAGTGGGGATGGCCACACCACAACCCCTTCTCTTCCGTTCTCCTCTTGGGATCTTGTGCATGTTCGCACACATACCCATTGTGAGTTTTAAGTTGCTGGGTCTGGGACTTGAACCATGGTTGACTATGTGGGAGTCCAGTGATGTAACCATTATGCAATCTGCTGGTCCCAAGTTTGTCTTAATGTAAAAACTTTTAATACTTTCACCCTTTTTATACACCATTCTATTATATGTATCTATAACAAACAATATATATATAAATGTGAATATGCATATTCAATTGCATTACTGGTAAATAGAATTTAAATATTAAAAAATTATTCTGCATTGGGAGATCATTATAATTATTTCAAAAGATCACTCAAAATCCTGTATAAAATCTTTTTTACTTTCTTTTTTTCTTTTTTTAAGGTTTTTGACATAGGATGTATGAGCTCACCAGTGAGAGAAAGACAGAGAGACACAGAGAGGGAAAGTGAGAAATCACCACCCCACCCCCCGGGGGGGGGCATTGGCCACACTGCAATCCCTTCTCCCTCATTCCCTTCTTGGGATTTTGGGCATGCACACACAGGTACCTATGTGAGTTTCAAGCCACCATGTCGGGGACTCAAACCATTATTGGCCATGTGGGAGTCTAGCACCTTAACCCTATGCCACCTGCTGGCCCCAATATTAAGTCTTGATATATATTACTAAACACATTTATATGGAGCTAACAGATGGCAGAGAGATTAGGATGCTAGATCCTACATGCACAGCTGCAGTTCGGGTCTCATAGCAATGGCTTGAAAGTCAGACTGGGCACATGTGCGTGCGTGCCCAAAATCCTGAGAGAAAATGAAGATAAGGGATTGCCATGTGGCCCTAAATCCTGGGAAGGGGAGGGTTATTTATAATTTCCCCTTCCCCTTCCTCCACTGTCTCTCTCTAACAAGTGAATATGCCCTATAACAACAACAACAAAAAAGGTATATGTTGTATACAACATTTCAACAACTTTATAAGAAATGTACTTCTTAAACATTTCTTCTAACACTATCTTAGTTTTCAAATAAATGCAATTTATTGCTAGAGTAAGAAAAGAAAAAAAAGCCTTAATTATTATGTCTAAAGACTGAGAATTTTCTATATGTAAGGACTGAGAATTTTTTGTTACATATAAGTAAGTTGGAATGGAAGAAGTTTTTCTGTGTAACAATATCAATTTTCCGAACACTTTTTGTTAGACTAAAATCACTGCAGTCACTCATAAAAAAAGGTTTTTTGATTAGTTAACACTTGGTTAGTGCTTCCTTTGCTTTTATTTTTGGCAAGGGTGGGGAATTGGATTTGTAGAAGTACTAGTTATAATTGTTAGACTTAAATAAGAAGACATATCAGGGCCAGCAGGTGGCACAGTGGCTAAGGTGCTAGACTTGCACATGACCAATCGCAGTTTGAGTCTAGGACCTAGAGTCTTGAAAATCTTGCTGGGCATGTGTGCATGCATGCCAAAAATCCCAGGAGGAGAATGGAGAAGGGGTTGTGGCATGGCTATCCATCCCCTGGGGTGTGATTTCTTACTGTCTCTCTCTGTCTCTCTCCAGCAAGTACACACGCCGTATAGCGGAAAAACCTTTAAAAAAGGGACATATCAAAGGATTTAATATACCTGTTACTTTTTCACATAGAGGCCACTTTTAACCTGATTTATTCAGAAACAGAAATATAATTAAGTTAAATATACCTTAGCTAATATAATATTTTTTGGATAAAATGCCATTAGATTACCACACATATTAACATACCTTTGTAAAAACTTTGGGAGTTCAGTTATTAGCTTATTCAATTTTGGAAAATGTCCATCATGAAACCTGATGGGCAAAGCCAATTCTTTTTTATTGGCCAGCCAGCCAAATCAGACTTACTTCCTGTCATAAAAAATTTGGTTTATTTTTCAATTCAATAAATATGTTAATACATTTTACTGTGACAACCATCTCACTTCTGAATTTGAAGACAGTTAAAGAATGGGTCCTTGACGAGTTTGCTGTCTAAATGAAATAAGGCATGTCACCTTCAACATTTCTTACTGCTAATAATTTCTTTGTTAGCATGAAACTCAGCATCAAGAACATTGAATTTTTTAACAATAGTAAAAGGATAGGGGAAATGAGGTCATTAAAGGAAAATATTTAATTAGCTCCTCTGCTTTTTATTATGACTGAATATAGACCATTCTAGAACCATGCTTTGCAAAAGACATGGAAGACAAAAGAACTATTGAATTTTATGGGGTCTTCACTAAAATCTTAAGTAATACAAATATTTCAATTGTGTGTGTGTGTGTGTGTGTGTTTTCCAAAGGATTTAAACCAGGAACAAAGCATTATAAGATAGCTAGAAAGTGAAAAAGGATGACTACGGATGACATGGTAACAGTGGTGTGCTAATAAATGTTTAACAACTGGTCTCTGAAAAAAGCATTCATGGGAACCAGCAGTTAGCGTAATGGCTATGTCGCTGGACTCCCACGTAGTCCGCTGTGGTTCACGTCCCGGACCCGGTGGCTTAAAACTCACGCCAGGCGTGTGTGTGTGCATGCCCAAGATCCCGAGAGGAGAATGGAGGAGAAGGGATTGCGGCGTGACCATCCCCCCTGGGGGGTGATTTCTCGCTTTCTGTCTCTATATCTCTCTCTGTCTGTCTGGTGAGCGCACATGCCCTACAGCAAAACAACCTCTCCAAAAAAAAAAGCATTCATGTATATAAACACATGTGCAGTAAGTACACTGCTTGTAAAATATAATAGAATATATAGTGTTCTTTATTATAAATGCTATATGAGGAATTGATTTTGATTCTCACAGGATGCTTCGTTGATTTTTGACAAATTCTTTTGTCCATAGCCTATCTTTGGTTGCAATTGATGCATAAGTGTAGTTCTGAAATGGATGGTGATTGATAATTAATTTACAATAACAAGAAAGATGAATGTGAAGCAACAAAGACATGTCAGAACTGACTTCTTCTGTCAATTATGTAAGTGATTTCTTTGTTGAAACAGATAATAGTTTTCAAATCCTGGAAGAGCATGTCATCAATTTTTTGTACAATCACAATGTAATGCACACTTTTATGTTGAATCTGAAAAAATTATTTTCATCTTCACTTTAAGTGTAGCTAATCAGTGAACAATAGTGTTTGTTGACTTCCTCTAAGATTTGGAGTCATTCTGTATGTAAGCAGAATAGGAAGAGTTTTTTCCCCCTAGAAATTTTTGCTACAGGGCATGTGGATTTGCCAGACAGAGACAGACAGAGAGACAGAAAGTGAGAAATTGCCCCCAGGTCCCCAGGGAGGTTTATCATGCTGCAATCTCCTTTCCTCACCTTCTTGGGATTTGGGGCACATATACACATGTGCTCAGCATGAGTTTCAAGCTAGCAGGTAAGAGACCCAAACTGCAGTTGGCCATGTAGGAGTCCAGTGCCTTAACCACTACACCAGGGTTTCCTTAACAGAATATAAGCAGACCCTTATTTCTTGCATTGGGAGGGCAGAAATGGTAGAGATGAGGACCAGGACTTGATTGGCCAAGTATCTAAGCTCAAAGGGTAAAATGCCTAAGTAAGGTCAGTTATGTCAATGTCTTTCACTGACTTTGATGGAGATTTGTTTGACTCTGAAACTGGATGGAGACATCTGAAACAATTAAAACCCCCATGCTTTTAAATGCCGAATTTCTTTAAACACATTGGTCATGTGTTTCTCTCAGGATCTTCTACTTTTCCCCTTGGAGAAGCCAAGCCTATTCTAGGCTTAGGTTGCAGCAAACCCAGCTAACCCTTATATAAGAACATGGTAACCCTTATATAAGAACAGAAGAACTATACTTCAAGGAGATGCAAGCTATGGTCAACTTGAACCTGCAATAACCAGGGGGAAACTAAGTGGGCTAGATTCTAAGAGTACTGATCAAATGGGTTAGAACTTTGATTGGATAAGGATTAACTTTTGATTTGAGAAAATCCCAGTGAGAAATAAGATTTATAATAATATAAAAATAAAAAAAACTGGGACAAGCAGATGACATAGTGGTTATATTTCTGGACTCCCCTGTAGTCAACTGTGGTTTGGGTTCTGGACTTGGAGGTTTAAAACTCACACTGGGCATGTGTACATGCATGTCCAAAATTCTGAGAGGAGAATAGAGGAGAAGGAATTACATCATGGCCATCACCCTGGGGAGGGGGAAATTTCTCGCTTTCTGTTTCTATGTCTCTTTCTGTCTTTCTAGTGAGCGCATGAGTCCTATAGCAAAAATCTCTCTTAAAAAAATTGGTAAATTGTATTCGATCAAAATGAAAATCTTTGCTTTGTGAAAGGCCTTTTTATGAATGTGAATAGATAAGTTGCAGACTTGGAGGAAATGTTTGCAAACCACATGCCCAACAGAGGACAGGTATCTAGACTATATTAAAACACATTCAAACCTCAACAATAAAACCCAAACAATCAAATTATAAAATGGGCATAGACATAAACATACACGTAGTTTTTGTATGACCTGTCAATTCTTTAGAAAGTTTATTTATTTCTTGGGGACCAGCAGTTAGCGTAATGGCTATGTCGCTGGACTCCTATGTATTCGACCACGGTTTGAGTCCCGGTCCTGGTGGCTTAAACTCATGCCGGGCACGTGTGTGTGTGCCCAAGATCTCGAGAGGAGACTGGAGGAGAAGGAATTGCGGTGTGGCCATTCCCGGAGGGGTGATTTCTTGCTTTCTGTCTCTCTGTCTCTTTCTGTCTCTCTGGCGAGTGCACACACCCTATAGCAAAAACCTCTCTCTCAAAAAAAAAGAAAGTTTATTTCTTGAGAGAGAGGGAGAGAGAAGTACTCTTAATAGGGTCCCACCATGCCATGATTCCCTGTCTCCAGCCCCCCAGCTAGTCAGGATCATGTGTACACCCATAGGCATGCCCAAAGTCTTCCAAATCTGGGGTCTACCTAACCCAGGGTCATCTCATGATCTTCCCATATCTATTATCACATAACAGTGCCCTACCTCCTGTACCACCATAGCTGGACCATGAGTATCATTTTTTTTCTTGGATATTTATTCTGGAGAAATAAAAACTGATTTTTTTTTCCAAAAATCTATGTGAATGTGTACAGAGCTTTATCTATATAGCCAAACACTGGAAATGAGTACATATGTTCTTCACAAACTGTGGTACATACATACCATACTCAGCAAAAATGAACAAATAAAATAAAATATACTACTGATATATTGATACACATAAACAATTGGGTGAATCTGAAGTGAAAAAAATCTTAAAAGGTCACATACTATATTATTCAGTTTATCTCACATCTTTTTTTTTCTGGAAGTAAAGAAAAGGATGGAATTTAATTTTATTTACAGGACCTTGCAAGGTATGAAATTCCACATAGAAATAAGAAACCTGTTTGGAGGACAAGTATGTACAGTATGTACAATTTGTACATACAGTATGTACAGTTTGGAAGTGTTCAAGTATAGTTTCATTGTAAAAAGTGCTACAATAACAACCACATTTAAAAAGAGTTCTTGGTAGTGAAACAGTAAGACAAACTGATACCAAACACAGCACACGACAAACCCCTCTGTGCCTCAACTGTACAGTCTAGAGGTTAAAGGCCCCAGGAGTCCCATCTTGCACTTGGAAGGTGTAACTGTCAGAAGTAGTTTCGGGCACAACATTTGGATCTTCCTCTTCCTCTGCAGAGAAATACTTTTCAATCGAGTTTAATGAAGATTGTGCACAGACTCATTTTCATGGTTTTGCAGGGCTTCAGTTTTATCCAGGCCTCCACATTCTTCGATCATTACACTAAGTTTACAGTTTCTCCTAGCTTCTCAGCAGCCTGAAAAATATTTGAAATGGCATCCAAAATGACCAGAATAATTTTGGTATCTTTCGCAGTTAACAGGTTCATCAGCAGTTCTGTGCTGCCACAGTGGACGAGGTACACAATCTGCTCCACTGTTCCGCTACTTGTGTAGTTGGTCACAGCCCACACAGCCTCCTTCTGTGTCTTAAAGTCAGCCTTGGAGAGCACGCCAAAAAGGAATGGGACTAACCCGTGATTCACTACTTGCTGGATCTGGTGCTGCCAACCAGCAGTGATGTTGGACATTGTCCACGTAGCTTCCTTCTGAATATTTGTTTTGGAGTTGGTTAGAAGGCTGGGGAAGTCAGCGAGTGCTCCAGAATCTATCACAACCTGGGTCTGTCCATCTGTCCCAGCGACAATATGACCTATGGCTCTTAGAGCAGGGGTCACAATGGGCAATTCGGTAGCTTCTAGAAGCTTCACAAGTTGGGGAACAACTCCTATTTTCACAACCATTTCAATCTATTCATTTGGACCATCGGTAAGGTAGGAAATAGCCCAGCAGGTATCTGCTAATACTTCAGGATCATCGTGATGCAGAAGACGAACTAATGTAGGAAAAATCTGCTCAACAACATCTAGCAGGGGTGCAGGATTCTTGTTGTGGCAGAGTTTTGAAAGTGTCCAAGTGAGGTTATGCAAGTGACCACATGCTAACGATGACATCGGGAACTGTAAGGAGAGCCAACAGCAGGTCAACTGCTCCATACTTGATAACCAGGTCCTGGAAAACTGAACCATCCCCTGCGATGTTTCCTAGAGCCCACACAGCTTGTTCACTGATGTGTGCATGGGGAGAGGCCAACAGAGAAATGAACGCTGGGGTAGCACCTCCATCCACCATGGCCTGGTCTGTTCTGATGTTCCGAAGCAATACTAGTGAGTGCCCGTGCAGATTCAAACTGGATGGGACTACAATCATTTCTGCCCAAGAAGGACACAAATTTTGAAATCAACCCAGCCTGGATGATGGTGTCTATGGGAGGTTGTTTTTCCCTAGAAAGCAGCTGCCTAGAGGCTTGAGTAGCCTGGAGCTGGCTTTCCAAATTGTTGTCATTAATGCCTTTGACAATGTCATCAACAGACCAATTTACAGTGCCCTGGTTGTTGTGGTTTTCCTGCAGTGGAGATGTAGCATCATTGGGAAATGAGCTTACATTTCTCCTTTTCAGCATCTGGTCATCCTTCTTAGCTTTCCTCAGTTCCACATTCACTTCTATTCTTCAACGCCTCATTTCTGTACTGCCTTTTCCCTTGTTCTTGAATCTGTTAAGACAGGCAGCTGGTGAATTTGCATTCTCATTGGTGGACATGGTTATGAGACGAAGGGAGAAAGCTACACAGACAGCTCAGGCTCCCATAAGAGGTGGTGCGAGGCTCATAGGCTGGGGATCCATTGCCCTCGAAACATCAACCACGGCTCAGCCTTAAGAGGGTGCCTATCTCACATCTTGAAATGACAAAATTTTCTAAGTGGCAGATTAGAAAATTAGATTAGTAGTTTTATATTAATGGGACTACTCAATACCTTTTATTGTCTTTTTTTTTTTTTATTAAGATTTTTGCCATAGGGCGTATGTGCTAGTCAGAAAGAAGGAAAGTGAGAAATTACCCCCTGGGGGATAGCATACTGCAATCCCTTTTCCTCCATTGTCATTTTAGGATTCTTGGGGGACATATACACAGACACACGTGTGCCTGGCATGGTTTTTAAGTCACTGGGTCTGGGACTTGAACTATGGTCAGCCTTGTGGGAGTCCAATACCTTAGCTACCATGCCATCCATTGCTCAATATCTTAACTGTGGTAGTGGATATACATACCTACACTTGTGATAAAATTATATAAAACACACAAACTTACATACATATGCAAGCAAAATGGGCATCTCAATAATGTTGGTGACTTGTATCAATATTAATATACTGATGTTGATATTATCCTATAGATTGGAAAATATTACTGTTGGTGGGAGCTGGGTTAAATATATGTGGAATCTTTCTTATTTATTGCAATTTGCCTGTGAACTAATATGCTTGATAAAATTTTTAATTAAAAATTATTATGACTTACTAGAGTTTAATCCAGGATTGCAAGTATTACTAAAGATTAGAAAAACTATTAATGTAATTCTCTACAAGATTAAAGAGGAAAGATTCTGAGATCTTTTCAAAATATACAAAGACCTTTATATATTTCTAATACTCAGTTCTTTTTAAAATAAATAAGCAAAGCATAAAAACAAACCTGCCTCTAGGCAACGTAGGAATAGAAATAAATTCCTTAATGAAATGACAAAGTGTATATGCAGTTACCCATAGCAAATATCCTGCCTAATAATTAAATACTAGAATATCCAGTGAAGCATCCAAAACTACTGCTGCTTCTCAATATTGTTCTAGAGATTCATTCCAATGCTATGAAAATAAACATTGATAAGGTTTAAAAACAAGGAAGTTAAAACAACAAAGTTAGCCTTACTTGTAACTGATATAACCCCCTAAAGACAAATATATAACACGATCAATTAAAATCTGTTAGAATTAGTATATACATATTATATATATATGTATATATATAATATATATATATACATATATGTGTGTGTATATACATATATGTGTGTATATATATGTATGTATATATATATGTATGTATATATAATATATATACATACATATATATATGTATATATATAGTAGTCAGTGCAGACTAACTAAAAAATATTTAGGAGAAATAACAAACAGGAAATATGAAAATACTATTTTTAGAATAGTTACAAATATAGATATTTGAGGAGCAAAGTGTTAAAGTGTTACAATTGAGAAAACTGATGTGTCCCCTGGAGTTTCATATATTGGACATATGTATGTTTCCTGTGTTTGTGGACAGTAACTGGATATTCCCTAAAAGTTTATGTGTTGCAACTTGGTTATCTTGTAAAGGTGATAAGCAAATAGTAAATTCTCATGGGGTCCTGGAGTGAGACTTTAAGGTGTGATAAAGTCATTATGAAAGGACCCCCAGATTGAATTCTAATGTGTATATTAGAAGGGAAATGAGGCAGGAAGAGCCGACGTGGATAATGACCAGAACTAAGAGAAGCTTATGGGCTGCTTCTGTGCTCAACATCATGCCCCCCGCCATTTTGTAGCCCCACTAGAAGTTGGCCCATGGACACTAGACCTTCTAATTATGAGCTGAATAAAACTTTATTTCTTTATAAATTGGCCAGTTTTAAGTATTTCTGTAAGCAACACAGTAATTGAGTAAGAAACAAACTTAAGAAGTGGGGGAAAGACCTATAAGAATCAAACCTACCAAAGAACATAAGTAGGACCTACATTAATTTTTAAAAATTTCTATGTTCTTAATGAAATGAAATTTTGAATCGATGTATAAGCTACTAAGTGATTGAATGGGAAGATAAAATTTGTAAAAGAAATTATGGGCCAGTCCCCTACCCCTTAATATTAGTTAAGCCCTTCCAATGTGGAATTGGATGTCACATGGCCAACCACAGTTCAGATCCTAGCTCCAGTGACTTGAAAGACACACCAAGTGTGTGTGCGTGTGTTCATGCAGGAAATTCTGACACAATGGAGAAATGGAGGAAAGGACATTGTGTAATATCGTTGTACACATTCAAGAAGAAATAATTTTTATGTTTTGATAACTGCCTTAGAACACAGATGTCAGGGCCAGCAAGTGGCGTCATAGTTCAGGCACTGAACTCCTACATGGCCTATTACAGTTTGAGCCCTGGATCTGGTGGCTTGAAACTCACACTGGGTGAATGTGTATGTGTGTGCCTAAATATCCAAGGATAAGAATGGAAGAGAAGGGATTGTAGTGTGGTATCCCCTTAGGGAGGTGACTTCTCACTTTCTCTCTCTTTCTCTCTCTCTCTCTCTCTTTCTATTGCTCCAGCAAGCACACATGCCCTATGGCAAAGCCTTACAAAACAAACAACACAGATGTGTATGAAAATTTTATTCAACTCACTTCATAAGAATGACGTAACTCTGGTACTAATACTAGATGCAGTACAAAAGAATAAAGTCAGTAATTAAATGATAGTTACACTAACTTTGAAAGAAGCATATTGATTAATAAAGCAGAATTAAGAAACAGAGCCATGAGTATGTGGGAACTTTGTGGTTAATAATTAATATCAATTTAAACTAGAAGAAACAGTGTTGCAAAATGCATTGATGAAAGTTGTCTCCCCTCATTTATATCATATAGAAATTTCTATGTAAATTGGATTTTTATGTGCACAAAATCTTAAAAGTAAAAAAAATGCAGGATAATATCTTTATAAATTTAGGCAGAAGAGAGGATGTGTTACCTAATTAAATTATCAAGAAAAATACTGATAGAGCTGTCTATATAAATATTTTAAATTTTTCTAAATAAACAATGTCAAAATATAAAAAGCAAATGTTTTTTAGAAGAATTAACATTTGTAATTCAAAAGTTTTTCTTTCTTAGTTTTTTTCATAGTTCTGTCAAAAGTTCTCCAATATGTTATTTGATAAGTGAAAAAAGCAAGTTGTTAAAAAAAGAAACTTACTGACAGTGTTGACTACATAGAAATTAAATATTCTCTCTATAAAAGATACTAAAATATAAAAATGATTATTCGGAACCAGCAGTTGGTGTAATGGCTATGTCGCTGGACTCATATATAGTCGACTGAGGTTTGAGTCCTGGACCCAGTGGCCTAAACTCACACCAGGTACGTGTGCATGCATGCCCAAGATCCCAGGAGACTGGAGGAGAAGGGACTGCAGCATGGCCAGCCCCCCGGGTGGTGATTTCTCACTTTCTGTCTCTCTGTCTCTCTTTCTCTATCTTTCTGGTGAGCACATGCACCCTATAGCAAAAACCTCTCTCACGCACACACGAAAATGGTTATTCAAACACTTCTATTGGAAGTTATGATAAAAGGAAATTTTACTTTTTACTCTACATAGTTCTAGATTTTCTTTTATATTGCACGAAGTATTCATGTATTACTTAAGTAATTAAAGAAATATAAAATTAAATGTTATAATGTCATAACTGTCAGGATTATTTCACGGCCAACCTTTCTTTTTTTTCCAAACTTGATCTGCTAAGGCACTGACAATCCTTCCTTCCACTTATAAGTTCCACTCAAAGTAGTATCTGGGACTATCTTGGATAAGACATGTTGTATTTTAACTATTTCCATTCACCTGTATTGAACCCACTGTTCATTGAGTCTCATGTGAGACTATACACTTACTGAATTTACTTTCTAGAAAACACTTTATGTAATTTTGCTAATGTCTCCTATTTCAGTGGCTTCTCCCTTTAGTAGAACAGTTTTCTATTAGCCTGCATCCCTACCCATAAGTCCCCTGTGCTAGAGCATCATTCCTGTGTGCCCTAGGAGTGGAGCATGGGTACAGCTTGCTTTATTCTCACTTGCTTTCATCACCGTGACTATTTTCAGCTCCCAACTACTACATGGACTCCCTCTGCTTTGCTACACTTTCTTGACTAAATGTCTGAGCCATTTCAAAGGAAACTCAGGTTTGCTGGAAGTCTGTAAACATGGAACATCTCATTCATGGCCTATCTGTTGCTGGCTGCCAAGCTAAAGCCAAGGTAGCTTCTTCAGCCCTATTTCTGTCTATTCTCAGCTTCCTCCTCTTCTTTACCAGTCAGGATCTGAAGTTGTCTTCACTTGCCCCTCCTGCTTGCTAGTTTTCTCTTTATACATTTCCATCTTGCTTTGTGTCCTTGGAGGTTGGCCTTCATAGACTGTGCGACTATTGGGCTGATCAGAGGGCTGGAGGAAAGACAGTTCAGAGTATTTATTTCCCTGCTGGTTTCACTCAACAAAGTTAAAGCTCCTGCTATGATTTGGATGTGGTTTGTTTCCCAAAGGTTCACATGCTAGAAGCCTGGTCTCTAGCATAATGGTAGTGACAGATGGTGGATCCTTCAGGAGATGCAGTCTAAGGGGGTATTTAAATCATGGAGAAACCATTCTCGAACAGATTATTGTTTTCTCATGGGAGGGAGTTCTTGCTCTGAAGATGAGTTAGTTATGAGTGAAGATCATTATAAAAGTAGCTGGCTGGCTGCCCACAGGTCCCTGTCTTTACATGAGGCTGCTGACATTTCTACTTCTTTCCAATATGTATTGACACAGCACAGGCTGGCCAGAACCAACCCCGTGCCTTTGAACTGTCCAGCTAACAGAGTCATGAGCCAAATAAATCTCTATTCTTATTAAATCATATAGCCTCAGATATTTGTGTTTAGTCCCTTGATAATGGACTAAGACAGCTCCTTTCATGGAACTGTCTCCTATAGCTATGAGTCTCTTTATCTTCTGATAACTGAGCTCTTCCTTCGTCCTTTCAAGTCCAGTGATGGTTTGTGCAGGGTATTTAACTATCCCTGTGAGTGTTTTATTATTATTATTATTATTATTATTATTATTATTATTATTATCACTCATGCTTTTGTTAATATATTCTTTCTTTCTTTCTTTCTTTCTTTCTTTCTTTCTTTCTTTCTTTCTTTCTTTCTTTCTTTCTTTCTTTCTTTCTTTTTTTTATTTTAGAAGTTTTTACCTTAGGGCATGTGTGCTTTCCAGAGAGAGAGAGAGACAGAGACAGTGAGAGGGAAAGTGAGAAATCACTCCCTCAGGTGGGATGGCCATGCTACAATCCCTTCTCCACCATTCTCTTCCAAGAATCTTGGACACATGTACATGTATCTGAGTTTCAAGCCACAGGGTCTAGGACTCAAACCACAGTCAGTCATGTAGGAGTCCAGTGATGTAACTGCTATACCATCTGCTGGCCTCGCCCCTGTTAACAGATTTTTAATTAACATTCTTAGGTCACTGTTTTGAATTGCCTTCTGTATCCTGCTAGGACTCATGCAAGCTATATTACTACATTTGGTAAAACTTGAGCATAAATACTTTTGAGTGGTGGCTAAAAGTAGCAGGAATACTATCCGTTGATTTTGAACTTTCAAATCTTTTTCTTGTGAAAGGCAAACTTTATTTATTTATTTATTTATTTATTTATTTATTTATTTATTTATTTATTTATTTCTGGAGAGGTTTTTGCTACAGGGCGTGTGCACTCGCCAGACAGAGAGAGAGACAGACAGAGGGAAAGTGAGAAATCACCCCCT
>NW_006159867.1:5805858-5887494 GCF_000334495.1 Tupaia belangeri chinensis | reverse complement strand
GGGATGGCCATGACGCAATCTCTTCTCCTCCATTCTCCTCTCGAGATCTTGGGCACACTCAGCGTGAGTTTAAGCCACTGGATCTGGTACTTAAATTGTGGTCGACTACATGGGAGTCCAGCTACTTAGCCATTATGCCAACTGCTGGTCCCAAGGCAAACTATATTTATAAAGGGAATAATGCAGTGAATCTGTTTTAATCAACATAATTGCTGAGATATCAGACACTTAATGTTTCTTAAACCCTTACATATAAAGACAAAGAGAAAAATAGTATTTTACTATTGATAGCAATACTAAAAAAGTGGGCATCAAACTTAATTGCTGAAGAGATCAGTAGATGGTGTTATGGTTTCATTACTGGACTCCTATGTAGTCGACTGTGGTTTGAGTCCCAGATCTGGCTTAAAACTCACGCCGGGGGAACCAGCAGTTAGCGTAATGGCTATGTCACTGGACTCCCACGTAGTCGACCGCGGTTCGTGTCCTGGCCCCGGTGGCTTAAAACTCACGCCGGGCGCGTGTGCGTGCGTGCCCAAGAGCCCGAGAGGAGAATGGAGGAGAAGGGATTGCGGCGTGACCATCCCCCCTGGGGGGTGCTTTCTCGCTTTCTGTCTCTATGTCTCTCTCTGTCTGTCTGGCGAGCGCCCATGCCCTACAGTGAAAATCTCTCAAAAAAAACCAAAAAACCAAAAAACAAAAAACAAAAAAAACGCACACCGGGTGCATGTGTGTGCATGCCCAAGATCCTGAGAGGAGAATGGAGGAGAAGGTATTGCAGTGTGGCCATTCTCCCTGAGGGGTGATTTCTCATTTTCTGTCTCTCTGTCTCTAGTGAGTACATGCACTCTATAGCAAAAATCTCTAAACAAAAACCAAAAACCTAATTGCTGAAAACCAGAGTTAACAATTTCAAACTCAGAAAACTCTTAAATTCATGTTAAATTATACTTTCTTCCCATTAAAATTATTCTATTTTTTATAAGTGCTCAACTACATTATTTTTATATCTTCTTGCATTAGGTTATAATTCCTTTTCAGGAATACTTATCATGGTACTTTGTCCTTTGTATATGTTCACTTGACTATTTAACAACATGATTCAGAGGCCAGCAGGTGGTTAAGGCACTGGATTCTTATACAGCTGACCACAGTTTGAGTCCTGGACCTGGAGGCTTGATAATCATGCCTGCATGTGTGCATACATGCTCAAAATCCCAGGAAGAGAATGGAAGAGAAGGGATTGTGGTGTGACCATTCCCCTTTGCCCCCCAGGGTGATTTTTCACTTTCTACCTCTCTGGTGAGCACTCATGCCCTATGGCAAAAACCTAAAACAAACAAACAAAATCTGATTCAAAGACAAAAAAAAGATAATTGGGAGTTGTGGTTTAATCTAGCTGATTTGGTCCTTTTTAATGGTAGTGTACATTTATTTGGGAAATATTTATCAAGCATCTATTATGTGCCAGATATTGTTTTGCATACAAGATTTTCATGTAGCAAAAATTTATGGTGGGGTAAAGCCAAAGTAGTTTTTGTAGCAAGAATCAATATTAAAAAGCAAAACAAAGCATGTCTTATGCAAGAGTTACCATTCCTTGTCTTTTTAGTGCATATCAAAGCATGCTCTTATTGTACTGTTTCTATGGAAAATGCATTCTAAATATTAACCACCTTTTAAGTGGTTGCTTGGCTTTCAATCTGTTTAAATTGAAAACTATTTCTCTATGACCCCTTTTAACATCCAGAAGAAGATTCCTCCTAACTCTTATAAATCTAGGTTAACAATCAGAGCTATAAAAAATATCATTTAATCCTTGCTTTAAATCATTTTTGACATTTCTCTTTCCTTACAAATGCTAAAGGGAAAAGCAAATGGAGGCACAAAAAATAATTAAATATAGACCATTATACCAAACAAGACTTAACCACTTCTCTAAATTTTAAATCAGAAAGAAATAATTACATCAAATAGGATCTACTATGGAACAAAGCAAAGCCTACAGTGTGGATGGACACACACTGAATTTTCCTTCTGGGGAGCTGATGGGTCTCAGTAAGTGATCGTAACTCTGCTGTAAATGATGATGTCACTCCTTATTACATCAGGAGGAGAGCATCAGTTCCCAGAAATGCTGAGCATATGTCTTGAAATATGTTCCACTTATCACTCATAATACAAAAATCTTCTCTCCAGCCTCCCTAATTTGGTCACGATGGCCATTTTTAAGTTTAGCTTGGTAAAGGATTTCTGTTCATATGAGTCATTTATCAACTTCTAGTACAGCTTTCGACAAGAACATTTTAAATGTCATCCTTAACATATAATAATAATGCATTTTTACTTCGTGATTAAAGATTTTTCTTTGTGTTATTAGCCTATTTTAAACTAAAGAGTTATAGGCCCTATAATAATTTGAGATGTTTTGCATCCAGTCTACGTACTTCCACAAGACGTTAGAAGACAGGCAGTGCTGTTTTGATCCCTTAGTTTCCAGTAGAACAACAGAGTTGTATTTTTACAACCCTGAAAACCTCCTTATTCCTCCCCCCAAATGGTGTCCTTGACCATTTGCTCTGCCACATTTTCAACATTTGTCACTGTCGTGGAGGAGCCTCACCTTCCATCCTGCTAAGTAAGGGTATGTGTGCTACTTCTTCAAAATCTGTCATGCTGATTACCCATATTTTTACATCTAGAGTGTGTTTGTTTCTATTATTTCATAGCTGACCTGCATATAAACTGGCTGTAGTTTTTCAGTCAAACTTTATTAATGGGGTTTGCCGTTCTTATGTTTGTGTTAGAAAATATATATAAAATACTTAATAAAAATAGTTGCACGGGGGAAACTATCCCTCTGAACATACTTTAAGACTCAGCTTTAAAAACTTCAGGCCTCTTGGGGAATTATTTACAATAGGTCAGTACTTGTAGAGCTCCTATGTCCACGATCTCTTCAGTGAGCAAGTATTGTTTAGTTGATTCTTGGATTGTTTGTGAACATTTACTTTTTTCTAATAGGCACTTATAAGTCTTGGAAAAATAGTATCTATTAGATAGTGACTGTATTTGATCTGAAGATATTTGAGTCATGAAGTATAACTTTAAGGAAAGAAAAAACATGTTTTGCTTACTAGATGTTAAACTTGCCTTGAAAATGCTCTCTAGTGAAATTTTGATTGTCTTCTAAACATTTATTTTGTCCCTTTTCTACTATGTAGCCTTCTGTTTCTCCAAAGAGTATAGTAGCAGTCATGAAAACTGGGTGAAATTAATTGTCTTTATTGGTAGTCCTGTGTCTTTTGACATAACTGTTAGTTCAGTGATGAGTAAGAGACCCAGTACTAAGCCAAAGAATAAACCATATTTTCTTGGGGACCAGCAGTTGGCATAATGGCTATGTCGCTGGACACCCATGTAGTCGACCATGGTTCAAGTCTCAGACCTGGAGGCTTAAACTCATGCCGGGTGCTTGTGCACATGTAAGCATGTGCTCAAGATCCCGAAAGGAGAATGGAGGAGAAGGGATTACAATGCGGCCAACCCCCCCGGAGGGGGAGGTGGTGGTTATGATTTCTCGCTTTCTGTCTCTCTGTCTTTCTGGTGAGTGCATGTGCCCTATAGCAAAAACATCTCTGAAAAACAAAACAAAACAAAAAGCATATTTTCTTGACTAGAGGACTTCATTCAAAGATGGCCTAGTTTACATGAACTTCAGCTCTTAACGTTCTTTTCTTAAGAGATTTTTTCTATAGGGTGCATGTGCTCACTGGAGAGAAAGAGACAGGGGGACAGAAAGTCAGAAATCACCCCTCAGTGGGAATGAACATGCTGCAATCCCTTCTCCTCCATTCTCCTCTTGGTATTTTGGGTACACATGCACACACACCCAGTGTGTTTTAAGCCGCTGGGTTCTGTACTCAAACTACAGTTGACTATGTGGGAATCCAGCGATGTAACCTTTATACCATCTGCTGGTCCCGGCAGTTCTTTAGGTGGGAAACAAATACAATTTTCCTGTCTTTGGATGTGAATGAAGAAATACCTAGTCTAAGGCCACCATCATGAACTTGCATAAATCGTTTATCTTGTGTATGGTGCCCAACAATTACACAGTATGTAGTCATGCCCAGAAGTTCAGATTAAGCTGTGGTTGCTGCTGGCTGCCATTTTGTGACAATAAGTGAAGTCAGCCTGAGGACAAAGTAGATATGATAACTATAGAACAAAAGAGTTGTTTGTGTAGACAAATAATTTTTTAATAATGATAATATGATATCTATGCTATCAAAGTTGACAGGTATTAACTCTTCAATTTTCTGAAGGAAAGAAATATTGAAGAACTGGAAGAGAAGGTAAATTGTAGACAAGAAATTCACCATAGAAAGTATTATTATTAAAAATTCCTTGGGCCAACTGGTGGTACGGTAAGGTGACCAAATCCCACGTGGCTAATAGCGCACTTCAAGTCCTGGACCTGGCTGCTTGAAAACCACGCTAGGCACTGTGGGGGCAAGCTCAAAAACTCAAGAGATGAATGGAGGAGAAAGAGAAGGTAAATTGTAGACAAGAAATTCACCATAGAAAGTATTATTATTAAAAATTCCTTGGGCCAACTGGTGGTACGGTAAGGTGACCAAATCCCACGTGGCTAATAGCGCACTTCAAGTCCTGGACCTGGCTGCTTGAAAACCACGCTAGGCACTGTGGGGGCAAGCTCAAAAACTCAAGAGACGAATGGAGGAGAAGGGACTGCAGCATGACCATCAACCTGGGGAATGCTTTCTTTACTTTTCTTTCTCTCTCTCTAGTGAGCACATTTGTCCTATAACAAATTGAAAAAAAGAAAAATCATTAAACTTAGAAAAATTGTGAAAATAGTTAAGATTTTAGAATCATTAAATTTTCTTCTAATTAAATGCTCTAATTTTGGAGCGTGATATTATAATTTGGAGTCAATTAGCACTGTTCACTTTCTTCTTGTCTCTCTACATTCCTTATTTTGAAACAATTCATAATATTTATGTTCTTTTCAGCACCACAGTTCCCTTGGTGTTTTGGTTTTAGTTCCACATGGAAATGGATTTATTGCTCACCGCCATTCTGTTTCCCATTCCTTCTTCCTTCCTTCCTTCACTTCCATTGGAGTCCACCTGTGGCAAGCTGTGTGTTACTGTTGACTGTTTTAACTTGGGAGGCTCATGAGTGTTACATCTCCAGCCTTGCACCACAGTTCCCCTACTGCCTTGACACTGTAGCTGGGCCATCACATTTGTCCCCAGAGTATTACGCTAAGACCTAAAAATAAATAATTAAATATGTCTATAGCACTTTATTTACTTGAGTCCACTAATTAATGCTTCCCTTAAGCCAGCTATCTTTGATATTATAATACAACGTGTTATTTTTGCACAAGTTAAACCTGACCCAGTTTATTAAGGAGGTATGCAGGTGGCTGACCTAAGAGTTTTCACATACTCCATTTGGAGTGAACTTAAGTATTTTTACATTTAGCGCATCAGCAAATAGAGAAAATGGCTTAGTAGAAGCATCTTTCATCTAAAACCAGTAAAGGGATCTCTATCAATATTTGTTGGAATTAGCGTGCAGTGGATTAGGTTATGCATTATACAAAGATAATATTTATTTTAGAAATTGGTCTTCTTTGCAAAGTCAAGCTTTCATAGGGAGTGAGGGAGGAAGGAAAAATGATTATAATGCATATCAATTTTACCAGTTCTTTTGCATTATCCCAAAGAATTTATACTTAAAAAAAAGCTGAAATTTCTCCAAGTTTATTAAGGAGGTATGCAGGTGGCTGACCTAAGAGTTTTCACATACTCCATTTGGAGTGAACTTAAGTATTTTTACATTTAGCGCATCAGCAAATAGAGAAAATGGCTTAGTAGAAGCATCTTTCATCTAAAACCAGTAAAGGGATCTCTATCAATATTTGTTGGAATTAGCGTGCAGTGGATTAGGTTATGCATTATACAAAGATAATATTTATTTTAGAAATTGGTCTTCTTTGCAAAGTCAAGCTTTCATAGTGAGTGAGGGAGGAAGGAAAAATGATTATAATGCATATCAATTTTACCAGTTCTTTTGCATTATCCCAAAGAATTTATACTTAAAAAAAAAGCTGAAATTTCTCCAACAAAATACAAGCAATCAAACCAGATGAAAGTGATTCTAGCAGCATGTTATCCTGCTTATAATGTGGTATAGAAACAAATAATCATGAATAGAGGAAAACTACCTCTTGTTGGCTAGCACAGGGTCATTTCGTATTTAAATCAGCTTTAATTACTGGCAGGCTGAATTGTTCATTAATGGCTTGCCTGTAGCAACAGAAATAGCACATTTAACAATGTTGTGAAAATACTGTAGCACAGCATCATCTCCAGTCATGGGTATTGCCTGGAAGTGCGAGTTAGGTTGATTTACACAATATCATTTACTAAGTCAGTGGAGATGGAGGTTTCAGATCCTCAGCTTCTGAGTTTCTTTCTGTTGCTTCTGCTTTCTGAACTATGCTGTCTCTAACAGTTATTAATTTACGGTACATTTTTATAATTTCTTCATTAGCAATGGGAAAGGTGGTGTGTTTAATTTGTAATTACTGAATCACTTGCCGATGATTGACAGAGATCAAATACTGGTAAAGAAACGTGCCATGTCACCAGGCCTTCTGTTGTGTGTTCTGATTCGGATTTTAAATTTGGGCTAATGTATATTTCTTTTTGGTCAGAGAGTGTTATATAAATTATTTTAGAGTATTAGAAAAATGTCTAAATCATTTAGATTTCGAATACAAAGAATTAGAAGTACTTATTATGTTTTCAATATATTTTATTCCAGGACTTTCCAGATAAAATATTTGATTCCAATTCCAGGGGATAACTCAGGAGCAAAAATAAGTCTCTACTTAAAAGTTGACCTGTCCCATCTTAACAGACAGTTTGAGGTGTGCTCGTAGAGCGGAGCTGTCACAGCACTGGGTTAATGGTGACATTCTGAAATGATTGTGGTTGTAGAACTTCCTGTAGGCAGTTTCTGCTTGCTTGGTTAAATTGCACGTATTTTTCAGGCAAAGATTTTCCTGGCTGCATCAAAGGTGTTGAGTAACTGTGTTAACCTTGGTGTGTTTTGGCAATAGGAGATCAAGTGAAAGTCAATAAATGTCTCCCTCAGCCCTGATAAACTCCAAGGGCACAAACAGAGGTGTTTATGAGCTGTGGGGGACAATTTGGTCAAGTATAAGTTTCCCTTCAAATTGCTTATTGCCATTTTAGTGTTAGCAGAACATATTTTAAGTCAATTCTTTGACAGAACATATTGGTTGGCATTGCATAGGCTTCTGTGTTTTTATGAGACAGATGGCAATTACCCATTTTCGTGCACTGTTATCTTTTAGCTTTAAGTGTCACATTTACTGGTGAACTGGACTTGGCTCTATTTTTTTTTCTACTTTGAACAGTTCCACCTTATAAAATCTCTTTTCAAAGAAGTATTAAGCCGAATGCCTATGAAATTATGAAATTATAATACTAAATGGGATAAGAAAAAAAGGACCTTAAAAGTGGGTTCAAATTTGTTATGGAGCTTTTTTTTTTCTAAATGGATTCTTCTTATTTCTCTTTTCTCTTGGTTTGTTTCAGAAGGATGGTCATGATTAATACAAATGCAGGTGTATCCTAATCCTAAGGAGATAAAACTATCTATGTTATTCTTTTAGCTTTAGGAAGTAAAAAAAAATAGGTTAAAATATAACTTGGGTTTTTAATTTATATTTACGTTATTCTTCTGAAAAGGAAACTCTTATGAAATGATATAAACCTATTAAATGATAAAGAATATACTCCTATTAAAATTTCTGATATTTTAACTTTATTATTAGTTTTAAAATATATTCAACACTATACATCATTTAGCTTGTAGAGAGAATTTACCCAACATTAAATACACCCCAGACCAGTCCAGTTGAGAATACTGTACACATTATCAACAGGTAATAAACCATTTCTGTGTTCCACAACCATCTTACTTCTCTATTTTTCTCCCTAATTTTCTTCCCTACGCTATTCCTCTCTCCCGCCTCTTTCCACACTGTCTCCAGTGTCCATAACTATTTTCAAAGCTTTTATGCCTCCAATCTTTCAGTCTCCACTATAGATTGCAGACAGTCAGTATATGTTAAGTAGAAACATGTCTCTCTTTCGTAGCCTGACTTGCTTCACTGAGCAATAATTCTTCCAGTAAATATTTGTCCACTTTCTGTCAAATACCAGGGTCTTGTTTGTTATGGCCGAATGGTATTCTATGGAGCATATGTGCCACACTTTTTCTATACATTCATCTGTTCATGGACATTTGGGTTGGTTCCATGTCTTAGCAATCATGAGTAATGACACAATAAACATAGATGTGCAAGCAATTTTCTGACGGAGCATTCTCCTGTCCTTTGGGTAGATACCCAGGAGTGGAATTGCTGGATCATATGGTAGTTCTATTTGTAGGTCTTTGAGGAATCCCCATATTGTTTTCCACAGTAGTTGGACCAATTTACATTCTCACCCACAGGGTAGGAGAATTCCCCTTTCACCCCAACCCCGCCAACACTTAGTTTTTGTAATCTTTGCCATTCTGACAGGGGTTATATGGTATAGTATTGTGGTTTTAATCTGCATCTCCCTTATGATGAGGGATGTTGAGCGTTTTTTCAAATGCTTTTTGACTGTTCATACGTCTTCCTTAGAGAGTTTTTTGTTCAGCTCATTTTCCTAGTTTTTAATTGTGTTATTCATAAGCTGTTTGAGTTCCCTGTGTATTCTGATTATCAATCTCTTATTTGAGCCATAGTTTACATAGTCTCTTCCATTCTGAAGGTTGTCAATAAAATTTCTGATATTTTAATACTTGACTATTGGTCAGCCACAGTTAGAGTCCTAGACCTGGTGGCTTGAATTATCACGCTAGATGTGTGTGTATGTGTGGCCAAAATCCCAAGAGGAGAGTCAAGGAGAAGGGATTGTTGCATGGCCATCTCTCCTGTGGGGATTACTTCTCATTTCCCCTCTCTGTCTCTTTCTGGTGAGCACCTGTGCCCTGTGGAAAAAAACCTTAAAAGAGAGAGAGAGAGAGAAATATTGGTCAAAATATTTCCTTTTAAAAATTAAAGTGAAAGGACCAGCAGATGGCATTGCAGTTACATCACTGGACTCGCACATGGTTGACAGTGGTTGAAATCTTGGACCTGGTGGCTTGAAACTCATTCCAGGCACGTGGATGTGTGCTCTCAATTCCCAAGATCCTAGGAGGAGAATGGAGGAAAGATTGTGGCCTGGCTATTCCCCAGGGGGTCATTTCTTACTTTCCCTCTCACTGTCTCTCTAGTGAGTCTCATATGCTAAGAAGAAAAAAAAAATTGTTCTAACACAATGGATAAGCAATTTTGATATTTAAAACTTTGGCATCTTGTTTTTGGTTTGTTTTTCACTCTGGTTATAGAGCTTGACATGAAGTGATTATGTACTAGTTATCTGGGGAGAATAAAAGGGAAATTATTTAATTTTTTGAAATATAAAGTAATTTTTTTCTTATTTGCTAAAGGGCATGTGCTCTTGCTAGAGAGAGACAAAGAGAAAAGGAGAGAGAGAAAGCAACCCCAATAGGCTGTGGTAATTCTGCGATTTATCCTTCATTTCTTCATGCTGGATTTAGGGCAAGCACACATATACTCATAGTGGTTTTCAAGTTCTCAGGGCTAGTATTTAAACTGTGTGATCAGCCATGTAGGATCCAGCTCCCTTAACCACTAAGTCACAGGGCCACCCTAGAGGAAAGTACTTTTTAAATCTTTTTATGGAATAGATTCTATAATTTATTTAAGTTATTCTCTTTTTCATTTTCTTTATTTTTCTAATAGTTGCAGATTACAATATAATCTGACATTCCTTTTTTTCTTTTAATGTAGCATGTTCATACTAATAACGCTTGTTTGACTATAGGTCGCATGTATCGAAATTACCATTGCTTTAAAAAGAGTTACAAAAGTTTGCAGTCTATCATCTAGTCAAGATTATATGTAGCTAGACTGGATTATGGGATACCTGTATTCTAGAACTCATAGCTCTATTAGTGCCTTGATTGATCAATTTCCTACTAAGCTTCACAGATTCTTGAGTTTAGTTTAGGACTGTTACAGCTCCTTGAAGGATCCTATCACCACTACCTCTACTTTCTGTCCCAGTTGCTTTCTAAACTGTTCCATTACTTTTGAATTGTTGCAGTATCTTTGAAACTGTTTCACTAGGCCACAAATAACTTTCTATTTCCAAAATGAATGGCTTCTAAACTATCTTTATCCTCCTATGTTTTTGTACCCTTTGAGAGTATTGGTTGCCCTCTTCTTTATGTACCTTGTCTTGGTCTCAGAGACACCAGTTTTCCCTGCTGGGATTGCTCTTTTTCAGTCTCCTCAAAGGAGAACTCATCCATTGCCTGGTTTCAGCTCTCACTCTATGCTGTTGGCTCCAGAATTTTGATCTCTATTGCTGACATCTCTCTTCAGCTACAGATCTTTAGCTCCTTTGTTTAATTTACAGATGTGGGCTCTTCAATGTCCCTCAGGTATTTCCAATTTTACAAGTGCACGTGCTGTCATGTCACTGTTCTTCATTTTTGGTTTAGACATTCACCATCCCTACCACCCCATTTAACCTAGAGGCCAGAAAGCTCTTTCTAAAAATCTCCTGTCTGTCCCATGTCAGCACTATGCACTATCAATCAGTCATCATGTCTTACAAATTTCTTAGGAATGTGTCTCAAATATTTTCCAAACTGCCTTCTTTCCATTTGCTTTTATATTACCCATCCCCTTTTACCTGGTAACTATTGGATCATTGATTTTTCTTCTTCCTGTATTCCTTCTTCTCTAATTTAAACTCTATAATTTCTCCAATCTTAATCTTTTTTTTTTTTTTTTTTTAAGGGATCCAATCTTTTCAGTTTCCTGATCACAAACTTTGGCCACTCCGTGTCTTCAAGAAAAGTACATTCTCGGGACCAGCAGTTAGCGTAATGGCTATGTTGCTGAACTCCCGTGTAGTCGACCATGGTTTGAGTCCTGGACCTGGTGGCTTAAGCTCACGCTGGGTGCATGTGCATGCGTGCCCAAGTTCCTGAGGAGAATGGAGGAAAAGGGATTGCGATGTGGCCGTTTCCCCTGGGGGGTGATTTCTCGCTTTCTGTCTCTCTCTGTCTTTCTGGCAAGTGCATGCGCCCTATAGCAAAAACCTTTCAAAAAAAAAAAAAAAGAAAAAAAGTACATTCTCTTTTTTCCTGATATTTGAGATAATACATAAGCTGAATTTAGAGATCTAGTTAATATTTTTTCCTAAGATCCTTTCTCCATACTTCACATCTCATCTCTCATTATACACATGCTATATTTTAAGCATTTCATCAGTAATATTTTGTTAGTAAGTGGAATATATACATATATGTGTATATATATATATATATATACACAACTGGTTTATCTAGAAGTCACAATTTACTGGGATATAAACATGTATATAAACATGTACATGTTTATACAGTTTTTTGCTTTAAATCATTCCCTTTCTGGAGCCAGCAAATGGTGTGGTGGGTGGTGGTTAAGGTGCTGGACTCCCACATAGCTGACTCTGGTTCAAGTCCCAGACCTGGAGGCTTGAAATTCACACTGGGTGCATGTGTGTGAGTGTCCAAAATTCCAAGAGGAGAATGGAAGAGATGAGATTGTGGTTTGGCCAACCCTGCTGGAAGATGATTTCTCTCTTTCTGCCTCTCTAGCAAGTGCACACACTCTATTGCAAAAATCTCTCTCTCTCAAAAAAAAAAAAAAAGTCCCTGTTCTAAGGGTATTGCTTCCTTTAATGGCACAGACGAGCTTCTGAACTGAAGTTATCATAGTCTTTTAAAAAGTTTTTTCCATTTTGTTATTTTGCTTTAAGACTCAATCCTGATTCAAAGTTCTTGTGTTTTCCCCATATATGACAAAGCTTTGGCTCTACTGACTTGACAGGGGTTTGAGGATTGTTTTGTGGTCTGTTTTTCATATACTGCTCCATCTCCCCCAACCCTCCTCCATTGTGGGTTGGAGGGGCAAGAAAGAACATGCAGTTCTTTACTGACTTGCTTAGGAGAGGATTTTGGTTTCTCCTCATTTGGTTTGTGGTCAGAAGGAATCCTAATGGCTGGTGATGGCTTTATCCTACTTCATCAGTGAGGGTCTCAGAGAAGCTCCTTATGTCTCCACAGTTCCATGGGTGGTCTGGCCATACTTCCTAGTTGACTTCCAGCAATTAATTCTACTGGTCTGTGTGCCTCTTTCTTTCACTACTGTTATGAACTCAACATGATCTGCCTTCTAGGGCTAATTCTTGGGTTGTGGGCACCTTTGGGATCTGAGATGTCAAGGAAGAGTGGTCCATTCATTACCTTGTAGACGTCCCTATATATTCTATTAGTTATTTATTTCCTGTTTGTAACAGAGGGAGATTGGCATGTAGTTCAGCTATTTCCCCCGATGGCTAATTAGGAAGCAAAAAGCCTGTATCTGTTTCTTACATGGCAAAAGGGATATTGTAAGGAACATTGTCTCTACTTCCTCCCACAAGCAAAGTTTAGGAGATCTAGAGTTACTCTCTGTAGCTGTATGATAGTCTTTGTATGGACACCAACTTTCTAAAGGAGGATCTTTTCTCCACTATCACTGCACTATCTATTGGGTCATCAGAAAAAGTCATGATGTATTTTTCTGTTTTTCTATGCAAAGATGCATCTTGACTTTTCTGATAACCTAAGATTTGAATAGCTGCTAGCCTTGCATGACTGAGTACTTGAAGACTGAGTGGTCATAGTTGATGTAGGTTGTATATGCAAAGTAGGCATCCAATTTCAAAGACTCAGGATAAGAAAGAGGCTATAGATTAATATTTTTATACTTACTGTATGTTGAAAAAAATATATATAGGAGAGGTTTTTTCTATAGTGCATGTGTGCTCACCAGAAAGAGAGACAGAAAGCAAGAAATCACCCCCCAGGGGGGATGGCCACACTGCAATCTCTTCTTCTCCATTCTCTTCTCGGGATCTTGGGCACGCATGCACACACGCCTGGTGTGAGTGTAAGCCACTGGGTCCAGTACTTGAACTGTGATTGAGTACATGGGAGTCCAGAACATAGCCATTACGCAATCTGCTAATCCCGGAAATTATTTTAATATATTGGTTTGAATATTGTTATCAAAATTAATTATACTTATTTTGTCTTAGTGTTGTGGCTTTAATAAGAACTTGTTTTTAGGTTACAAAGGATGCATGTTCTCACTAGAGAGAGAAAGAGAAAAGGATAAAATACCCCTCTAATAGGAATGGTCTTGTGGCAATCTCTTCTATTTCTTCATCCTGTTGAGATCTCAGGCATACATGCACATGTGCCTGGCATGTCCTTCAAGATGCTGGGCCAGGATTCAAACTGCTGTTGGCCTTGTGAAATATGCTGTCCCAAGAAATTTTTAAATTTTATCTGTGACTTGTGATGGGTACACATTACCCAAAAATATGACACTGGGCATCTTTAGCTCTGAAGATGAACAGTCAACAAAAAGAATCAGAATAAACAGGCTTTGTTAAGTTTCCTCCAGTTTAACTGCTATTAGATCTCATTCTTTGTCCACGTATATTTCTTCAGGATGATCCACTTTTCAAACCTAGTGTAAAAAGACTCAACTTTAACCATTTCATCTGGTCTTCGCTTTCTAATGAAAGCTCCTTGTGTCATATAAAATTTAAATTAAGTAAAATTGTGTGCTTTTCTCTTTTTAATCTGCCCTTTGTTATAAGGGCATTTTTCTTCCCTTATACTTGCATTGTATTTTTATAGAATGATGACTATTTTTTTTTTTTTGGAGAGGTTTTCGCTATAGAGTGCGTGTGCTCGCCAGACAGACAGAGAGAGACAGAGAGACAGAAAGCGAGAAATCACCTCCCCCCGGGGGGCTGGTCACACCGCAATCCCTTCTCCTCCATTCTCCTCTCAGGATCTTGGGCACGCACGCACACGCGCCCGGCATGAGTTTTAAGCCACCGGGTCCGGGACGCGAACCCTGGTTGACTACGTGGGAGTCCAGCGACATAGCCATTACACTAACTGCTGATCCCTAGAATGATGACTATTTGAAGCTAGAAGATGTCAATTAAGTTCTACAGGAAGCTAATAGTTCAATGAATTGGCAATTTAGAATGTGGTATTTAGCATCTTTTGTTTTCAACTTTTCGGTTTACTCACAAATCAGAAATCAACAGTAACACAGAAATTTATTCTTTTTAAAATATGATTGAAATATTCTTCTGGGCTGGTCCCATAGGCTGGTAGTTAAAAGAGCTAGATCCCACATGGCCATATACTCAATTTGAGTATGCAGCGGCTTGAAAACAAGCAGGGCATGTATGCATGTGTGTCCAAAGTCCCCAAAGGATTGAGAAATAGAGAAGAAACTGCAGTCCGACCACATCCCATTGAAGATACTTTCTCTCTCTCTCTTTTTTTCTCTCTCTCTTTCTGTTTCTCTCTGGCCAATGCATGTGCCCTCTGGCATGCATGCATAGATAGATAGATAGATAGATAGATAGATAGATAGATAGATAGATAGATAGATAGACAGATAGGTAGATAGACAGACAGACAGACAGATAGATAGGATAGTTCCTTCTAATTATAGCATTCAGTCCTGAGGCCATCTGATCTACATGTTGGGCCAGCTATTTCTGCTAAGTTATAGGTGTATATATAAGTGTACATGGATGTCAAAGAAGTCTTTCTGAATTTGTTATCTTAATAAACATGGAAGTGGATGAGAAGACATGCACTGTAATTAAAGCCAACCAATGTTAGGGTTAGAAGTCAACATATTATTAGAAAGTTGCGTGATAAAATCTGGGGAAATGGCACAATTTGTTCTCATCTTGCTTATTAGTGTTACCAAAATATTGTAATTATTCTCTAAACTAATCTAAAAATACATCCTCTCCTGTAATTAAGTTCAACTTGAGGATGAACACTACTATTGCATTGAAAAATATTGTTAAAGCCTGTGTATGTGAATGGGGTGATAGGTTATATTAACGAATAGAATGCACACATTTCCTTTAAATTAAAATGAAAGCATTCTAAACACTTATAAACATAAATTATTATAAACTATAAATTATATTAATTCATCTTTTCAGAAAGACATAATTGCCGTAAAGACAGAAAACTCTATCAAGGTAACCTCTGTTCCTTTATGATAGTCATTATGAGATATTTGAACATGCACTGAAAATGAAGTTGTCCTTTTCCTTCTGCCTAGATGTCATATCTTCTTGGTGAAAGAAATGTCTAAAAATAATCTCCTTCCCTATCTAATTGAGTGTATATGAGAGTGTGATGTAATTGGTATTCTGATTGCAGTCAGATTTCTCATCATACCCATTTTTATTTCAATACTGTCATTATCATAGTTTTACATTATCATACTTAAAGTACTTACGATATATATGCAGAGGAAGATGTAAACGATGAGATATAATTGTGGGTCGTAGAAAAAATATACATAAGGGTTTCTGAGAAGAGCATTTAACCATAAATAATAAAAATAGAAATAACTAATAATAATAATAAATCTAAACAGAAAATGGAGAAGTAACCTGCTAAATCCAAAATGGAAAAATTTGACATTTTCCTATTTTTGATCTAGTATATGTTATCTGTCTGACACTAATGAAAAGCTGTTAGATTTTTAACTGGATTTCACATAGGAAGCATGAAGAATAAAAGAAGGTCTTATTTTTTCTTTTTCTGTTTTCAAGGAGTTTATTCTGTAATAGGAGACTCTTCAAAAGGAAAAAAGAACATAATTGAGGCAGCTCTTTCACTTCTTTTCAGCTACTATTTTGAGCTACTAACTGCTGACCACCACACACTGCTAAGCATTAATTCACTTCTATGTAAAATGATTATTTCTAGGAAAATTGAAATGACTTTAAAATGTATGTAATTTAAAAAGTAAGTATGACAATTTTATTCACAATGTATAGGCCCAAATAAAAATACACATAATGTGTTTATACACACATATTCATATCTATGAACAGTCTTCAAAACAAAAATTAGACTATTTTGATCAGCTCAGAAAAAGAATCCAAGTTTATTCATAAGCCAAAGTGCCATAACTAGAGGAAATCGAACATTTGTCTTAATTTGTATAAATAGAATAAAAGATATCATTTTATAGGACTAAAACTGATATACAAAAAAGATAAAGTGGAATTGTATTGTCCCTTAATATCTGTAGCAGGATATCAAAACAAGAAAAAAAAAAGCCTTATGGGAAAAAACAAAAACAAAAACAAAATACTGAGTCTTTGGACATATGAGATTGAGATCCCATCTTCAACCTCATATTACCTGCCAAATGAATATCCTTAATCCTTAAAATGATGCCTCTTATAGTTTATGAAATAGTAAAATAGATTTTATTTATTCTGTACTTTAGCTTTCTCTTGGCAAAATCTTTAAAATGGGGTAAAAACCTCATCTGAGAGAAATACTAGTTGATATTACTTCGAGGTGGATGATTAATTATATTTTGTATTTACTTCAATTCCAGAATTTTGTTTATCAGCTTGATATTTCTTTAAGATAGTTGACAAAGATACAAACCATGTGCCTAAAATGGGGGAACAAGTATGATAGTTTTTTCCTTCCAAATATTGATATGAGCACGTTTTTAAATTCGCGTTTTTGTTAATGTGGTGTACCATATCGACTAATTTTCATATTTGAAAAATCTTTGCATCCAGGGATAAATACCACATAGTCATGGTATGTGATCCTTTTTAATGTGTTATGGAATTCAGTTTCCTGGAATTTTTTGTTGAGAATTTTTGCATCTATGCTCATTAGAGATATTGACCTGTAGTTTTCTTTTTTTGAATTCTTATCTCGCTTTGTTATCTAAATAATATTGGCCTGCTAAAATAATTTTGCAAGTTTTTTTTTTTTTTCTCCAGTTTTTGAAAAAAAGGTTGTTTAGGATTGGCATTAGTTCATTCTCTCTTTCTTTTTCTAGAGGAATTTTTTTGCTGTGACATGCATGCCTTTGCCTGAGAGACAGAGAGACAGAGAGTGGGAAAGTGAGAAATCACTTCCCTCTCCCATAGCATGGATAGCATGCCACAATCCCTTCTCCTCTGTTCTCCTCTTGGGATTTCAGGAACACATGAATATGTGTCTGGTGTGAGTTTCAGGTCTTCTGGTCTGGGACTCAAATTGTGGTCATTCATGTGGAAGTCCAGTGCTTTAACCACTATGCCCCTGCTGGCCCTGTGATTAATTATTTAAATATATGATATAGTTTTACAGTGCAATCATTTGTTTCTGGGTTGTTTATTTTAATTTTTTAATTTTTTATTTTATTGGGAGGTTTTCATTAGTGATTCAATCCTCTCACTGGCTATAAGTTTATCAGACATATTATCTTTTTTATTCTATTTACTCTTGGTAGGTTGTATGTTTCTTGGAATTCGTGCATTTATTCTGTTATTCAATTTGATGGTATATAAATCTTTTATAGTAGTCTCTTATAATTCCTTTTATTTCTGTGTTTTTCTCCTTTTTAATGTCTGAATTTTTTGAGCATTCTCCCTTCCTAGTCTAGCTAAAGGTTCATCAAATTTGTTAATCTTTTTGAAAAAATTAACTCTTAGTTTCATTACTTTTTTCATTATTTTTATTCTTTCTACCTCATTTATTTCTGCTCTAGTCTTTATTATTTATTTATTTCTGTTAATTTTGGGACTTAATTTGTTGTTTAATAAAATAATTTGTTGCAGTTTAAAGTTAGGTTGTTAATGTGAGCATTTATTCTTTTTAAATGTAAGCATGTATTGGTATAAACTTCAATTTAAGTGGTGTTTTTTCTGAACTTCATATGTTTGGCATGTTGCACTTTTATTTTTATTTATCTTGAGGTATTTTATAATTTCCTTTTTGACTTTTTATTTGATTCATAGGCTGCTTAAGAGTGTGCTAACTTGCACATGTCTTTGTATATTTTCTAATTGTCCTGTCACCATTTATTAGTTTTATTCCATTGTGGTCATATTAGATATTTGGTAGATTTCAATCTTAATATTTTTAAGACTTGCTTGAAGACCTAATATTTGATCAATCTGGGAGAGTATTTTATGCTTGCCTGAAAAGAATGTGTATTCTGCTGTTGTCTATTGGGGGTACATTTTATATATGTCTATTTGGTCTGTAGTATTATTCAAACTCTCTCTTTCCTTATTGGTTTTCTGTCTAAATGTTCTATCCACTATTGAAAGTGAAGTATTCAAATCTCCTATTATTAATATTTTGCTGTTTGTTTCTCTCTTTAGTCTGTCAGTGTTTGGTTTATATTTTGGGGTGGTCTGATGTTTGGTGCATATACTTATAATTGTTATATATTCTCAGTGAATTGACCTTAAGTTTCTCTTCTGAGAAACTTCTGTGTCTTTTTTGACAATGTTTGTCTTAAAATCTATTTTATCTGATAAAAATATGGCTAATTCTGCTCTTTTATGGTTACTATTTGCAGGACTGTCTTTTTCATTCCTTTCACTTCCAATCTGCGTTCTTAAATGTAAAGTGTGCCTCCTATATATAGTATATAATCAGATCTTGTGTTTCTATTTATTCAGCTACTCTGTGTGTTTAGGCAGTTTAATCTATACATTTAAAGAATAATATTTACTAATGGAGAAGAACCTGCTATTGTAGTTCTATTAATTGTGTTTTGAATGTCTTGTAGTTTTGTTTCCCTCTTTCTTACCTTGTTTTCTTTGTATTTTGCTCATATGCTATGAGCTCTTCTCATTTTTAAAAATGTGTCTTTTTTAGGTATTTTCCTTGTTTGCACTAGGGCTTACATAAAAGAGTTTATATCAATATTTATGACAGTCTAGACTGATAAAAACTTAAATTTGGTGTCATATTAAAAACTCTATTCTTTATTTCTTCATGTACTTTATGTTATTGACCTAACAAATCATATTTTTTCTATAATTGATCCATTAACATCGTTTTGTAGTTAGAGTTCTTTCTTATACTTTGTTATTTTAATTTTTATACTGAAGCTAAAAATAGTTCATGCATTACTGTTACAGTATTACAATATTCTGTATTTGTCCATATATTTACCTTGAGTAGTGAGCTTTATATTTTTATATGCTTTTGTGTTGCTATTCAGTGTCCTTCTGTTAAAATTTGAAGGACACTTTCAGCATTTCTTATGAGGCAGGTCTAGTGATTATAACCTATGTTGGCTTTCATTTATCTGAAAAAGTCTTTATTTTCCCCTAATATTTAAAGGTTTGTTTTGTTTGATATATCATTTTTGGGTGGCATTTTTTTAAGTGTTTCAAGTGTATCATCCTACTGTCTTATGGTCCACAAGATTTCTTCTAAAAAAATATGCTGATATTCTTAAGAAAGCTTTCCTGTACATGATATGTGACTTGTCTTTTGCTGGTTTGAAAATTCTTACTTTGATGTTTTATAATTTTATTATAATGTGTCTGTGTCTTGACCTGGAATTTTTTTGGTTCATTCTAGTAAATGGAATTTGTTCATATTTTTGACTGTAGATATCCATTTTCTTCCTCAGATATGGGAAGTTACGGGCATTATTTATGTAAATATTCCTTATCTTTTGTTCTTATCTTTTGGGATTCCCATAGTGTGTATTCTTGTCTGCTTGATAGTGTTCCATAAGTCCCTTAGATTTTCTTCACTCTTTTTTATTGTTTCTTTTCCTCCTCCTCATTGGGTAAAATTATTTCCTAGATTTGTCATGGATCTAATTTTATTATAGATTTATTATCTTGGTTTAAAATTAAGTGTTATTTTCTTTTGTTTATTTTTAAAATTAAATGCATGACACTCTTTACTAAAAATTATAGAGGGAATTTGATGCTTTTTAAGTTATCACTCTTTTAAATGGGCTTAGTTTATTTCTGCCAGGCAGGTAAGCCAAGACACTAACTATCCCAAATAACATTAATGCAATCATAAATTAAAATAACTTGCATCTGGACTTTAGTCCTTATAATAGTTGAATTACTTCAACAATTTTGATTCACAACTAAATTCTTGATATCTCTTTTAGAGCCCATATTTATTACTAAACTTTAAATTCCAATTTTTTTCAGTCCCTTGAGTTTTCTGAAAGTTTTTCTCAGCTGTTTTTTTGGGGGGGATTTCAAGCACTTTGAAACAAAGAGCACATACGCCTTCTGGCAATTAAAAAATAAGGAACTATTTGTCTGAACTCTTCCCTCTTAACCCCGATCCTAAAGATCTTCACTGACATAACTTTAATATTTTTACAAAGATTAAAAAAATACTTTCACTAGATTTGATAGCTGTTCTCAGTAGGAGGATTGGTCTAAATAAAATATTCAAACATTGTAGCTCACAAGAATTTTAATGGTCTAAGAATAAAGATGCCCCATGCAATAGTTTCCACATTTTATTACTATCCTATGCCAATAAAGGAAGCCATAGTTTGCTATGAGAAGTTTGATAAAAACAGTAGTTATTACAAGTAATTCTAGAGTATCAAAGTAGTATATCCTGATTTGAATCATTATAATGAAACTGGAATTTAGATGTTAAAGGTGCAAACAGAGTTAAGAAAGTCTATCCCCAACAGACCGACCAGGTTTTTTTTTTTTTTTTTTTAAGAGTCTCCAGTTCGGTCTGAGAGAAGTGGTGCTGCAGAATTTGAAGGTATACTTATAGGCATGAGCAGCAGTATGAAAGGGTAGTCCCTGGGATGAAAGATAGAGTTCCTTCTGTCTTTTCAAGGTACTATGAACACTTGACTCTGCATTGTACTTTCTCTGGTCAATAGGAAGATTTCTATTTGCAACTGAACCATCACAAATAATTCCTGTTGAAGCTGTAGGTCCTCACAAGGCCATGCCCTGCCAATAAATTCTTTAGGATTAACCTTAGTGCCTGCCCTTCTTCCTCCTCTTCTTCCTTTCTCTTCCTGCTAAGTCCTTAATTGAATAGCTCCTACGTTTGCTGTAGTTTTTTCAGGAGCATTTTCTGAGCTGCTCTCATTCATCTGCAATCTTTTATAAATTTATCTAGACATTTTTTTTGCTAGTGGTTTTATTGGCTGCTAACCTTTTTTTAAAAATTTATTTAATAGTAGTATTGGGTCATTGGGAAATCATGATGCATTTCTGCAGAGAAAAGCATAGAAAAATACATCATGACTTTCCTGACAACCTAATATTTTCTGTCATTTCAATAAATGTTGGGAAAAGAAGAAGGTAAGCACAGCTTATAGTCTGCCAACTTGAATTCAAATACCAACTTGATTTGTTTTAATACAATTTTTTCATATAATAAAATTAATATTTATGAATCCATGGTTTTTGAAAAATAATTGAATTACACATAAATTTTGCATTGTAATTTATTGTTTTGTAGCTTTGCAATTTAATGTTAGGGAAAATAATGTAGTAATGAATACTTAAAGTTTCTAATGACTCTTGTGAATGAAATTACTGAAGTAATAATATTTCTTAAATATTGTGACTATATTATGTTTGTTTTATGAACAAAGAAAAAATAAACTATCTAGAGCCAAGGAATTAGATTATTTTCATAAAAGATTCTCTTCTGAAGTCTACTGATCAAAAAAAAATCTTAGTTGTTGACCTAGCTGTGGTAAGGTGTGCTGGTAGATGCTGCTACTTGGCAGGCTAAGGCTACCTGGGAGGCCAGAGTTTGAATCCCAGCCCAGCCTAAATGTTGGTGATAGTAGCATGCACCTTCCTACTTGAAAGACTGATGCAAGATGATTGTGAGCTCATGGTCAGTGTGGCAGCATAGATCCTGTGTGAAGAAGCCAGGCATGGTAGCATGTATCTGTAGTCTCAGCTACTTAGCGTCTAAGGCAGAGATGATTGGGACATAGTGAGAACCTGTAGGGGGAAAATCTGTTAATTATGAACAGAAGATGAAAGTTTAAAAGTATATTTTAACAATAGAAACTTAAGCTTAGATACATTTTACTCAGTTTCATATTTCAGTGATTGTCTGTTTCTTTTATAAAACTTAGACAGCACACTGAACATTGGCAATGGCATTGTACTTTAGAAATAATGCACTTTTCCTTTTAAAGATGTAGCATAGGGGCCAGTTAGCATGGTGATTAAGGCTCTGTACTCCCACATAGTGGACTGCGGATCAAGTCCTGGACCTGGTGCTGTGCTTTCTCACTTTCTCTCTCCCTCTCTCTCTCTCTGGTGAGCACACATGACCTATAGCAAATTAAAAATAATAATAACAATAAATAAAATTAAATAATTCTAAAAATAAAAAGATGTAGTATAAGTGTTTCAGTTAGAAACAGCCACTCCTCGAGACCAGCAGGTGGCATAATGGTTACGTCACTGGACTCCCACATAGTCAACCATAGTTCAAGTCCCAGATTTTGTGACTTAAAAGTCATGCTAGGCACACGTGTGTTGTGTGCGTGCCCAAACTCCTGAGAGGGGAATGGAAGAGAAGGTGTCGTGGTGTGGTCATCCCCGCTGTGGGGGGTGATTGCCTGCTTTCTGTCTCTCTGTCTCTAGCAAGTACTTGCACATGCCGTATGGCAAAAACCTCTCCCCGCCCCAAAAAAAAGAAGAAGAGGAAGAAGAGAAAAAGAAACAGCCACTCCTCACTTTACAACCCGCCTGTTTAACGACTACTCAGACCTCTGACCAGTTCTCCAGTGCAGGGGGAATCTCCTTTTCCAGTCTTTGTCTCATTCCCACAGTTCGTAATTAAATAAGACTACCCGTTTTAATTTATAAGTTTGTACTTTATCGTGTACCCATGTAGTATTCAGGAAAAATAAAAATAATTATTCAGGACTTAAATTATTGTGTTGCGGTGTGTCTTGTGGTTTTTCTGACGTTTTATCCAATGTACGCTATTTGTATGGACAGAATTACATGATTTTAGTGTAGTGCCATTGACATCTTTGAAAAATGCATACCCTATAGCACCATGATCTAACACAAGACATCCATCTTTAGAATCCTTGTTTATCGGCCAATTCATTTAACGACATAGTCTAGTAATGGAGCTCGGTTGTTAAGTGAGGAGTGCCTGTAATTGGATTTTAGTTTCTATCTCTGGCCGCGGGCAGTTTTACATAGAGAAAATGCAGTTTCATGGAAAAATGATAACAAAAATAACAGCACAGTGCTGGTTGGAGGAAGCATTTTCATTTTCAGAAATCAATAGGAAAAGAGAGGGATCCTATTTTTCACCTGAGGCAAATCACCATTACAGAACAGAGGAGAGCTCGAGTGTGGGCTGCAGTGACACAATCTTCCATCAGCAATTTTTCAAGGTTAGGAGCAATGCCTGACACTGGGGAGAAGCTAATTAAATTAATTCTGTGGAAGAATGACAAGATGACTCAATGCAAAGCGAATGCTTCAAAGGCTTTGGCTTTACCCTCCGTTTTCAGCCGTTCCCAGCCTTGTCTTCAGCTTCTCATTCACATACTTAATACCTGGAGCGCGATACCTGGTTCTTTTAGTTTTCTTCCATAAGTTGCAATGTGAGTGTCTGACATGCTCTATGATTGATGAGTGCAACAGGAAAGAAATGTAACTCCTTTGACGATGTGGCAGTAAATAGATGCTCCCTTTGGAAACTCAACTTGCTTCATTTAGACCTGAGCATTCCAAGCAGATGCAGATGATCAACTCACAGCAGATGATACAAGCGGATATCTTTCTTTTATGTTCCATTTTTAATGTAATAGCAAACTAACATCTGTTGTTCTAAACACCACAAATCTGTTCTTTTCAATGTAAAGGTTTGCTGAGCATTGATATTTTACTAAGAATAGGATGTGTGTGGCAATTAGACTACATCATATTTTGATGTCAAATTCAAATGTTCTTTGGAAAGGTCATTGTTGTGTGAGTGTGACCTACTGAGATGAATGACAAAGACAGATGTAGTTACAAGGTAAAATTATTTAAATGATAATGTTCTGGGGAATGGGTAAAGAAAAAGAGAAAAGAAGTAAAGTAACTGGTGTTTAAGGGATTTCAGATATTGGCAACACCATCTCATACACTCAGGCTAGTGTTTACAGAGTACTTCTGTTCCATGTAAGAATTGCATTTAAATTCTCTCTATTTCCCCTCCTTTTCTTTTCATCTTCTGATGTCCATTATTACAGTCCCTATTTTTATGCAATTCAATCGTTTAGCTTCCTCAAAGACATACGGTATTTTTCTTTCAGTGCTCGACTTATTTCACATAGCATGATTTCCTCCAGGTTCTTGATTAAATAGACACAATAGTGCGTGCAAATAATTGAATTGGTTACAGAATACTACACACATTAGAGTATAGAAAGTTGATAACAATTTAATGCATATTTCTTTTAAAAAATTATTTAATTTTATTTAGTGTCATATATATGTGTATATATATACATAAACACACACACACATATATATGTGCTAATTTCTCAAAATATATTTCAAAATAAACCAAGAAGTGGATTTCAAATATGTATAGTACATAGTAATGTTAAATTTTGGAGATTGTGGATGTTTTTGTCCTCATTCGATCAGTACACATTGTATATATGTTTTGAAAAACTACACTGGACCACAAAATCATGTGCAATTACTATATAATAATTAGAAATTATAATAAAATTATTATTATTAACGTTTTTGCCAAAAAGCATGTGCACTTGCTAGAGAGAGAGAGACACAGTGAGAAAGCACCCCCGTGGGGAATAGTCATGCAATCCCTTCTCTCCATTTCTCCCTCCTGTTGTGACTTTGAATATGCATGCACATACTCTCTGGCATGCTTTTCAAGTTGTCAGGTCTGGGACTCAAACGGGCAGTATTTCATGTGAAATCCAGCCACGTTACTCATCTTACTACTGGGTGACCCATAAAAATTATTTTTAAAAATTTTCCTACTTTCTTATAGTTTATGGTCACATAATTTCCCAAACCATACATGTCTTAAAGAGTCTTATTAAAATTTGGAACTACCACTGATGGCATGGTGTTAAGGCACTGGACTCCCACATGGCTGACCACAGTTGAAGTCTTGGACCTGGTAGCTTGCTTTCTCACTTTCCCTCTTTGTCTCTCTCTAGTGAGCACTAGTGAGCACACATGCGCTATTGTAAATTAAAAAGTACTAACAAAAAATAAAATTAATAACTTTTTAAAAAAGGTTAGAACTTTTAATAAAATTTTGATATAGGGCACATGCACTCACTAGAGAGAGATAGAAAGAGAAAGAAAGTGAGAAAGCACCCCTGTGAGAATGGTCACATTGCTTTCTTTTCTCCTCCATCTCTCTCTTTCTGGGATTTTTGGCACACATGCACATGTGCCCAGCATATTTCTCAAGCTAGCAGTTGGCCCCGTGGGATCCAGTTGCCCTAATCACAAGGTCATGGTCTGGCCCAAAAGGTTGGAACTTAGATAACACCACAAATGATTCACTTTTAATAATAATAATAATGCTCTAAAAATTTGAATACCCAGTATAGTATTATGTGGTGTTAGCTATGAGTCTTCTCTAGCTCTCAACATAGACCTTTGAATAAAATACACTGCAGTCTTAGAATCTTTCTCTGATTTGTAGGACTATAGAGTTCCAAAGATATCTGATAGTGCAATAAAGAAGCAAAACAGGAAAAGTCAAGGGTTTAAAAAAAATCACTTTAACATGATCAATATTATTTTTAAAGTAAACTAGCTCCTATGTTTAGACAGTGGTATAAATAAGTATAAATTCTTGCACAAGTACACTAGTTAATATTATTTTCTTATGGAAAAAATCTTGGTTGTGTTGCATGTTTCCATGCTATTCTGGCATTAGCATCTTTGTCTACAAAAGGGACTAGGTGAAACAGCATTGCTTAAAGTTACATATCACATCACATTTCAAAAATCCAACCCAACACACATCTTCTGCCTCAGCCATATGTTACCTTTAGAAAAATTAAAACAGTAAACATAAAAAAATCTGAAGTATTATTACTATTAAATCAGACAATAATGAAAATGAAAATAATCACTTTTTATCTATTTTAACAATAGTTATCCTTACATTATGAATTTTATCATATCTGACTTTGTATAATTTTATGTCTTTTCTTATCAGAAAGTAAACAAAAATAGAGATCAAAATACAAAGTTTTGAATTGGTGGGAAGAATTCCTATAGTCTGGGCACCTTACATGGCATAATCACTGATTATTCTTGATTTCAATATTTAACCTCAACTGAAAACTCAAATTTTGAAAACTATTTGAGGGAGAAGATTATTTTGAAATGTTTTTAGAGTTTACTTATTATTTGTATTGTGAGAGAGAGAGGCACCCTAACAGAGTCCTTTTATATCACGATCTACTCCTCACCTCAGCCAGTCCAGATCCTGGGCGCCTGCATGTGCTCTGTGTGCTGATAAAGATCTAAAGACCTGCACCATGGACCTTTCTCCTTTGGGTTCAGTATTTCCTTTTGTGCCACCTCCTGGCCCCAAAGGCAAAACATTATTTATTTATTTATTTATTTGGAGAGGGTTTTGCTATAGGGCGCATGCACTCGCCAGAGAGACAGAGAGACAGAAAGCGAGAAATCAACCCCCAGGGGGGATGACCACGCCACAATTCCTTCTCCTCTCGGGATCTTGGGCACACACGCACGTACGTCCTGCATGAGTTTTAAGCCACCGGGTCTGGGACGTGAACCACGGTCATCTACGTGGGAATCCAGCGACATAGTCATTACACTAACTACTGGACCCAAAACATTATTTTGAAGACACAATAAATGATACATTTTTCAAGTAAAAAAAAAAAAATCATTGTTCAGATGTTAAAATACAGTATCTCACATAAGTTATAATGCCTGAATCTATGACTTTGGGTATTCTATCCAGCTGTCAGTCCCTCTTTCTGTTCTATACATCTATAATTCAAGAGCTATTTTTTTTTTCCCTTACATTAAAAGTTCTCTTTTATCTAATAACTTACGTGTTGGTACCTGTATGTGTGTCTACTCAGAAGACTTGTAAATTATGAATTTTATAAGGAAACTAGAGAATTAACCTAGATAAAAAAATTATTGAAAACTAAACAGTTCATTAATGATGATTTAGTTGATAAAACGAAGCTCCTGTTAGGCTGTAGTATAGAATGATAATATAGAAAAAAGTCAAGAATGTGACACCGTATTACTGAGATTTCCAACGCCAGCAAGCATTTCTGTAGCGAATGATTGGGCCTATCAAGACACAAAAGAGCAGCTGGGGACCTCTGAAGTGGCGATTTATATTTCGTGCTACCCTGGCTAGAGACGTGAGCAGCAGCATGAAATGTAAAAGGATGTTTTAATCAAGCCAATATGCTAGCAGAAAGTGTCAGTACTCTTTCAAAGATGTCAGTACAAAGGGGGTATCTTAATACAATTAAGGATACAATTGTTTGGATAAAATATTTACAGTTTCAGTTAGTAGTAATTAAAAAAATAGAAATAACATTCAGTATTTAGATTGCATGTATTTGCATTAATTTTAAAAATATGTAATTAGCCACTAATACATTGACTTATGTTTTAATGATGTCCCACAGCTGAACATAGAAATTGTAGTATTACATAAATTAATATTTAATTGACACGTGCTGTATTTGGGCAGAAAACTATTTTTATCTGGAGTAAATAACTCATGGGGGAGAAAAGGAAGAGGGAAGGGAGTAAGGGAATCCTTAAGTTTAACTATAAAGGTATTTTATCTGTAAAAAATGGTAGAAATTAATGCCCTTATGCTAATTCAGGCTAAAGAATACATTAAGGTTCTTAGAAGATGTCTTGGTGTGTTCTTTTAAAAATGTAAACCCAAATTTAGCAAAATATCAGAAAGAATATTTTTCATTACAGTACCCAATTCCGTTTGTTTTGTCTTTAACTCTTTGATATACTGAGAATCCAAGTAGTTGTCCTAAATGAGTATGATCATTAAATAAGTATTCCCAGAAATATTACAAAATGTTGTGCAGTTCTTTTCTCTTAAATGTCAGCTGACTGTTAGAGAGATATCAATCCTAACTCTGCTTTTATAAATGACATATGGGGAAAAATGGATAATTAAAACTTTCCCACATTTCAAATTACTACATGCGATTAATATATGTGTGCAATTAATATTTGATTTGTCAAAGCTTTAGCCATGTTATATTCAATGATGTGGTTTTATATACTTGATTTCAATGTAAGGTAAATGCTTTCTAAAATTTCCTTTAAAACTAATGCCAGAGGGTGTGTACGCTTATCAAAGAGAGAGAGAGAGATGAAAAATGAGAGAACTGCTTCCCATGGGGAATGGTCATGTCATAACCTCTTCTCTTCCATCTTCCCCTCCTTTTGGGATTTTGGGCACACACGCACACATGCCTGATGTGTTCCTCAAGCCACCAGGTCTGGGACTTGAACCACATGGTTGGCCATATGGGACCCAGCCACCTTAAGCACCATGTCTTAGGCTAACTCAACTTTTTAAATTTTTCAACATTCTGTTTACTCCTAATTTTCTGTATTTGACTATAAGCCGTCATGGTTTGTGTAAATCATTCTGTAGTCTAGAAGTTTTTACCTGCTCTTCATCATGTGGAATCTATCTGAGTGATGAATTGATTAGTCAGGGTTGAGGACAGGTTTTCAGGGCAGTGCTACTATTTGCCCCTTTTCTTCTCATTAAATAAAGCAAATTGAAAGCAACCAAAGGAAGGTAACCTATAAGAAAAATCTTGAACCGCACTAGCACAATGTTTTGTAGTGAATTATCGCATGAATTTTGACAATTTTAGTATCATTAGAGACAAATCACTTATGACATAGCATTGCATTATTACACTGGATGAGAACTACTGATAAGATTGTCAGAGGTTTTTCCCTTTGACATCCTGTCACTTTGGATTCCTGACTGCTGCAGTTTGACAGAAGTGTATCTTCTAATTTGAAATAATGGTCAGACATACATTTGGAATGGTCTGGTTAGTTGGAATAGGCTGCTGACAGTACTTCAGCTAAAACATTCTCTTCTATAGTCCACGAAGGGGCTATTTAATTCACTGCAGCTTTTCTTTTCTGAAAACTGCCAAAGATTCCTCCAAAACTGAACACATATCTTGAAGATCTGTTATTCACAAAAACAATTTAAAGACTATCACATTTACAGAGTAACTGAAATTGAGTTGAATAAATATTAATTTTTTGAGCTATACAGAATGGATGATCTTAGGAGGATCAACGTCTATTATAAGTAAACATAATATCAGGTATAACACAAAGCATGCTGCAAGAGTGTCATGAATAGTTATATTGCTTATATTTAATAATTATTTTTCTATGAAAATCAGATTAAAATTATAAAATTTGGGAGGTGTATACTGTTTTTGTTTATTAAAAATAACACCTGGGCTAGCAGGTGGCATGACGGTTCAGGCAGCTGGATCCCACATGGCTGATGGCAAAGTTCAAGTCCTGAACCCAACAGCTTGAGAAACAAACCAAGCACATGTGCATGCCTAAAATTCTGAAAAGAGAAATGGAGGAGAAGAGACTCTGGTGTGACCATCCCTTGTGGGGATTGCTTTCTCATGCCCCACCCCCAGTGCAAGTGCCTTCTTGCAAAATTAAAGAAAAAAAAATAATACCTCACTCTCCAAGGTTCCCCCTAGAAAGAAATTTTTTTTTTTTTTTTTTTTTAAGAATAGAGGTTCTTTCTATAATTACTTTTTTTTATTGAGTTACCCACCAGTCCGAGACTGGTGGGGGAAGAAAGTGAAGGTATGATGAAAAAACGAAGGAGCAGTGGAACAATTTCAACAGCAATGTCAAAAGTCACTGGTCACAGACTACCATGGCAGATGTGCTATTAAAAATAAAGGTTAAAATAAAGTATGAATTGTCAGACTGTGACAGACAAGAAATGAGCACAAGGTGTTTAAGAAAAATGGCACTGATTGACTTGCTTGAGGCTGGGTTGCCATAAACCTCCAATTTGTAAAAAATAATAATAATAAAACATAGCATCTATGAAGCACAATAAATTCAGATATGCCTATACATATGCTTAATGAATAATTTAAACGAATGGACCCCACTGTTCCTGATTATAACTAGAGGGAATGCAAGTATGCATAGAGCAGGGAAAAACTAAAAACACTATTCAAGCACCCTTAAAAATAAAAACAGGGCCAGATACAGTAGTGTGTCCTGGTCGAGGCTGCTGTTCTGCAGGCTGACATCACCTGGGAGGTCTGGGCTCCATTTCTGGCCCATCTTACGAATAGGATGTGACGGCATAGGCCTATAGTCCTAGCTACTTGGTAAGCTGAGGCAGAAGGGTAGTGACAGAGTAAGACACTATTTAAAAAAACAAACCCAAAAAAACACACAAAAAATTAAAAATAAACTTTGGAACTAGCAGGTGGCATGGTGGTTAAGGCGCTGGACACTCCCACATGGCCGACCACGGTTCAAGTCCTGGACCTGGTGGCTTGCTTTCTCACTTTCTTTATCTCTCTCTCTCTCTGTATCTCTCTATGGCCAAATTAAAATAAATTAATGAATAAATAAAATTAATTAAAAAATACTAAAAAAAAAAAACCCTAAAGAGTAAATACCAAATCTTCTTAAAAAATATAGTAGATTTTTGGAGTTGATTCAGAAATTAGATAGTGATGTTAAAATGATAACAAAAATATATATGTGGAAATAATTCACTTGTAATCAGACAGCATCTGAACACATGATAGGAGACTATTATAGGACTATCTCTTTTAAAAGGGAGATCTCTTTAAAAAGACATGTCCTTGATTTTATTATTATACACTGTCTGCATGCTTTAAAAATCCGTACTGTGGGACCAGCAGATGGCCTAGTGGTTTTGTTACTGGACTCCCACATGGTCGACCATGGTTCCAGTTCGTGGTTTGAAAATCACACCGGATGTGTGTGCATGCGTGCCCAGGATCCCAGGAAGGGATTGCAGTGTGACCATTCCCTCTAGGGGGTGATTTCTCATCTTTCCTCTCATTGTGTTTCTCTCTCTCCAGTGAGTATATGTGCCCTAAGGGAAAAACCTAAAAACAATATCATACCCCACAAAGAAATACACTGAATATGCATAAATCCGAAATCATAATTTAAAAAGGAAGAAAAAAGAAAACTCAAGAGAAAGGACTCAAAGTGAAGGACTTACTGGAGAATATATGACTTGATACATTTGAAAAGAGAAATAAACACAAATGTAAACATAGATATAGACCAACTTTTTCCAAAATGTATTCCAAAGGATAACAGATACATTGAAAAAATCTCTTAATTAAAGAGATGTTCTATATTTAAAATAAATTGTATAACCAAAGCCTAAATAAAATTAAACAAATTTATTTATTGCTTGACCATTCAGAACTTTTATGAGGTGGATCTCTAAGAGAAGAATATATTATTTCACAGACAATTTGTGCATTTAACTTTTTCCCTTGAGAAGTTTTGTTTGAGGAATATCCTAGATAAAATTTGGATTACAAGGTAAGTTTGTCATCGTTTATTTTTGAAATCATTTATCCTTCTAATAGGCCTATCACTGCTGTTTTAATTTGTATTTCCTAATGGCAAAATGTTGAACATGTTTCCGTAAGCTTATTTGCATCTTTATGGACTCTGGTATAGAATCTTTTCAGGTAGTTGGCTCATTTAAAATTTTTGTTCCATTCTAGACTTTTAAAACATCATACATACTGAATACAGTTCTTTTTCCCCTCAAGAATCATTCATTTTATTTTATTTAGTATTAATATTTAATTTGACCAGAGAAAGAGAGAGAGAAAGAAAGAAAGCCACCAGGTCAGGGATTTGAACCACAGTTGGCCATGTAGGAGTCTAGGGCCTTAGTGCCCATACAAACTGCTAGTCCCTAAATATAACTATTTTATGTAAAATTTGTTTTGCAAATACTTTTTCCCACTGACTCTTAATAATAATCAACTAATCAAATTTTGTCTCATTAAACATGCTTTTGACATTGTATCTGAAAACTTATCACCAAAAACTAGTTTACTTAAATGTTTTATTTTGATAGAAATTTTATAATTTTATATTTAACATCTATGTTTATGGCCACTATGATTTAAATTTTAAGTAAGTTGAAACATCTATTTCAATTGTTTCAGTACAGTTGTTGAAAAGATTTTTCTTTCTCCATTGAATGCTATTGCATCCTCTTAAACAATTAATCATCTTTTTGTGGGTCTAGTGGATTCCCTATTCTGTTCCAACATTTTTTTTTATTCATTGATTTCTTCTGTCACACACACACACACCCAGCATGTGCAGAGAGATCTCAGGATGCAAACATGGGACTTTACCACGTGGTTCTAGCGTCACAGTGCATGACCCGGCTCCTCCCTCAATATGTAACTTTCACAGTACGACTCTGCTTGGATTATTGTTGCTTTCTAGTTAAGCTCAACATGAGGTGGCGTTATCTTCTTCTTTAGGACTGTATTATACAATCCAGGACTTTTCCCTTTCATATGAACTATAGAATCAGTCTGCTGAAATTTACAAAACAGTTTCTTGTGATTTTGATGGGGATTGCATTGCAGCTATAAGATCAAGCTAGGACAAAATTGATGTATTAAGATTTTTAGGATATGAATGCAAAAATCTCTCTGAACTTTGGGGGATATTTGGTATCCATTTGTTTGAGGTCTAGGTCTTTCTCACTTCCTGTGATAGATTCTTTCATTAATGACCCCCAGTGCCTCTTGGTATTAATATCCATACTCCAAGACACCCTAAGACCACCTTCTGTGTCAATTACTTATTATAAGGATTCACAAGATTTATATAAGCTGTTACAGTCTTGGTTATTTTCTGTGAGAGTATATGTATTAAAATCAACAAAGAAAAAGGTACATGAGGAAAAGTTCAGGGAACATGGAAGCTTCTAGATATTGTCTTCAAGTGAAGTGACATGAACAAGCTTACTTCTCCCACAATGTGTTGCAACATGTATGAAGGGCTGCTAACTGGGAAACACTGTGCTTTGGCATCAAGGGTTTCTATTGGGGTGGGAGTGGTCACTACATGCCTATATAATTGATCTCGGCTATTCAGACTTCAGCCTTCCAGAGCAAAAACAGGCATTTACCATAAATTATATTTGTTAGAATAAACTATAGGGTCAAGTTGGTATAGCATGGCCTATGGCCTCAGGCATACAGCGTCAGTCATTCACTGTCAATGACATCGTTATCATAAGTAATCTCATCAAAGTGGTACACTGTGATGTAATGCCTCAGGCATACAGAAATACTCCTAGCAGGCAGAATATTCCAAGGGCTTGGAGCTTTTTATCCCAAGGGTCAATCCTGAAGACAAGTAATTCTTAGAAATATGTAGGGTTTATGAAATTCAGGCCTGTAGAATTAATCTTTTTCTGTACAATGTTTTTTGAAGTTCCTTCCAATGTTCTTTGTGTTTGGCCTGTGATTTGCTTTGGCAGATGTAACACTGACAACTAAGACATCTGAAGTGGCTCATATATGTGTTTGCCTTTTTGGAATGTTGTTGCTTTGTGAGGAAGCCTCGTCTAGCCTCCTTAAGGATGAAGAAACAAAAATGTAGGGATATTGAAAGACTAAGAATATGGCCAGGCAAATAAAATGTTTTGAAAAAGTGGATAGTTTATGAATAGAGTAAAAAGTAAACTTTAAGAAAAGGGACCAGCAGTTAGCATAATGGCTATGTTGCTGAACTCCCATGTAGTCAACCACAGTTCAAGTCCTAGACCTGGTGGCTTAAACTCATGCTGGGCACATGTGCATGCATACCCAAGATCCCAAGAGGAGAATGGAGAAGGGATTGCGGCGTGGCCATCCCCCCGGGGGGTGATTTCTCGCTTTCTGTCTCTGTCTCTCTCTGTCTCTCTGGTGAGCACATGCACCCTGTAGCAAAAACCTCTCCAAAAAACCCAATCAAACAAGCAAAAAAACTTTAAGGGAAAAGACATTACTATATATAGAAAACATGCTGGAGGTGGCAGCAGGTGGCATGATGGTTATGGTGCCGGGCTCTTACATGGCCAACTGTGATTCAAGCCGCAGACCTGGCAGCTTGAAAATCATGCCAGGTGCATGTGCATACATGGCCAAAATCCCCTCAAAAAAAAAGAATGGAGGAGAAGGGATTGCAGTGTGGCCATTCCTCCTGTGGGGTGATTTCTCACTTTCCCTGTCTCTCTTTCTGTCTCTGTCAAATGCACAGGCCCTATGCGAAATAATACCAAAAAACTTCTACAGAAGAAAAAAAAAGTCATGCTTACATAGTGACAAAGGATCAACTTACCCAAACCAGAAAGATATAACACTTCTAAATGTGAGTTTACCTAATGACATAGCTTTCAAAGAATAAAGAAAATAGGCAGAACTAAGGAGAAATAGACAAATAAAATAGAAAACTCTCACAGTTTGAGAATTCAAGTCATTTTTCTCAGAACCTGATAAAGCAAAAATGTCACCAGATGTTTCCAATATCAACACTTATACTCATAACATATCTAATTCCTCCTGGATTTAGATAGCAAATTCTTACATTTACCTGGATAAATAAATATCCACAAATATGTAAGGGAACAAGGAAAAAGAAGAACTGAGAAGAAGCACTTTCCTTACCAGACACTGGGATATACTTTAAAGTCATTTTATTGAACTCATTTCAGTATTTTTATAAGATCAGTGGAATGGAATAGAGGCTCCAGATTATATTGACTATTATGAAAAATAAAATATAAAATATATGATATTTCAATTAAGAGGAAACATAACTGGTTAATAAATGATGCTGATATAGCTGACTATCAAACAGAAAATTAATGTAAACTTTCTGTTCAACTTAAGGTGAAAAGAGGAATATCTTAACCAAGAGTAAAAATCCAAAAATTATACGGGAAAGAAAACATATTTAACCACACATTATTTAAAAGAATATTTGGGACTCTAAAAGGTAACATTAATGAGTTCAAATGATAGAAAAATATTTGCGCATGACAACAAAGGGTTAATTTTTTTTTTTTTTTGAGAGGTTTGTGCTATAGAGCACATGCTCTCACCCGCCTGAAAGACAGACAGAGACAGAGAGACAGAAAGTATGAAATCACCCCCCCCCGGGGATGGCCATGCTGCAGTCCCTTCTCCTTCATTCTCCTCTTGGGGGCTTGGGCACACACACACATGCACCCGACATGAGTTTAAGTCACTGGGTCTGGGACTTGAACTGCGGTCGACTACATGGGAGTCCAGCGACATTGCCATTCCACCAACTGCTGATCCCGGGTTAATGTTTTATAACAAAGAAAGAGCTCATATAAATTGACATAAAATTATAGCTCCCTGCCAGAATGAAGTGTATATTAAAAAATTCACAAATGGTGAAAAAAAAAAAAACGTATTATAGGATGCGCAAATTCAGTGGGTACTGAGATAATGAAAATCAAAACATCAGCAAATCTTTATTTATTTTTAAATATTTTTAGAGAGATTTTTCCTATAGAGCATGTGTGCTCCCTGGAGAGACAGAGAGACAGAAAGTGAGAAATCACCCCCTCAACACACTGCAATCCCTTCTCCATTCTCCTCTTGAGATACTGGACACACACGCGCATGCACCCGGTGTGAGTGTTAAGTTGTTGGGTCTGAGACTTGAACCACAGTTGACTACGTAGGAGTCTGGTTACGTAACCATCTGCTGGCCCCTAAATCTAGATATATATTTTAAAAAGAGGTCTGATATTTAACATTATTTATTTATTTATTTTAATTTGACCAGAGAGGGATAGAGTGAGAGAGCAAGAGAGAGAGAGAGAGAGTGAGAAAGTGAGAAAGCAAGTCACCAGGTCCAGGACTTGAACTGCTGTCGGCCATGTAGGAGTCCACCACCCTTAGCCACCATGGCACCTGTAGGCCCCTAAATCTATAAATTTTTAAATTTGCCTGAGATAGAGAGAAAGAGGGGGAGAGAGAGAGAGAAAGAGAGAGAGAGAACTAGATGAGCAACTCTCACAAAGATGTGCTTGTGTCCTGTGTGTTTCAGCCTAAGTAGGGACCTGGGATGTGAACCATGGTTGCCACATGAGATCTGGCTTCTCCACTGCACCGTATAGCCAGGCTGAATAGATAATTTTTCGGTCTTTGGATTGCCAAAAATAAGATAAAAGTATTCATACCTATTGCTATAATCAGTAAGAGAATGTCTATATTTTGCTGGTAAATATATAAAATGTTGCAGACCTTTTGGAGGCACTTCATATGTGGTAAAGGCAGACCTTTCAAAGACAATCAGATAATTCTAATATGTATAATACTTCTAATGATGAAAATAAATCCTTTGAGGGTTCGCAGAGCCTATTGAGGTTTACCTCACAGGTGGGATGGCCCATCTGATTAAAGGAAGAAACCACAGGAAAAAGATGGCTTCCATAGTATTCATCATTGCCACCACCATGGCCTTTAGGCATATACAATTTAAAGTTACTTTTACTTCTTTATGCTTAGTATGTGCAACTATAGCCTGGAGCCATTTTTATTCTTCCTCTGGTTAGCTTCAAAATTTGGTTTACTTATCACCTGCTCTTGAGTAATTTTCCTGATGCTTTAATTTATTTTCCCTTCTGCTACCACAACTATCTGGTTCTATGTCTATTACAGCATTCTTTACATTATTGTATCAACAATTATCTAATTGAATTGATCTCTTGTGCTATATTTTAAACTCCTGAAGGACAATGATCGGATCGTGTGTTCTTTTACTTTGTATATCCAATCCCTAAGGCATTTTAAAAAATAGACATAGTATGTAGTCAATAGATTCTTATTTCAACAAAGCCCGGGATTGACTGAGCTTTAGGGGTGACTTGGGAGCATAATAATGTAGTTACTCACCATGTTCCCAGCTCTAAACATAATGTCTGACACATATAGAAACATAATAAATATTTATTAAACAAAATTTTAAATAAGTGAATTAGAAACATCTAATTTTCAGAAATAATGTCTGTAGCAAAATGCTTTTAAAACTTTCTTCAGTAGCATGCAAGCCAAAATAAAAAACCCACTTTAAACAGCACTTTAACCCTGGTTGTCCTTAGAAAGAAGGAGAGCGTCTACATTACACTCCTGAAGGCGGGTAGAAGCATGCCCTTGTAGTTGTTACTTAGGTCTTATATCACATCCTGGGCTCAAGGCAACTACATTAGATGCATCTGATTTGGAGTCAGCTGGACCTCCTTCTGGTAGATACAGAAATTTCCAAAACATAACAAATAGGTACAGAAGTCTTGGTTAAAGGGAATGAAAATTAACTCTGGAAATTCAAATTTAAACATAAAACAATTAATTTAAAAGACATTGGTGCTCATAGAATCTGTGGGAGCATTGAGAATATACTGGAATACAGAAAAGGATTCAGAGAGGGCTGGAAGGCCACAGAAATCACAGCAAGTCCAACACAGCACAGGATCAGGTTTGTCGCCACTGCCAGTGTTGACAACACATTTGACTGCTAACCATTTGCACTAAAAGACCCCATGACTATCAGGGTAGTGTGGTGGAGAACTAGCTCCTGCAATAGCATGAGGTTGCCATTCCCCCCGCTCACTCATCCAGGTGATCAGGATGTTAATGAGAAAGGATTGTTGGATTGTACGCAATCAAAAAGTAAAATATACTCATAACAGAAGAAAATAATCACATGGTGGCATTCGTTAATGAGGCAGTCTCATCCCTCCTAACCTACAGTCAAGTTGGGATCAGTCAGGAAATGATAATAGTGTTCATACACCAACAGTGTAACACGTGTTGCTAATACAATAGGTTCCCTTCTTGGACTTGATGAGAACATCAAAGGTGTGATTCTGACAGTGAAAAGATAGATTTATGTAGATAGTAAGCCTGAGCTAACTATAGTGTTAGTATCTTCTGTGATCAATATCTGACACACCTCCTATTGAATAGAATTTGTCTCTTTTAGGTACAGAAGCTTAGCACATTATACATTTTAAAGAGATTGTTAAATAAGAGGAGACATTTAAGAAGCGAAGAGGAGGAGCGTTTGGATTTCCTGAGTGTATGTGGCAGGAGTGGCAGTGCTGACTCATCGTGCCTTTCGTCATTGCAGAAACACCTCCTGCAGCAGACAGTAGATGGGTATTTAACTCATACACATCTTGTACCTAATGATCTGTGAGAAGACAGGGCAAAGGGAAACAAAAACTTTTTTTTGCATGCTTGTTACGTAGAAAGAGAGACAGAAACAATGAAAGGAAAAGTGAGAAATCACTTCCAGGGAATGGCCATGCCACAATCCCTTCTCCTCCATTCTCCTCCTGGGATTTGGGGTGTGCGTGCACATTTGCCTGGCATGAATTTCAAGCCACCAGGTAGCTGGCCTTGTAGGAGTCCAGCACTTCAACCACCACGTCACCTAATGGCCCAAAGAAAACATTATAATTCTCATTTTCTCTATTAAGCTTTAAGTATTTCTTACGATATTTTATAAATTTGTTCAGAAACTTTTAACTTGGAAGATTTTTGGTGACTTTGAAATGAAAAGAAAGAAAAAAAAAGAAAAGAGAGAAAAATCTCAGAGAGCCAAAGTATTTTTTGTACATAAATAATACATGGGAAAAGAAAACATGGTAAATGAACAAGCAGCTATCAAAGGATGTGTGTCAAAGTTGTTCCAGAACACAGTAGGCGAATTATATCATCGGGTATGAATATTTTGAGGAATCACATGAATCAGCAATGGCATCAGCACTAAATTCCAAAATATTTTTACCTCCCAAATTGTGAGAGTGAGAAAAAGTGACTCAACTTCAACATGTATGTTTCTGTACATCCCCAGTTGCAAGATTAAGACTAATGCATAAGCTACACAACTCCTTTTTTTTGTTGTTTAAAGAATTATTTCATTTAACTTTATTTAGTCATTTATTTATTATTTAATTCGACCAGAGAGGGACAACATGAGAAAGAGAGAGAGAGAGAGACAGAGAGACAGAGAGGGAAAGTGAGAAAGCAAACTGCCAGTTCAGGGACTCAAACCACAGTTGGCCATGTGGGAGTCCAGCATATTTAACCACCACGCCACCTGCTGGCCTTGCCTGCACATTCTTATAGGTATTATTTCAGATGTTTGTTAAGGGTATTACAATATATCCATTCTAATGAGGGTAAGGAGGAAATGATTTTTGTTGATTTGTAAAAGCTTTAGCACTTTGACAGTGCACTTCCATGTGATTTCTGGAGTCTTTGCTAACTTCATACTAAGCGGAGAACATGGTTTGTGATATGCTGTGCCTAAGTGCTAATAAATAAGATTGATGACATTATTTTTGGCAGAATTAAGACAACACAAGAGAGGCCCAGCTGGAGGCATGGTGATTAAGTGGCTGGATCCCACATGGCCAGCTTTGAGTTTTGAGTCCTGGACCCGGCAACTTGAAAAACACACCATGCATGTGTGAATGCCCAAAATCCTGAGAGGAGAATGAAGAGGGATTCCAGCTTAGCTATTCCCCATGGGAGGAAATTTCCTCCCTCTCTTTCTCTATCTCTTTCTCAAGCGGGCATCATGCTAGATAGCCAAAAGAAGAGAAAACAACAACTAAAACAAAAACAAAAGAATAATAACAAAAAACACTAAAGAACTGGCTCCTAAAGATTTTAGGTCATGTGATAGTGGCATAAATTACACAGTTGGTAAGTGATCCTTATGCATGGATAGGCAATAATGCAATATTCTTATATTTCAGAATATATTAGACTTAGATCAAGTGCTTTGGTAACTTTTAAATTTATTCTACTTGTATATAAAAATAATAACTTGTGATCCGGTATAAATATAAACAACCTATGTGTCCACTGAAATTTATTTATTATATGCCTGATTTAGTGACAACAATTATTGTTTCTTTGAGTGATGAAATAATTCATTCCAAGGCATTGAAATTAATCCTTTTATCCATATTAATTCAAAGGAGCCAAGGAAAATAATTGAATAATATTTTTAAAGTAAAATTTATATATATTGACTAAAAACTTTGCTACATATTTTAGTAACAGATCAGCAAGATTTAAAATTCTCAATAGAGAAAGAACTCTAATGGTATAAAATGAAATTACAAGACCCTTGTTTTTGGCCCAGCAGCCCAAACAGGCAAGATAAAATTTAAAATCATAGGTTTAAAACCAATTAGAGCTAAAAACCCAAATGAACTTAAATCCAGGAAGTGGGAAACCCTCTAAAGGGAAGAGAAGAGCCACAGCTCCTCTTACTTTGGGCAGGACTGTTGAAAGATAAGAAATATGCCATAGACCAGGAAAGGAAGAAAACAATCAAAATTAGAATCAACTTTGGATGAGGACATGTGGGCAGATCAGGCTGTAGTCATAGAGTGTCTCCCCTCTGACCGTTCTTTCCCACACATCTTTGCTGAGAACTAAAAGAAGTACCAGAGAAAGAGAGCTGAGTAGGTACGAGGCAGAACCACCCTAAATCAGGGAGGACGAAGGCGGAGGAGTTGAGAGAAATCCCTTGTCACACCCAGAGACCCGACTCAACTACTGACACTAGGGAAGAGGATGTAGTTCCCCGGAAGTCGTTTGGGGCACTGAAGGCCCTTCCAACGTGTAAGACTGATGCCCCAGCAGGTGTAGGGGGCAGACGGGAAGACTGGACAATTCAGAAAGTGGGGAGAGTGACTGGAGAAGTTTGTCTTCCATTTCACCAAATATGCACAGTTATGTGTCATTCTTTCTCTGGCTGCTTTTTTTTTTTGGAGAGAGGTTTTTGCTATAGGACGCGTGTGCTCGCCAGACAGAGAGAGAGACAGAAAGCAGGAAATCACCCCCCAGGGCGGATGGCCACGCCGCAATCCCTTCTCCTCCATTCTCCTCTCAGGATCTTGGGCATGCATGCCCACGCGCCCAGCGGGAGTTTAAGCCACCGGGTCCAGGACTCGAACTGCGGTCGACTACGTGGGAGTCCAGCGACATAGCCATTACGCTAACTGCTGGTCCCTCTCTGACTGCTTTTGAGACTCTTTATCTATGATTTTCATCAGTTTGACTACAGTAGTTCCAGATGGTTCAGCTTAGTGTGCTGGTTCTGCTTGTTCTCCATGGGATTTGCTGAGCATGTGTGCCTGGTATGTTTTTTAAGCCGTCATGTCTCGGATTTGAACTGATTGTTGTCCATGTGAAATCCAGTACCTTAACCACCATGACACTTGCTGGCCCCATTTTTCTTAAAATATGTAAAGTCTCATGCAATGGGATTTTAATTTCAGCATTCATTTGCATTTAATGCTGACCACATTTCTGTTGCAAATAATGGCCTTCATCACTAATCAGAATTTAAAATAAAATATTTTTTAGCAAGTTTATCAAATTAGAATTTGTTTTTATTTGTTATTCAGTACTTTAGTTTTTCTTCTCATTTTTCAGCTTGTGAGTGGAAGAAAATGCTATTCTTGCTACCTTGCATGCCTACCAAGAGTAAATCTTTGAACAGAAAATCAAGTAGTAGTTATTTTTATGCCGTGTTTGGATATAAGAATGCTTTCATATTGGGGGGAAAAATAAGAAAGAAAGAAAGCTAAGTGCACCATTAGCCAGTAATAGATTTTTCTTTGGTTCAAGGTAGTTCCTGATCACAGCCTCAATTCTTATTTTACTTAAATTTATAGCTTTGTGCATTTCATTAAAAAAAGAAAAACATCAGTAATTCTGAATTGAAAGATTATAAAGGTCAGGGAGAAAAGCATTTGTAGTCCAAGGTGGATAGCTGAATCCGATGCTAAGAAGACAGCATGATTTTCTTTATCAAAGGTATATTGGTACATTTCTATTTCCATCAATTGAAAAGGAGTTATGATGGACAAATGTGGAAATGACCTTGTTGTTAGAACTGAGAGTTTACTATCTTGAAGTAAAATTTGCTGGGACTAAATATGATGCCTATATGTAGGTTTACAAACAAGAATCATGTACAGATATTTCTTTAACACAGGCAGTATATACAGATCGCTTGTGCTTTGTTAAGCCAACTTATGCTCCTATTGATGAAATATTGCTGAGTTCTGGCATTAGTGGCCATAATTTCGCTCACCTAACAGTGGCAGAAGTCCTCATTCACAGCATGTGAATGTCAGCTATATTTTAATCTTTTATATTCCGCAAAGTAGTTATTCAAACTGCAACCAATATTATCTCAGTAGATTTTGAGGTATTTTATCTTGATTTTTAAAAGGTAATGGTATTTCCATATTTTCTGTGGCAAATTAACACCACCATATACCACTCTGAATGTGATATTGATTATATCACTTAGTAAAATCTTTGGCCTGAAGTTTAAGCTACTGTCTCTTAGCATCTTATTGGTCTGATAATTGCATTTCAATTCGCTTTGGGAAACCATGCCTAGATTAATTGAGTCATTATTGTTAAAGTTGGTGATAAACAATAATAGGAAATATTTGTCTGTTCAAGTGTTGTTATTGCCTTTAACCATTTTGAATTATTAAACCATCCAAATCAATACTGCTCACTTATTTTTAATAATGAGTTCAATGACATAAAAGTAAACAGTTTTAGGAAATGACTCACTTTTTGAAGCCCAGACCATGTTGCTATGTATGCAGAGTGCAGAGTGAGCTTGCATCAGCTTATGGCAGTTTTAAAATTATTGTTAATTAACTTTTCTGCTCAAATTCCTGTAAACTCAACTATATTTGATGAGTTATCATGCTACAGCCAATAAATCCTGAAGTAATTTCATAAACATAGTTATTTAACCTAAATTGAATTCTCCATCAATCGAGACGAATCAATTTTTAAATGCCATAATATTGTGAGTTTTAATAATACTGCTTTATGCATATGTTGATTTACACTTAAAGAGCTTAACATTTATGCATTCTAATATTTCTGCAGAGAAAGTACTAAAAATAGAATTATGATTAATTATAATAGATATGAAATGTGTACTTAACATATATCTACCTACCAAAATTGATAAGTAACAAAGATGTACTGAGGTGTGGTGCAAATAGAGGTGAACTATGAGTCAGGAGTTTTCCACTGCCTGTAATTTGTATGAATACCAACAAGTCATTGAATTTACTAAGGCTCAGTGTATACCTTGGCAAAATGGACACAAAGGACTGAATTCTTGTAAAGCTCAAAAGTTAATGCACAGGAGGTGCCTGAGAGAGTATAAGGGGTTTTACAAACAGTGATTATAATTTCATTGCCTACTAATCTTGTCTTATGAATTCAAATTTGTAAAATTCACATTCTCTATTTATATAGTTAGATTTTATATGACTGTGGTAACATCACGTCTATTTCCAAAGTAGTGACTGACTGTGTAATTCTTTTTGTTGTTGTTGTTCTTGTTTTTTGCCATAGGGTGCGTGCTCTTGCTGGAAAGAGACAGAGAGAGGGAAAATGAGAAATCACCTTCTAGCAAGGATGGCCATACTGCAATCCCTTCTCCTCTCTTCTCTCAGATCTCTGGGCATGCACGTACACATGCCTGCTTGAGTCTCAAGCCATCTGGTCCAGGACTTGAATCACAGTCGGGCATGTGGAGATCTAGCTCCTTATCTACCATGCCCCTGATGGCCCTGACTGTATAATTTTTTAATTTAAGATTTAATCTAACTTGCTTAAAGCAGTCTGTCTTAGAAAATAAGATTTAGAAAATGATTTCTTAGAAAAGTATGAGAAGATTTCAGTTTAGATAAAGTCTTTCTGGATTAAAATTGGAATATTTTATTTCAATAGAACTTCAACAGTGATGATTTCTTAATAGTTTAACCAATATGTGATAAATCTTTGGTAAAATAAATACATGCTTAAAATACATATTATATTAGGATAAAAACGTAAATAAAGGGGCCAGCAGGTGGTGTAGTGGTTGAGGTGTTGGACTCCCACATGGTTGACCATGATTTAAGTCCCAGACCTGGAGGCTTGAAACTCACGCCAGGCATGTGTGTGTGTGTGCATGTCCAAAATCCCAGGAGAATGGTGGAGAAGGGATTTCAGCATGGCCATCCCCTCAGAGGGAGATTTCTTACTCTCTGTCTTTCTTTGGCTCTCTGGTAAGCACACATGCCCTACAGCTAAAATCTCTTAAAAAATAAAATAAATAAATAAAATTATACTGAAAACTTAGTGCATGGGCTAGTTTGTAACCTAGTGGTTGAAGCTGGCCAACTCTAGTTTGAATCCTGACCTCTGTGGCTTAGAAAATATATTGTGTGTGTGTATGTGCATGCCCTAAAACTCCAAACAGGATGAAGGAATGGAGAAAGGACTGCATAATGACCATGCCCCCGTTAGGGGTGCTTTCCCCCTCAGTCTCAGTCTCTTTCTCTCTCTTTCTGTCTTTCTTTGGTGAGCATGTATGCCTTCTCACAATTAAAATAAGCAAGAATTTAATTTACTGTTTTTGAGTAAAAAAAGAAATGATGATGGGAAAAAGATTGATTATTTTGTTTCTGGGGAGCTATTTATTGCATTTAATGTGACTAAATAGTTTATTTATTTATTTATGGATGCAGCCAAGTATTGACTAAACGTTGTATGGTCATTGCTAGGCGCTGACTCTGCAGGGATGTAAAAGAATGGATCTGTTTTTAGATACTTCCAGTCTAGTGAGGGAAGCCAACTTGTGAGAGACAATTACAATATTGTAATGGTTATGTACATTCTAGGTGCATGTCTGAAATGTTAGAATGACCAGTAAGAAGTACTTGAGAATGTTGGGATGCCTTCCCAGAGAGACATTTGTAGCCAGTATTAAGAGTTCTACACAAAGCATTGCATTTTCATCTTTGTTTTTCAATTCTTTTCCTAGTTGCAGAGGTTTTAACACCATAGTTGTCTAAATCCGTATTATGATTTTTAATGTTTTCCTTCTTGACATAGAATTTTAGGTGATGTAAACATCTTGACTTCTGGTTTCATGTTACCAGTTTGTAGAGTGGCAAGGATGCCAGAGTCCCAGGTTTTGTTTCTAAGAGATGGAGGACTAGAAAGTGGGGTGCTGACTTCAGTACAGGGTGCTGTCTCTCCTCAGACTTTTTTTTTTTTTGAGAGAGATTTTTGCTACAGGGCGCATATGCTCTCCAGAGAGACAGACAGAAAGTGAGAAATCACCCCCCAGGGAAGTTGGCCATGCCATAATCCCTTCTCCTCCATTCTCCTCTCAAGATCTTGGGCACTCACACACATGCGCCCAATGTGAGGTTGAAGCCACCAGGGTCCAGAACTTGAATTGTGGTCAACTAGGTTGGAGTCCAGTGACATCTGCTGGTCCCCAGACACTTATTTTCATATTAGGTTCATAATCTATCCAAATTTAGAAAGCATTTCAAATATTATACAAACATCCATACACATGTATATGTATGTATATGTGTATATGTATATAAAATTTGTGTTTTATTTTATATCTCCATTATTTGCATCTATCTTCACATCTACTTTTGGCAGCAAAAGGTTAATGAAGGATTTTTGGAATGGGGGTAGGAGTTAGGGCAAGTGTATGTGAAAGCATCGTTTATATTATTCACTTACTCTCTACAGGTACCAAAGCAACTCACAGGTTATAGAATACTGAAAAGATAGAAAGAGAAATTCTGTAATTACATGGAGAAATGTGATGTTCATTGTTGGATTTGTAAAGTCGGCCCATATATCGAATGATTTCAGTCCATCATGAAGGTGCAAATACATACTCTAATCAAAATATGATTATAAGATCTTAAAAAGGAAGCAATCTATGAAATTCAAAACATTAAATTAATTGAAGTGTATAAGATCTTAAAAAGGAAGCAATCTATGAATTATAGAATTTCGGTGCTAAGGAAAAGCTCACAACTAGTTTAAAGTATATGTAAGCTCTTTTGTGACTCTGTGCTTGCTCTCTGCAAGAGGTCATCTATTGGGTTGTTGGAAAAGTCATGACTTTTTTTTTTCTATGCTAAAATGTGTCATGACTTTTCTGGCAATCCAATACTTTTCTGCCCCACAATACCCTCCACTGATTTTTGAGCAGATTTCTTATATGCCCTTCTTCTTTATTTCACAGTAGTTATACTCAATAATTTATTAATGCTATGGCAAAGACTCTACTTCACCAAACTAGACAGTCTCCGTCACGCCCAGCTAGACCTTCTTCCTGAGCATGTTTTTAAGAGCCTCATTTCACCTGTTAAATTGGTTTAGCCGGAATCCCTCACCCTTATATCTGATCACCCTTAATACCTCATCAAATTCTTAATACCCCCCCCCCAGGTACTACTATCTGATCACCCTGGCCTACAGTTAACCAGAATCTTATTTAGGTTAGCTTAGCAAGAAATATCTACCCTCTTCATAATTTCGCATCTGCTAACCCTCCACTCTACCCTGCTCCTTGGCTCTATCCCATTTTTTGCCATTGCTGTTGTATTCAGAGTTGAGCCCAATCTTTCTCTTCTACTCTGATATTCATTGCAGTAGAAGAAAAAGATTGCAGTGATCTCGATACCTATGACAACAATCCTAAAAAAGTTTGCCTTACTCTTTCAACGTGTGTCAGAATAATGTTTTATTCAACAGAAACATAAAACATTATTATGAGCTTTTCATTAATTCTGTGTATCTATCTGTAGTACAGAGGCCTACTAAGGGCTTCTTGGTGCTTAGCTGGGAAAGAACTAGGTGGCCCCATTTTTCAGGCCTAAAATATGTTTCTAGGCTTGTGTTTTTTTTTCCTTTCATGGTTGTTCTATTAGGTTGTTGGGAAAGTCATGATGTGTTTTTCTGTGCAAAAATGTGTCATGACTTTCTTGACAACCTAATACTTTCAGATGAAAATTTTATGTTGTAGAAATATAATATTTAGCTATTATGGTCTTCTTTTTTAAGTTTGTTTTATTCTCTTGTATACAGTGAGTTATAGTGGGCTAAGCAATGGGCTTGGAGTCAAATCTCAGTTTTTTTTTCCTCCAGATCAAAATTCATTGATTCTAGGTCCCACTATTCTCATTATTATGAGTTTTCTTTGAAATTATAATTGCTACCTAGGTCAAGTTCTCTGGTGGTATTTAAACATTTACATTTTCATAAGAAAATTTTATTTATTTTTTTGCTGTGTTAAAATGAATACCTGATTTCGCCATGGCAATATTAGAAAGTACCAGTTTTAGGAACCGGCAGTTGGTGTAATGGCTATGTCGCTGGACTCCCATGTAGTCAACTGCGGTCGAGTCCTGGACCCGGTGGCTTAAACTCACTCAGGGCGCGTGTGCATGTGTGCCCAAGATCCTGAGAGGAGAAAGAAGGAGAAGGGATTGTAATATATATGTAATACATGTAATATATATATATTACACAAACCCACACACTCACCCACATATATTTATTGTTTATGATATATATTCTGTAGTACATGGTATATATTCTCTAAATATATAATACATATTTATTTGTTTATATATTCTCTAAATATATAATACACATATATTTGTATATGTTTTTAGTATACAGTACACAAAATTGTCACATGCAGGGAACCAGCAGTTAGTGTAATGGCTATATCGCTGTACTCCCACATAGTCGACCGCGGTTCGCATCCCGGACCCGGTGGCTTAAAACTCACGCTGGGTGCGTGTGCGTGTGTGCCCAAGATCCTGAGAGGAGAATGGAGGAGAAGGGACTGCGGCGTGACCATCCCCCCTGGGGAGTGATTTCTTGCTTTCTGTCTCTCTGTCTCTCTCTGTCTGTCTGGCGAGCGCACGCGCCCTATAGTGAAAACCTCTCAAAAAAAAATTTGTCACATGGAATACTGTTTTGTAGGCTGCTTTTTTTCCTCTGCTCAGAAATATTGCTAAACTTCTTTCTCTATTAGGCTAAATATCTTCTCTAACATGATATAATAATGATGTTATAGACTATCATTGTATGAATAAGCCATAATTTTCTTAGTCATTCTCTATGTTTGAACATTTCATGTTGTTTCTAATTTTTGACTTCATAAAGAGATGAATTCACGGTGGTGGATAGATAATTATTTCTTTCAGATATGTTTTTAGGGTGATAATTTTGAGACCAAAGAATTACACATGATCTCTAATAAGTCACTTAAAAGTTGAGTGAAGGAAAGTCTTTGATGATTCTAATAAATCACACCATTTTATAATGGATAAGCCCTTCCCTTTAGTACAGTCTACATTCATGACTTTGAGTCAGCAGAATAGGGCCAAGGTGATGGGTAATAAAATTACATTACATGAAAAATATTTCCTTTTAAGTTTATTTCTTTCCTGAGGTAGAAAAAGAGAGTGTACATGTGAGAGAGAGACAGAAACCTCTGACAGGGCCTCACGACACTGGTCTCCTTCTCCTGAAGCTCCTACCAGTCAGGATTTTGGGTGCATGTGCCTAGTGTGTTTCAGGTGGAGTCAGGATTGGAACCTGCATGTGGCTTCCGTCATTGAAGTCAATATGCTGCCTCCTGAGTCGCCTAGGTCAGTCTAGTTTTCTTTTTTCTTTCTTTCTTCCTCTCCCTCCTCCCCAAACCGCCCTCAATGTAACTTAGGTCCCAAATTAGTTGGTTCTGAGTTAGTCAGAAGAAATACTATCCTGAGTGGGTCTGACTTAATCCAGTGAAAGCTCTTTAGTGAACCCACAAAGTTCACAGTATCTCTGTTTTCCTGACAAAATGGTGGCTGATAGACACAGTTATATTATCTTTTTTTGTACTAAGGCTTAAAGATGCTGATCTGTGCAAAGTCTCTCATCTTATAAGTAGAAGAATTGGGATTTAACCCAGGTCATTCTGACTAAAGAGCAGGGATCCTGAATTCAAATAATCTCAGAAGACAGGCAGGTAAAGCAGGAATAACAATATTTAGGGTATGAAATATTTCTTACACTGGCCCCACAGCCTAGTAATTAAGGGAACTGGATACCACATAGTCTACTGCTGTTTGAATCTTGGTCCCGGAAACTTAAAAACATGCAGGGTACATCTATTTGCCTCCAATCTCTATAGAATGGAGAAATGGAGAAGGAATTGCAGTGTGACCACATGCCATTGGGCCTTCTCTCTCTCTCTCTTTTGCTCTCTTGCACATATGCCCTTTGGCAATTAAAAAGAAAAGAAATATTTAGCACAAAGAAACACTTGAGTCTTCTAATATGACACTCTGTAAAAGATGTAGTTGAGTTGCATTAAGAACCCAGGGTTTAAATGATCAATCTAAAACATGTGCCTTCAGCTTAGGTCAATACATTCAAACTTTCCCCAATTAAAAAAACTAAATGAATATAAGTTATTGTATCATTGGAAAAATTATGACATCCTTTTTTTCCTATGCAAAAATGTGTCATGACTTTTCCCAAGACCCAGTGTATTTCCATAATTAGAAGACCCCTGGAGGCAGTTTTTACACTGAAGAGGACTGTCTATCAGAAATTAAAGCCGCCCCCCCATTCTTTATTGATTGATCACCCTGTATTTATTGACCTGCACCCATGTTCAGTTCTAGATGATTGCCACTATGTAGAATTCTAGCTTAGTATGGTCTGATTTTTGATATCTAAAAGATGCTGACAGTTTCAATTTTCAAATAAAATTTTCTAAGTTAAGGCTTTTTTCAATTAAGAATTTTTTGAAAGTACAGAGATAGAAGAATCTTCTAAATACTTGAGGTCATTTATGATAGGGAAAATGCTCTTCTATAATGTCCCTATCATCCCTAATGCGGTTATACATTTATATGGTGTATATGCTTGGTATAGTATTTATGCTTGTGGCTGGGCATTTTTAAGTCTGGTGAAATATGGTAAATTGTTTATATGTTAAGTAGATCCATAAATATTTTTGGAGGAGATATCCTTATCTATGGAACCTGACATAAGCTTGCTGAATCATCTGTACTGGAGTTTTCTAGATGTGAATTAAGTAACTTACGGAACCAGATATGGAACATCACTCTACTCCATTATCCATCGTCATTATCATACTAATGTGTCTTAATTTATTATCTATATTATTCCCTAGTGTGCACTATATCATGTATTCATTAAAATATCCTTATTCTTCTTATAATCACACATTGAAAATATATAGTATTTAATCTCTTAGTACCGTAATTCCTACTCAAATAATTATTAGTGCATCTTGAAAACCTGTATATTGGTGCTAGCATTTTTCTGTTCCACATTCAATAAAATAATTAGCATCAGCTAAAGTTGTTAACATTATTAAATTTGTAAATATATATATACACTTACGTGTGCACATGTGTGTGCACGTGTGTGTGTGTGTATGGTTGTGTATAAAGGCATAGGTATACTACAATAAGCATGGTCATGCCACGGTCCCTTCTCCTCCATTCTCTCTCCTTTTGGGATTCTGGGCATGATGCTCATGCATCCAATGTGTTTCGCAAGCTGCTGGGGACAGGATTCAAACCATGTGGTTGGCCATATGGTATCCAGCTGTCTTAACTACCAGGGCACAGAGCCATCCCTGTGAATATATTTTTTTTTAAATAGCCTTGATAGAGATACGGACTTGCTTTAGGAATATCTTTTATAAAATGTTTCTTTCAAAGTACTAATATGGTAAAGACAGAAAGCACTGTACCAGTGCTCACTTAACTTCCATTCTTTCTCTCCTTTCCAAGTTTATTTGACTCATGATACAGTGTGCACGTGCACACATTAGAGGAAGAGAGAGAGATACACCCTCAGCTGGGTGTCATCGTGTTCTGGTCCCCCTTCCCTGGCCCTTCCCTGGCTCACTGGATCTTGCACATGTGTGCCACACCTGGTGTGTGTGCCAAGCTGACCCACAGATCCACATCTGCCCCTGGCCATGTGTCTTTGAACACTGCAGGTCAGTTTGGTACCAACCAGGCCATAAGGCTATCATCAATTTAGCTTTAGGTTTTCTTTGCTAAAGTTAAAAAGTCCCTACTCTTTCTTTTCTTTTTTATTTAAAGAATTTTTAACTGAATTTACTGTGATTATTTTTTCAGTTGGTTATAGGACACATATGCTCACTAGAGAGAGAGAGAGAAGAGAGAGAGAAAGAAAGAGAGACAGACAGAGAAAGAGAGAAAGCGTGGGAAAGCAAGCTGTCAGGTCCAGGACTCAAACCATGGTCAGCCATGTGTGAATCCAGCACCTTTAACCACAACACCACCTTCAGGGCCCCCAAATCCCTCCTCTTGTATACTTTGTACTAGTCAAATAACTTTAGATGACTATGAAGGCTATGTCCTAGTCAGCATTGTGACTGTTTATATCCCTCAGAGAGAATTCCAGTTGAATAGATGAATATAGCAGGAAGTGGTTTATAAGTAATTTTCAGATAGGATTTTTTTCTGCATATTATTTATAATTTATTTCACAAGATTGTAAAGCCAAAGGACAGGATTATTTGTTCGATTTCAAAGACAGTTTTTAAAATTTATTTATCATCAACATTTTATATTTACACTTTGGGTTTTAGATCTGACATGTAAAGAGCTCAGAAATTGTTGCTATTGTCCTTGTGATTTAAAAAAAACAACTGTTTTCTTGGATACATGAGAGACTGAATTTTCAGAGAAAATTATCAGCACAAAATCTGGAGGGAGAGGCAAATACAGACTGTTCCATCTGAGATCTGCTTATTTGAAAATAAGCTTTAAAAAATTTAATAAATTTCTGGAGCTCAGTGTGGACTAGTATGACAGTGAGAGCCACATTTATGGGGAGTACCTCCACTTTCAGATCTTTAGCTCTTGGAAATCCTATAGGTTCTTAGGGAGATAATCTGAGAAGTAACCCCCTTCTGCCTCTATCTGGGACAGGGAGGCAGAAAGAATAATTATGAAAAACATGCAGGACATTTCAATTATAGAAGTCTACTTTCCAAGTGGAAGTCTTCACCAGAGCCTTATTGAGAGGAAAACAACCTCCACCTTAGAACTCTATAGTCAACTAAATCATCCTTCAAAGGTGAAAGAAAAATGAAGACTCTCAGTTAAAACTGAAGTAATTTATCACCATCAGACATGCCCTACAAAGAAATGTAGGAAGATGTTCCTCAGAGAGAACAGAGATGATGTAAATGAGAACAAGAATCTACACACACATACACACACACACACACACACACACACACAAAATCAGAAAAAAATAAGGTAAAATAAATGATTTATTTGTTTTTATCCTTAATTGACTTAAGTGATAACTGTTCAAAGCAGCAATAGCAAGAATGTATCATACCTCAGAGAGAACAGAGATGATGTAAATGAGAAAAAGAATCTATACACACATACACACACACACAAAATCAGAAAAAAATAAGGTAAAATAAATGATTTATTTGTTTTTATCCTTAATTGACTTAAGTGATAACTGTTCAAAGCAGCAATAGCAAGAATGTATCATACTGGGTGATTACAACACATAGTTAAGTGAAATGAATGACAGCAATGCATATGGTCTAGGAGAGAGAAACTGAGTATATTCTGTTATAAAAAAACTTACACCACATGTCAAGTGGAATAGTGTTATCTGGAGGTAGAATTAGATCAGTTAAAAATACAAATTGCAGGGGCCAGCAGGTTGTGTGCTGGTTAAGGTGCTAGACTCCCACATGGCCTATGGCAATTTTTTTTTTTTAGTTTTTTTTTGCTATAGGGTGCGTGCACTCACCAGAGACAGACAGAGACAGAAAGCGAGGAATCACCCCCCGGGGGGATGGCCACGCCTCAATCCCTTCTCCATTCTCCTCTCAGGATCTTGGGCATGCATGCACATGTGCCCGGCGTGAGTTTAAGCCACTGGGTCTGGGACTTGAACTGCGATTCACTACATGGGAGTCCAGAGACATAGCCATTACACTAACTGCTGGTCCCACCTATGGCAATTTGAATCCTGGACCTCGTGGCTTGAAAATCATGCCAGTGTGTGTATGTGAGTGCCCCAAATCCTGAGAGAATGAAGGAGAAGGGATTGCAGTGTGGCCATACTTCTGGGAGATGATTTCTTACTTTCCTTCTTTCTGTCTTTCTGTGCATGTGTTCTGTAACAAAAAACTAAATAAAAAAGGCATATTGTAAATTCTGGAAAAACCATAAATGTATGCAGACACACATGTTACATTGGGCTGGCTTGCCTGTCCTTTCCTTCCTTCCTCCCTCCCTTCCTCCTTTTCTTTCTTCCTTCCTTTCTTCCCTCCTGGTGAGCAACATAGCTTCTGGCAATGAAAAAAAAAAAAAAAGATAAACTAGGAGCATCTTACAGTGGTGGATAGTAAGATAGTACTTAAACAAAACTGCAGTGATGAGAGTACGTCTACAGGGCACAGAAGCCAACTGAAAAACTCCCATTGGTCAACACGAACAGTCTGATGAAATAAGTAATAAATAAAAGTATTGGATTATAATGCAAAGTGTAAAATAAATATGTAATCGTCTAAAGTGATGTAAATAATTTAAAAAATAGTGAGGGAGAATACATGAACCATCCATGCAAATAATTCTAAATAATTTACATAGACACTTAACCTTGCTTCTAGTTTTCAGTACAAATGTTATTTTCCTGCTTTCCTGTGCAGGAAATCCTTTAGTCTGGAGCCTGTCTGGATCCAAAATGTTAATTTTCTAATGCCTTTGGGGGGTTACAAGCAGGTTACTTGCATGACAAAATAGGATGGGAGTGAGAATTTCAAGGGTCCAACAGTTCCTCAGTCATTGGAAAGGGAGGAAAAACTTGTTTTCAGGCTCTAACACCAACTCTATCTTGTATTCATTAGGTCTTCATTTCTGAGGTTTTCTAGAGCTCTGTGGTAGAAAATGGAGTTTCTCCTCATTGGCATCATTCCTTTAACATTTTAGTATGATTTCCCCCTTTCTAATAGGATTTCCTTCCATTCTTAGTCTTTAGGGATCATGAGTCAGGGTTAAGTTTTTACCAGATAGTTTCTGTTTCTGTGTTTGGTCTTATTGTTCTAGAAGTGGTTTTTGAGAGAAGGATATAGAAATATCTGTTCTTTATCATCCCGAAACTGCAAGTCCACACAGCTGGCATTTTAAGGATCATTTGTTATTTGATGACTAATCTCTTTTGACAGTGCTATAAAAGCAGGTAGACTAGCCTGATAACATTCTACCGCACCATTCATTAATAATGAACTTGCCCTTTCCTGCAAAGACAACTATTTCATGACATTTTCCAAACATTTACATATCCTTAAGAAAAATATGAAATATTGTACACCTTTCAAACTTGCCATCTAGGGAACACCTCCATGCTACTTTTTAATCTCTCAAGGTGTTAGTGTAGAGTACAATCCTCTGCTAAAATAGATCTTAATATAAGTAAAAGGAAGAATACAAATCTAGAGTTGGGTAATGATCACATAAAAATTTTTAAATTGTTAAGTCAACAATTGGTCAAAATGTACTCCAGTATTTGAGGGAAACTGAATTATAGAGATATTCATCTGAAAGCTTAAGAATATTATTTAATTTGAAAAAGAACTGAATCAGACAAAAGGCATTCTAATATACCTGAATAGGTACATAGCCATCACCATTAATAACTTTCCTATAATGTTGTTTTAATACATGTCGGTTGTAATTCCTACTAGAGATTCCTTTCTTCCCTCTCTCCTTCCTGCCTATATTCAGCCTACATTTTGTGAAGTCTTTAAGTGACCAAAATGACAATATAATAGCAACATTAATTACTGTGTTACATTTCCTTAGCAAATTTATTTGATTAACAAAACACCAATTAGTAAATGAGATTTTAAAATACCAGCTCTACTCTTCCATAAATGATGCAGTTGTCTTGTGTAAACCTGTTTGTTTGTTATTTTAAACACAGTTGGATAATATTTGATACAATAAAAACTTATTTGAATGGAGCTCAGGGGCCAGATAGCAGCATAGTGATGAAACGGGGTGCTCTGTGAGGTAATTTCACATAGGAAGTTTCCTGGTTCAAGTCCAGAGACCTCCCTGAGTGTGGTGGGCACACACTTACCCATTATGCTGGACTGGCTGCAAGCTGGGTCTCAGTGACAGTATAGAGACCATGTTAAAGGTGCCTGTCTCTCCCTCACTCATGGAAGAAATAAATAAGTGCAAAGACATAAAAAAAATAAGGGCCATCAGGTGACATGGCAGTTAAAGTTCTGGATTCTCACTTGGCCAATCACAGTTAGAATCCCAGACCCAGAGGACTAAAAATCACACCATGTGCACGTGTGTACTCAAAAATCCCAAGAGAGCAATGGAGGAGAAGGGGTTGCAGCATGACCATTCCCCCAGGGTGTGATTTCTCACTTTCCCTTTCTCTGTCTCTCTCTCAATGAGTGCATACACCCTCTGGCAAAAACCTAAAAATAAAATAAAGTAAAACGGAGCTCAATCAAACATTCATACATTGTTTTTCTCCTTATATACATACTACCTTACTATCATTCATTCCTGGTTTTACCTATTTCTGTCAAAATAGCTCCTAATTGCTCCCAGAACAGCTATACAAAATTGTATTTCAAAACATAATACTAAGTATCCTGCAGATTGTTTAAATACATGCACATATTATAACATAGATGATCAAAATAATGGTAACAATAGCAGCAATAGATAAATTTAGAATGTTCCCCTTTTCCAAAATGAAATAACAAAAAAAGTGCAGGTTACTTTAAGTTTCTCAAAAGTTTTTACCTGGGTCAGAGACCTCAATGTGCTAGCTGATTTATTTATTATTATTATTATTATTATTAAACAAGCCTAAACAGGCTTCTGCCTTAGTATTTAAAAGAGAGAGAAAAGTATTTTACTTCTTTCTTTTTTAAAAGAGAAAGAAAAGTAAAGTAAAACTGTCTTACTCTTTAAAAGCCCCCAACCCACCCCTTGTATAATTCCCCATCGAACTCTTTAGGGGACACCTTTGTCAAGAGCCTTGCCTGTCCCATTCGAGTCCCAAGACCTGCTTGCTTTTTGTGTCCATATTCTTTGGCCACTGCACAATTTCTATGATAAATAGCAGCCATTTCAAAACCACATCACTACCCCCAACACCTGTACAATACCTGGTCATCTGCCCAGAATTATTTCAACTCTTCCTTGTGGTTCGACCTAACTCCATAATTAGGTCCTAATTTGTCAGCTCAAATCTACAAGTGACCTTTTGATATTTTTTTAGTTTGCTATAAGGTGTGTGTGCTCACTAGAGAAACAGCGATAGAGAAAAAGAAAGAGAGAGAAAAAGCGAGAAAGACCCCCTCGAGGTGGGTGGAGATGGCCACACCATAATCCCTTCTCTTCTACCCCTTAAGATTTGGAGCATGCACACCATGTGCCCAGCATGTTTTTCATGCCGCTGCCCAGGACTCAAACCATGTAGTTGGCCATGTGGGATCCAGCTGTTTTACCCACCATGCCATGGGCTGGTCTTTCCTTTCCTTTTTAAGAAGGAAATCTGCATGTTATTGAATACCAAAAGCCTAGTTAACATCTTTTTCTATTTCCAAAAACTGAAAATAGGAAGTTAGGGTTCATTTGGTTATTGGAGATTATTATATTTTAATACATAACGAAGAATCCTTTAATCTAGGAACAAAATAATATTAATAATGGGGTGGTTGAATATTGCAGTGATATTTCTAATTTTGTTATGGCTTCATGGTAGATAATCCTTGCCCTGTTGCATTCAATTGTGCAGAATTATCATGTCTCGCAAAGCTGTCAAGTTAATCTGAATCATAGATGTTTGACAGCAAATAAAAATGAAAATCATTGTTCCCAAAATTGGGGATTATAGATCTCCTACAGAAATATACATGTGCAATTTAATAGTGATAATCCTTCAATTTAGATGAACACCGTTATCTGCCTTGATAATATTTTTTAATATCAAGGTCAGGATTTTATCTCCCACATCAAAAATACTTTGAAAAATTATTACTTGGGGGCCCCAGGCACACTGTAAAAGTAAAGTAATGATTTAACAGGTATTTTTTTTCTTAGCGATATGAAAGTGGAATTAGGACCTAGGCATTTATAGGTTAAAAATAATCTCTTGAAGCTTATTTTCAATCACATTTCCTAACAAATTCAAACCACTCAGTCTCTCTTATGGGAATTCATCACTATGGTTATTTCTCCACTCAACCTGTCCTTTTAAATCTCTAAAAAATGGAAGAACAATTCACAGCATTAAGAATGTTTACCGAAGGTGTTTCTGGAAGCCTTGACCTTTAGCTGCGGCTCTCATATTGCAGGCCTTGTGACTATTCCATTTCATAACTTAACAAGAAATATGTACAGAGTAATGAGCAAATATAATCAAGTATGCTACAACATTATTTTAATCAGATGTTGCTAATAGCTTTCATTTTTATATTTTGATGATAAAATTAAACAACTTTTTTATAAAATGCAATTTGAGCGAGCTGGTATGGATTCTTTTTTCAGTGGGAATTGGAGATCACTGACTATCTTTTTATCAAAATTTTAAATAATTATTTTAGATACCAAGCTCTGAAATTAAAGGAGGAATAAAACCAGCTTCTAAAACATTGTTTTAATTAAAGTCTGTATTATTTGCAAGTGTAAATTTCAGTGATAATTCATTGCCTTTCATTTCAAGCCAGCTCAAGCTAAAATTTATATTTTGTAGAACTATGTAAACAAAGATAAAAGATCGATTCATTATAGACAAGCAGAACAGAAGAATAGAGGATCTTTAAATATTGGTTCCTGTTATCCCTATTTTTTAATTGTATAATATATACTAAAAGTGCATAAGCATCTGTATAACTACGTATCTTTTAGCAATTATAACAAGATTGCCAAACATGATTTAGCAAACTGTTCAAAGTAACGTGTAGCTTTCTTACCCGAATCCTTTTATGGTTTTTAAGAGAGCTCCTAAGTGTTTTTTTGTCTCATCTGAAACATACGTCTGTGTTCGCTAGCATGAGCAAGTATCATTCTGTCCGTTTTGTCTGTGAGAATTCTGATTCAAAAGATTTTTAAAATATATATTTTCTTTTTAAAATTTTTAGAGGTATTTTTGCTATAGTATATGTATGCTTGCCAAAGAGACAGAGAAATACAGAGAGACAGAGACAGAAAGCATGAAATTAGCCCCCACCTAAGGGGATGGTCACACCACAGTCCCTTCTTTTTCATTTTTTTCTTTTTTCTCTTTTTTTCCAAGAGAGTTTTGCTATAGGGCATGTGTGCTTACTGGAAAGACAGAGAGAGACAGAGAGACAAAAGTGAGAAATCACACCCACCCCCCTGGGGGATGGCCATGCCACATTCCCTTCTCCTCCATTTTCCTCTCAGGATCTTAGGCATGTACGCATATGTGCATGATGTGAATTTAAGTCCCTGGGTCTGGGACTCAAACCATGGTGGATTCCATGGAAGTCCAACAACGTAACCATTATGCCATCTGCTGCTCCCAAAATATGTATTTCCAGTATCACACTGCTAATAATCAATGAGACCAGGACTTGAAACTGATTTCTCCACTCTTAGAGAAAGATATTTAAAAAATATTTTTTTTAATTTAATTTATTTTTTAGAAAGAGATTTTTGCTATAGGGTGCATGCACTCACTGGAGAGACAGAGAGACAAAAAGTGAGAAATTAACCCCTGGGGGGATGGCCACACTGCAATCCCTCAGGACATTGGGCATGCATGTACATGCACCTGGCGTGAGTTTTAAACCACTGGGTCCAGGACTTGAACTGTGGTCGACTAAGTGGGAGTCCAGCAACATAACCATTATGCCGTCTGCTGGTGACTGAGAAAGAGCTTTTAATGTTTCCAGAGACACTGACTGCAAATTGGCAAACTCATTTGTATAAGGATGATGTATACAATGGTATAGATCTTGATCTTCAAGAGGCTATCTTAAGAAATTTAATTCAACATTTTTAAGTTCATTTCTTCCATGAGAGAGAGAGAGAAAAAACAGAGATAAAGAGACAGGCACCCCTAAAAGGAGCTTTTGTTTATTTTTTAAAAGGTTTTTTTGTTCTTCCATAGGGTATGTGCACACGCCTGAGAGAGAGGCAGAGAGGGAAAGGTGAGAAATCACCATCCAGAGAGGAGGGCCCATGCCACAACCTCCCCTCCTCCATTCTCCTCCTGGAATTTTGGGCATGTACGTACACATGCCTAACCTGGAGTTTCAAGCTGCTGGGTCTGGGTCTTGAACCACAGTTGACCATGTGGGAATCCAGCATATCTGCTCCACCACCTCTGGTCCCCCTAAAAGGATCTTTATGCTGTGCTTCATCACCCCCGCCCCAAGTCTCAATTGGCCCAGGTTATGGGTACACACTCGCCAGAATGTTCGAGGAGGTCCCAGGATGGGGGCCTGTCTGTGTTACACTACCATCTGGCCCAGAATTCAGCTTTATTGAGAAGTTTACCACCATGCGTCCCACATGTAGTTTTCCTTGGGTAAACAGGAACATGCTAATAAAACTTTAGCTTTGATCACAAAATCCACATGAGAGACAAGTAGCATGATCAGTGTGATGTTGGAAACAGCCAGCAGGTAGAGACTGTACTGGAAACCCAGAGGAAAGGATGGTGTTTTACCTTTCCTGAGATGTACAGGCTTCAGGGAGGACAGAAGGTCTGAACTGGAATTTGAGGGACCACCTTTTCCCATTATGTATAATAAAATAAACGGCAAGGTACTAAGTCTGCTGAAATGAAAAGTAGTGACATTTAGGTACAACAAACTCTTTTCCCTAGCTTCCATTTCAAATAGCTCCTTTTATATTATCTATATCAGTTGGTAAGAAAACCAACGCCCCGCCTCCTAGATTTAAAACAGAAACCAAACACACTGGTTTTAACCTCTTCTATTCAGAAAAGTCATTGATGCATTTTTGCATAGAACAATGTAGAAAAATACATCATGATTTTCCTGATGACCCAATATATTCTTACATGATTAGACTTTCCCTAGTGTTATGGCCATTTATTTATTTATTTATTTTTTGGAGGGAGAGGTTTTTGCTATAGAGCACGTGCGTTTGCCAGAAAGACAGAGAGACAGAGAGACAGAAAGCAAGAAATCACCCCCCAGGGGGGATGGCCATGCTGCAGTCCCTCCTCCTCCACTCTCCTCTCGGGGTCTTGAGCATGCATGCACACATGCCTGGCGTGAGTTTAAGCCACCAGGTCTGGGACTTGAACCACAGTGGACTACATAGGAGTCCAGTGACATAGCCATTACATTAACTGCTGGTCCCTGGCCGTGTCATTTCTTACCCAAACCACTGAAGGTAGCTATTAACTGGTCTCCTGTGCACCAGCACCTGAATAATCTTCCTAAAATGCCAATCTGGTATATCACTATGTGGCCCAATAACCTTCAATAGATTTCCTTGTCCTACAGAAAAAAAGCCAAGTTTGGTCTTTATAAGAAATCAATGAATTTTTCCTACTATTTAGATTAGACAAGTATTTAGTCATTCAAGAGTAGGAGGTGAGGGCAGATGTAGGGAGTACACTCGAATTTAAGTTGCTAGAGACAGAACCTTGTCAACCTTGTTAATTCCCCCGCCCTTGTCATCTACACAGTACAAGACACCCAACATGATTCCTCGACTGTATATATGGACTTGCACAAATATCGTAATGAATATACCAGCATTTGTAAATAGGATTAATAACAAAGTCTATTTACTGAGCACAAGTCATCATGCTTGCTGCTTCCCATTAGCATATCATTATCTTTGAACACTTACATTATCCTTAATCCATATATTTACATTATCCTTAATCTCCAGAATGTTGCTGAAGGATTATTATGGTCTTTATTTTATGGGTGCAATTACTGAGACTTAGAGAGTTTAAAAAACTTGCCTAATGTCACTTAGCTAATAAGTGACTGAACTGAGATTCAAAACCAGATTTGCTTGGCTCTGAAATCTGTGCTCTCTCTTTGACTACAATCTGCCTCTTCTTTCATATCCCTTGAAGGTCCCATCTGACTATGCTTTTTTATTCAAGCACCAAAAGGTGCTTTATTATTTATAAAATTTTATCTTATTTATAAAGTTTTATCACCCTTATGTCATAGGAAGCATTCTCTGCGTATTTTATCCTGTCCTCCCCTCCTTTCCACCCTAACTATATTGGGCGCTATTTTAAATGAAAAGGTTTTCAAAGCTTTTGTTTTGATTTTTTTGATGCAAGGGTGAGGGGATAGATGTGGAGACAGTTGTTTTGCCTATGCATCCCCATTTTACTGCATAGGTTTTTCTAATAGGAATAAATATGCAAGCTTTGCCAAAATTTATCCTTTCAAAAAAATTTATTTTTTACAGTAACTGTATTTTCATAATGTTTTAACAGATTCAGAAATGATCTCCATTGGACTTGATGGATTAACCCTATCAGCTTATGGCTTCACATTGGCTCACGTTACAAATGTACCTATTCTTGTAATGAATCCTACCAGGACGAGGTTAAATTCCAACAACATTATATTAACTAAAGCTAGATGGCTAATAATTTCTCCAGGGATGAGTTAGGATGAGAATTGGCTACATGTCACAAGCAACTGATGAATCAGATTATAGTATTTCTGATTTGGTTATTGTTAGTTTTATTTTCTATTATCTTGGGCCGTTGGAAAAGTCATGACTTGTTTTTCTATGCAAAAACAAGTCATGACTTTCCCAACAACCCCGTATTATTTATTGTTTTATATTTTCATTTTCCATTTTATTACTTTGAGTCTTACCTTTTAGCAACTGTCTTTTGAGACCAAGTGGAGGCACAGTGGGAAGATGTGAGGCTCTGGGAGGGTGACGCACACAAAGACTCTGGGATCATGTCAGGAGCCCTCCCTCATAAACTGGGCATGTGCATGCCCATGATCTGGGGCAGACTGAGGCAGGGGTTGGATCATGTGTCAATACTTTGTTGGTGGCTCTCTATTTCTCTCTGTTCTCTTGCTCATGGAGAAATAAGTAAACTTAAAAGTAATTTTCATTTTCTGGCTTATTTTTAATTTCTGTACATTTAATATTGTTATTTTTACATAAATGATTTATTAACTATATATTTTTCTCAACATGTGTGTTTATTGGGTCCCATAGGTATTAATATGTGGTTCTAGTCATGATTTGTTTTTAAGAATAATTCAAATTTTGAAGTTTTTTCTTTTTTATATTATTATTATTATTTTACATGTGTGTTCATTTTTAGAGAGCTGTTTGTTTTAGGACTCATGTATTCAGTGGAGACAGAGAGAAACAGAGACACAGGAAGTAAGAAATCACCCCCCGGGGGGGGATGGTCATGCTACAGTCCCCTCTTCTCTATTCTCCTCTCTGGATTTTGGGCACGCATGCACACAAACCCAGTATGAGTTTTAAGCCACCAGGTCCAGGACTCTAACTGTAGTTGACTACATGGGAATTCAGTGATGTAACCATTACGCCATCTGGTGGTCCTGTATGTGTGTTCATTTTTAACCCAGGTATTATTTAGAACATATTTTATTTTTATGTTGTGATTAGATTACACTGTGCAGAAATAATGTGGTATGGATGGCTTCCACATTTTGAAAAGTACAGAAATTTTTTTCTCTAGGCTTATGTATGCTTACTTAAATTTATTTGGAATTTGAAAAATTACAACATTCTTCTTTATCTTCAGTTGTCAATATTATTGCACTAAATAAAATGTTAAATTTTATCTGTTTGCTTCTATAAATTTTCAGTTACTGTAAAAGACTTGTTAACTGTCCTGGTATGATAACGTTTTCCAAATACATCACTTATATTGTATATATGAAAATGATATAATGTGTGTTGGATAGAAGTTTATTATAGTTCGATTTTTTGAAGACTTGTAACTTTCAACACATAAAATATCTTTATTGCATTTGACCTTTAATTCTATTTTATGTTGTATAATACTGCAAATGTTGTTTTATTATGTTTTATCTCATTGCCTACCATACTATTTATATCTTACTTTCAACATTTTATTGCGTGTTAGGTAATTTTCTGATAAATAGTTGGATTTTTATAGCGAAAATATTGGTCATTTAGTGGTTATTTATTTATACTTATTTGAATTCTGAACTTTGAATTTATTTCTGTCATTTTATTTTATATTTTTTGCTCTCTCATGAGTACTCTTTCAGAACTTGTGTTAAATCTATTTGTTCAAGTGTTTGTCTGTTTAGGTGTGCTTAGAATGCTTTGTTTCCTGAGCTTCTCTCTTAGCGCGTGTGCCCAGCATTTCCCTGACCTTTTGCCTGCTCTCTTCAAGTGCCTTTAAGGGTTCTTTTTTACTTTGGTTATCTCTTTAACATTGGGGCATCCCAGCATTTGTCCTGTGATTATATCTTCTTCCTCTGTAGTCTGACCACAGGACTTTCACTACCACTCAGTTTCCAGATTTATGTATATTTTGGCATTGAACACTGGGACTACACATTCCAATTCTTGTTGAATAGTATCATCTGGATGTCTCATATACATATTAAATTTAATATGTCAAAAAACAAATTTTAGGGAACCAGCAGTTAGCGTAATGGCTATGTCGCTGGACTCCCACGTAGTTGACAGCGGTTCGTGTCCCAGACCCGGTGGCTTAAAACTCACGCCGGGCGCGTGTGCGTGTGTGCCCAAGATCCCGAGAGGAGAATGGAGGAGAAGGGATTGCGGCGTGACCATCCCCCCTGGGGGGTGATTTCTCGCTTTCTGTCTCTGTCTCTGTCTGTCTGGCGAGCGCACGCACCCTACAATGAAAATCTCTCAAAAAAAAAAAAAAATTCTAGGGCCAGCAGGTGGTATGGTGGTTAAGGGGCTGAATCCCACATGGCCAACTGCACGATTTGAATCCTGGAACTAGCAACTTGAAAAAGATGCCAGGCCCATATGCGTGTGTGCCCAAAATCCCAAGAGGAGACTAGAGGAGAAGGGGTTTCAGAGTGGCCATCCCCCTGGGAGATGACTTATCACTTTCCCACTGTCTCTCTCTCTGGCGAGTTCACATGCTCTATAGCAAACTAATCAAACAAACGAACAAAACTTTATACTTGCCTCTTTCTTTCTTTTTTTCCTTTGGAGAGGTTTTTGCAGTAGGGCACGTGTGCTTACCAGAAAGATAGAAACAGAGACAGAAAGCAAGAAATCACCCTCCATGGGGGATGGCCACGCCACAATCCCTTCTCCTCCATTCTCCTCTCGGGAACTTGGGCATGCATGCACATGCACCCGACATGAGTTTAAGCTGCCAGGTCCAAGACACAAACTGTGGTAGACTACATGAGAGTCCAGTGACATAGCCATTACGCCAACTGCTGGTCCCTATATTTGCCTCTTTCAACAGCATGTTTTTCTCCATTGTTCCTCATGTTAAAGAATCATCCCACTCAGTTAACTAAACCAGAAACTTCATTCCTTATCTTTGTTCATCTTGATCGTATTATAAATATCTTGAATTTATCTATTGGGTTGTTGGAAAAGTCATGATCCATTTTTGCACAGAAAAATATATCATGATTTTTCCAAGAACTCAATACTTTTCCACATTCTTACCTCACAAAGCTAGTTCAGATCTTCTTAAACTCCAGCCTCAATTACTACCATAGATTTTCTTTTTTTATTTTTTAAGGTTTTTGTCATAGGGCATGTGTACTTGCCAGAGAGAGAGACAGAGAGAGGGAAAGTGAGAAATCATTCCGTGGGGAAGATGGCCATGCCACATTCCCTTCTCTTCCATTCTCCACTTGGGATTTTCGGCATGCACACACGTGTACCCACCATCATTTTCAGTCTGTTAAGTCTGGAACTCCAACCACCATTGGCCATGTGGGAATATAGCACCTTAACCACCATGCTACTTGCTGGCCTCACTACCGTAGATTCTAAAGCATCTCCTCTTTGGATTCATCATCTATATCACAGCTGTAATTATTTTCCCTAAATATAAATATAATCATGCCACTCCTTAGTTTAAAATCATTGGATGGCTTGCCATTACCTACAAGACAAAATTCAGACTCTTGTAACATATTTAAATATGTCTTCCTCCTTTGGTTATGTCTACTTCTTTATCATCATCCTCAACCGTTTGCTGTGGCAATACTACTTTATTTTCATTGTAAAGGATTGTCTCAGCCCTATGTTACTGTCTCTGCCAAGATGTTGTAGCAGAGCTGGGTTGGTTGTTTCCTGCATAGAACACTGATGCCTCCCCTCTTTGTGGCACTTATCACAGTGGATTTTAATTCACCCACCATGTGAATGAATCTCCGCCTAAATACATGATTTCTCGGAAGGAGTGCCTTTTGTTGGCCATGTTCCCTTGTGTTTCTAGCACCTTGCACGAGAGGGCACAGCACACAACGTGGTGAGGGAATGAATGAACTTGATTACAGGAATTTGCATAAGGATACAAGGGGAGGTACTACTTAATGGAAGTATAAGTAGCATTTGTTTAATGCATACCGTTGTGCAAAATGTTATAAATTTATTACTGTTTTTTCAGTCTTCAAAAATTAAAAACAGATAAGGTCAGTAGGTGGCGTAGTGGTTAAGGTGCTGAACTCCCATGTGATTGATCTCAGTTCAAGTCCCAGACCTGGTGGCTTGAAACTCATGCTGGGCACATGCACATGTATGCCCCAAATCCTGAGAGGAGAACAGAGGTGAAGGGATTGCAGTGTGGAGTGATTTCTCACTTTTTGTCTCTCTGGTGAGTGCACATACCATATAGCAAAAATCTCTGTCTCAAAAAAAAAAAAAAATTAAAAACAGATCATGCCAGCAGATGGCACAGCCAACAGCTTGGTTTGAGTCTGAGACCAGGGCAGCTTGAAAAATATGCTCCCTGACGCATGTTCATGAGTGCCTAAAATCCTGAACAGAGACTGGAGAAGGAATTGCAGCATGTCTCTCTCTGGTGAGTGCAGGCACCCTATAGTAAACTTTAAAAAAAATTAAAAACAGATTTGGTCATGCTATTTTCAGAAAGGTTAAGTAATGTGTTTAAGATCACATAGATAGCACCTCATGGCACTGAGATCAAACTGTGAAAGTTATTTTTTTTCTACTGTACAGTAGTATTCATTTGTGCCAGAAGCTTAACTGAGGGAATGAAATTAGAGGCATTATGAATTTCTTTGGCAATAATCTATTTAAAGCTCTTGAGACATCTCATAATGGTGAATCTGTCATGGTCTGTCGGTACCTTGACAATACCAAAAGCTCTCCTATGGCTGTTACTACAGATCTCATGTCAGCAGCATAAGACTTGTTTTTATTTTTCCATTAGTTATGACCTCATCATTCAATAGACTGAGCTCAATTCAGAGATAGAGAAATTTTTTAAGAGATTTTTGCTATGGAGTATGTGTGCCTTCCAGGTGAAGACAGAAAGCTAGAAATCGCCCCCCTAGGGGGGTTGGCCACACTACAATCCCTTCTACTCCATTCTTATCTCAGGATTTGGACACACACACACAAGTGCCTGGCATGTTACAAGTCACCAGGTCTGAGACTTGAACCATGGTTGACCATGTTGGAGTCCAGTGGCTTAATCACTAAACCACCTGCTAGGCCCCAGAGATATAAATTTATGAACTTATAATTGAAGACTCTCTTGTCTTAGGGATGTATGAATAAATACATCCTAGAGAGAATAAGAGAAAATGATTGACAATACTGATCATCCTGAAGAAACTGCTAGAGAATTTCTTCATGGTGCCAAGGATGAGAAGAGTCCTACTATATAAAACCACTAGTCACGACATAGGTTTTCTATGCAAAAATGCATCATGACTTTTCTGGTAACCCAATTGTTATAAATTTTGAGTAAAATAACAAAAATTGATGATCATAATAGACTTATTATATATCAGCCACTGTTCTCTGTGCTTTACATATATTAACGGAGTTCCCCCAACTACCCAGCAATGATTTATTATTCCTCTTCAGTTTTATTTAGAAATTTAAGGTACAGAAAGGTTAAATAAATTACCCAATATCACATAAATAGTAAGTAGTTGAACTGAGATTTGAACTTAGGCAGTCAAGCTGCAGGGTCTGTGATTATAACCATGATATGAGGCTTTAGATTGCTGTTGTAAGAATCTTTTCTCACTGTACTTTGTACATACATTTCATTTTTCAGTTTCTGTTGTTACTGTTTCGAGTTAAACTCCTTGTTCTGACCTCCTCTAGGGGCCTGTACCTGTATTTGTTCGTCCCCAGGAAGGATATATTGTGTATTGGGTTTCAGTTTCCTTCGATGAGAGCAAGACCATACCTAATCCTAAGTAAAGGTGGAAGTCCTAAGCGTTTCTGCTTCATTTTGTGGCTTGTATATTTTTATGTTTATATTTTCATAGCCATTAAAAGAAAGACCCTTTAAAGCCCTCTCAGTTTGACTAAACTTTACATAGATTTCTTCCTGACTCCAGTACTCTGACCTCCGTTTTCTTAGAGCATATATTTCTGAAACCTTGTAATTATAAGTGCTTTCTCTGCCCCTTTAAGATATAAATTGCTTAAAAATTTCTTCTGGTCAGTGACCTAGTGGTTAAAGAAGCCAGATCCTACATGGCTGACCACACCATTTGAATATCTTGATCCTGGCACCCTAGCAGCTTGAGAGCCATGCTGGAGAAGGATTGCAGAGTGGCCATGCCCACCATCATGGGGTGCTTTCTCCTTTCTCTCTCTCACTCATCTCTCTCTCTCTCTGGCAAGTGCACAGACTCCCTGGGAAAAAAAAAAAAGTGCCTTTCCTAGGAATATCTTTCTCAAGGATCCAGGAAATATTTCTAAAATGTCATCAAAAATAACATAATTTTTTTTCTTTTAAGAGATTTTTTGCTATAGAGTCTGTGTGCTCTCTGCTCTCTGGAGAGACAGAGAGACAAAGTAAGTAATCACCCCCCCCCCCAAGGGGGGATGGCCACTCCGCAGCCCCTTCTTCATTCTCTTCTCAGGATCTTGGGCGTGCAGACATACGTGCCTGGCATGAGTTTAAAGTCACCCAGTCCAAGACTTGAACCACAGTGTACTGCGTGGGAGTCCACTGATGTAACCATTATGCCCTCTGCTGGTCTCCAAAGATAGCATTCTTATATCTCAGTCTCTGTGGGAGAGCAGGAGCCTAACTTGTGGACTTGCTCCAAATTGTAAAACTACCTCATGTTGTGAAGATAAGAGAAGTTTAATTTTTCTCTGGGTAAAGTAAATTTGAAAACACAGGTGCCTTGTACTTTTTCTCTTACACAGCTTTTAAGACACTACTTGCTTTAGTGGAGTCACATTCAAACTTATTTCTGGACTCTCTCGTCTATTGGAGTACTTTCGAATAAGGGTTTTTTTTTTCTTTTCTTTTTTTTGGAGAGGTTTTTGTTATAGGGGGGCGCATGTGCCCGCCAGACAGAGAGAGAAAGACAGAGAGACAGAAAGCGAGATATCACCCCCAGGGGGGATGACCACGCCGCAATCCCTTCTCCTCCATTCTCCCTTCGGGATCTCAGGCATGCACGCACACGCGCCCAGCATGAGTTTAAGCCACCAGGTCCAGGACTTGAACTGTGGTCCGACTACATGAGAGTTCAGTGACATAGCCATTACGCCAACTGCTGGTCCATTCTTTTGGCCTTTTTCCAGTATAATTTTTGCTTTGATACCTGTCTGTAAAAAAAAGAAAATACCGAAGTCAGAGTAAATATGCCAACATTATAGATTAGTTTTTCCTAGTTCTTCACTCTTTAGAAACATTTAAAACTGCAAGAGTTTTGTTTTAAAACACACACAGACACAAATAGTTTATATCTTATATCTTATTCTCCTCTCGGGATCTTGGGCACGCACGCACACATGCCCAGCGTGAGTTTTAAGCCACCGGGTCTGGGACGCAAACCGCGGTCGACTATGTGGGAGTCCAGTGACATAGCCATTACACTAACTGCTGGTCCCTCTTTATATTTTTTGAAAAAAGAAATTGAATCTGAAAACGCTTCTTGATAAGTTCTTGTTTAAAGAGCAAATGAATAATAAAACCTGTTTTGGAAAAGGAAAATAAAATTTCCCTACTTTTAGTTATGGGCTCAAAGTATTACATCTTTTTTTTTTTCTATGTCATATTTCATTTATTTAAAAAAAATTTTGTGGTTGTGTATGCTCACTAGAGAGAGACAGAGACAGAGATAAGAAAGGAGAAAATACCTTCCATGGGGATGGCCACTTCCCAGAATTCTTCTTCATTTCTCTCTCCTTTTGGGACTTCTCTGCACACATGCACATGCACTCAGTGTAGTTTTCAGGCTACCTGGTTCAGGACTCAAACAGTGGGGTTGCTCACGTGGTTCTGGCTGCCTTAACCATAGAGCCAGCCTGGCCATAGAGCCAGCCCCTATACATATATTTTTTTTTAAAGTGTTTCATTCCTTTTGTGGGGAGGAGGAGGAGAAATACATCCTTAATAGGGTCCTCACACTGTGATTCACCCCTAGTCTCAGCTGGCAGGGACCACAGAAACATCCTCCCTGGCCCAGCAAATAGAGATTTCAGGACAGGAACCCAGCCTCAGTCCCTTGACTGGAGCATCAGGGAGCATTGCCTGAGCACAGCGCCACTGTGGCTGCCCAAGGCATTACCTATTCTTAAATGGGTTGAGGAGGTAAAGCTCTCAAAATATGTATGTTGGAACCACATCATTAGGAGGTGGTGCCTGGGGGCATTTTAAGCATGAGAAGAGTATAAACCAACAGAAGCGAAGAAATAAACACTGTAAAGAAAAAAACCTGGATTCAAAAAATAGAAAGTACTTACCTAGTCGTACATTTCCTTAGGCAGTGCTGCTTGATCTATTCAGTTGTTTGGAGGGAAGAATCAACATGAGGGTGAGGTAGATATCTGGGGGGAATTGCTATGATTTGTAATTGCCTGTAGTCATTTATATGTTTTTAATGTAACCAAAAGAGAGTTGTTAGCTAGTCTGACTACTACTTTTGTTTTATTGAAAGATTCTCCAGTGATTTCCATTAAAATTGACCGTAAGTAACTTTCTTTTTCCTTTTGGAAGTTTTCAGTTATGCTCAGTTATTTCTCTGATATTTTCACAGGGATCTGTGATTTGTTTTTTCAAGAATATAAAGGATGGTATGTGCAAGTAGGACACATTTTATTTTTTCCTCCGATGTTAAAAAAAGCCCAACACAATATTTGCATAATTTTCAAATTGCTTTGTGTGCTCTCTGAAGCAGTGTTAAGCAAATCAGCACATTTATCTAAGGAGGAAATGATATCTTAAAATACTTTGAGACACCTAACTTGTTAAATAGCTTCTAGTGTTCATGTACTCTTACGTTAAAAAAAAAAAAATCCACAAAATACAAAAAGACCATAAATCAATTAATCAAGTTAGTGGCTTCCTTTAGGACACTTAAGCAGATTTTTAAAAGTGCATTTAACAATAAAAACTAAAAATCAAATACTCTGGAAGGAAAACATACATTGTTTGAGTAGAATGTGAACTAAATTTGGTAGGAGAAAATACAACAGAGGGAATTGAACCTACCAGATTAGATAAAATATTTTTCATACATCTAATCCCTGGGAATAAATATTAAATTAAACTTCAGTTGTTTTCCCATAGCTCTCGTCAACTCCCAAACAGACAGCATTTGGCTTTATTTATTTATTTACTTACTTACTTATTCATATATATATTTTTTATCCCAGGAATGGTCTTTTTTCAAGTTATATTTGTCAAGAGTATGTGCAATCTATCCTTCAGTGTAATACATACACACCACAAGGTGGCTGCTTTTAATCAATCATTTTGTTTCTGGAACTGCTAACGCTGAGCAGAGAACGTAATAAAGTTGTGTGATTTCTTCCATTAATTTTAGTAGCATGCCATAAGGTTTTTAAGCATTAATTCAAAGTAGTCATTTCATAGGGAAAAACAAACTTGAGGTAAGTCCTTTCCATCATCCTGGCATTTTGGATGTGGGCACCTGAGAGAGCTTCCACCTGAAAGTGGTACGCTGGAGTGATTCTCTGCCAGATTCACCCGCTGCCTGAGGGTTAGATCAAAACCATCAACATCAACAGATTTCTCCTCACGCTCACTCTGTCTGACAGTTTAGATCGGAAATATCCACCAGCTGTTCCATTTCCTACCTTTCTTGGTTTTGGTAAAGTGACAAATATAACAGATTTATCAACATTTTATTTTTTCTATACTAAATTGTCAGAGTTAGCTTTCCAAATATGACCAAAAGGTAGAAAAAAAAAAATCCAGCCTTTGGAAAGAGTCAGAACTTCAAGCACATTGCACTTGATTTTGTAAATAATGCACCATCCCTCCACCCCTCCCCCAAAATAGACAGAAAAAATAATATAAACTTTTTTCCTTCTGGAAGAACACAAGAGAAGAAAAGAATCACATTGCAGTGTTTTTAAAAATTAAAACACAATATAAGTATTATACAGAAAAAGGAGAAAGAAACAGAAAGAAAAACCGAGGTCATGACTACTTTGTAGACAAAATATAATTTGGTGGAGGAAGGAGCTGAGAGGACCCAGGGAGAAAAGGCATTTAAGGACTACTTTGAAATTCACTTCCTATATAAGTTGCTTCCCTTAACCTCTATGATTTTTTTATTTTCTATTTTAAAGATAAAAATAATACTTACTCTTCCTATCTGAAAGGATTCAGAGTTGCATTTTTGTAGAGCATTGTGCAAATGTAAACAATTACTACTTTTCGAACAAATAGATTCTGGTATTTGTAAAATAATCATTAAGAGATTCATAATATTTTCCTCTCTTTAACATATAAACATGGATTATGGAACTTAAATGGGATTATGGAACTTAAATGGGCCCAAAAGAATATTGATTGGGAACCTTGGGGAGGATCTAGGTGATCCTTAGTCACTGTAATTGTTCTCTGGTTACAGGGCCTGACTCACCAAACTTCCCTGTCTTTCTCTTCCTAGCTAAGCTCATTACAAACAGTGACAGCATGTCAGACACTAAGGGATTTTCTGCCTTTCCAACAAGAACGGGTGGAGGGATCCTAATTGAATTAGGATGCATTTGAGCATCAATACAGAGGGATAGAGAACAGGGAATGGGAGAGAGAGAGAGAGTGAAAACCATACAGCAGGTTCTGCCTCTTTATTTTTTACACTGAAAAGCTGATTTGTTGTGCTGGTGACCCTACCATCCTGGCTGCTATTGAGAACAACCATTTGTTTGGATAGACGCCTATGCGCTCTAGCCATTTTCTTAGAAAGTACCTGAGTAAGATCCAGAACACTGTGAACAAGTGTGTACCTAGAAGCCATTGCTGAGGCTGAATCCCTGTTCCTCTAAACCTTTAGTTGGAAGTGTTCCTTGTGGGTGTGGATGATATTTTGTTATTTTTCCGGTATCTTGATAAGACCTCTCAGGAAAATGTAAGAAGCTCTGGGCGCTAGATCAGCGGCGTAGACAAGTTTGCCAGGCAAGTTGCTCTTGCTGCCAGTTGCCATGCTTAGCCTGGTGATTCAACCCCTAATTTAGCTCTGCCCCCATCTGAATCAGATAGTGCACACTTTAAAACAGAAAAGACAAAACTAATATGTGCATAAAAAAGGATAGAGGGGTAAGGGGCAGTGGTTTGAACATTTAACTGAGTCTTGAGCCATTAGGTCTCCCACTGTATTATTTTTAGCTTGAATTGAGCATGGTTTATTATGGTAAAAGTGGTTGAGTGGGGATGGCCCTGTTTTCTTTAGGGGACTTGATTATTCGCTTTCCAGAAGCACAAAAGCAACTCTTTCCTCAGAAAGAGAAGCCATTGCAGATTTGGAAGACAACACCCCCTTCGTCTTCAGAGAACTTCTCTCTGGAATGCCCCACATTTAGATGACATTCTAAAGGCTTAGGATAATAATCCATGAAGACAATTTCAATCATCTTATGATCCCTGAGTTATTTCAATTATCTAACCAAATCTTCAAATAAGACAGTGCTTCAAGAAAGTATAGAGACATTAATCAGACATCCCAGAATGATAGCATTAGAAGAGACTTTAGTCAAAAATCATCTAAAACAAATAATCTCTTAAACTAGCAGCATCGGCAAAATGCTATCCAGACTTGAACTGTCAGTAGCAGGGGGTACACATACTCACAAGGCATTTTGATACAGGAGAAAGCACACAGCTCTGGGGGTAAATGAGACTTTGGATACCAGCTGTGCCCTTTACTATGTAAATGTAGGCTAGTTATTTTACCTTCAACTTCCTAATATATCTATAATGGAAAAGAAAGAGATATCGTTCTCATTGTGCTCATCTGAGCATGAGGCGAGAGGCAATGTGAATAGCATCAAAGAACAAGCTTAATAATTGGTAGCTGTCTTCCCCGCCTTTTCGTGGACAGGAAGCTGCCTTCTGCCTGTAAGCACTGCTGCAAACTATGTGACCTCGAGGAAAAGTGCTTAACCTCGCTGGGCCTCAACTTCTTTGAATGTAAAATGAGAACGCTGGACTGATTGATTCTAAGGTCCCTCCAAGGACATTTTTCACTAAAATATGAAACATCATGGTAGATTTCTGAAGACATTACCCTCGCCTTTGTTCCCTTCTAGCCAGCTGTTATCATAGGCTTGGCTGGGCTAGACATAATTACTTTTTCCCTATGGAGTCAAGAAACAAACTAAATGGCAGTGTCCTTGAATAATTTATTTGACTCCTAGAATTAGTACATTATCATTGTTGCTATGGAAGAAGTAATTTACATTTTGAAAGGGTATTTTACTTCTTTTATCTCTGAATGTATTTTAATCCTTTTACTACTTAGAAGACGTGACTCCATTATTTCATGTCAATACTTCCCATATCCTGTTATTTGGGTGGGGTCAGGTATTATCTGCACTGTCTGATGAGGTTAATGCACTGGGACTCTAAGTGCCTGCATGCAGTTAATGAATTTAAAGCAGTCTCTGGAGTGTGCACACCAACTAGTACCTTATCAGTCCTTGCGTTTTTGTTTGCTCTCTGTTAGTGTGATCTGTAGAATAATAGTTTGTGTATACACAAAGTTTAATAATGAAGAGTAGATGTCAGACTTGAGACTATCTTGTGCTGTGGAGAGAATATATATTCCGTGATCTGACAGATTCTAATGCAGACTTCACCACTTCTGAGCACATCACCCTGCCTCGTCACTATACTCATCTGAATTTCAGCTTCGTTTCCTATAAAATGAGGATAGTGTGGACCTCCAAATCGATCATGATACTAAATGAGAAGTTATCTATACCTTTTAAATATTTCTGAATAGTAACATAATGCGTTCTTTGGATGAGAAAGATTTGATTTCTTGATCGCTGTCTATCAATTCCAGGGGACATGAGAGTGTGATAAGGCCAGAGAAGGTGAATAAAATATTGGGTCATCGGAAAAGTCATGACACTTTTTTGCATAGAAACATTTTTCTGATGACCCAGTATGTAAGTTGTAGGAGAACTGTTGGAAATGAACAGCAGTAACTAAACATTTGTTAGAATAAATGCCCTGGAGTTAGTGTGATGGTAAGGAAGACACAGTACAGGATAAGAGGAAGCAGAGGCCTTGAAGCTTTCAGAGACTCATTTTCAGTTCTCTGATTACCTAGCGAAGGTAAGGATGTGCAGTCAGTGTGGTTGTTACCAGTATTTTGGTTTTCCTCATCTCAGAAACATGGGAAGATTGCCCGTCTCTGTTCTTTTGAAATTGGATGTGGCCTTGTGACTTGCTGTAGCCAATGAAGTAGGTATGGTTATGGCTTGGGCCCATGAGATAGTGGTCAATCTATTAGCCACTGCCCACCCCACATGTGAAGATAATGTTGAAAAGAGGCCCCAGCTAACCAGTGGAAGCCATGAATACATGTATGTTGTCTGAAAAATTTAGTTTTTTATTAGTTCAACCTAAACTAGATTTTTCCGACACATAGAATAAGTTAAAATTATGAGAATCTTTACACTTTTCTTCAAATGAGAAGCCAGAAGCAAGAGTTGGGATGAATTTTAAATCTGGGGGAGTAACGGGGAGTGTGAGTGTGAATGTGAGTGACAGTTGCCCTCAGGGAAAGGGCTGGTCCAGGTTCCCGTGCCGCTAGTAGTTAAGGGTCTGCTGTGCGGGTTCTGCTCAGAGCCCTGTTACTGCAGCAATTTTCATTGTCCCATTTCTATCCCGTTGCAGGTTGTAGAACTGTAGTCATTATGTATGTTAATACGCTTAAGAGGAGCTCATAATCCTCTTAAGGTCTCATATAGTATATGACGGGAATGTAGGAAGAAAGACAGAGAAGCTATGTTTAGGTGTTTTCACGTGGGTTAGAAGATCATAGACCAGCAGGTGGTACCGAGGTTAAGGCTCTGGATCCCACATAGCCAACTGAGTGGTTGGAGTCCTGGACTCCATGAGGCAGAAACTGACTAGGTCCTTAGGCATTAGAGCAGCCTCAATGGAATGCTGACAAAAGGGGGATAACTTAAGCCAGCCAGCAGAGTCTCACTCTTTGAAAACTTACATCCCCCTCTTCCCTAACCCTTACCCTTCCAGGTTGAAGCATGACAGACCTCCCCACAGGACACAGAAAAGAACAGTTAAAATCCAGGGCCTGTTAATTTAACTTCAGAATCTATCTAAGTTTGTTGGAAAACCCACATGGGCCCTATGAAAACTATAAAATAACCCTAAAATACACAGTCCAAAATACACAGAGAATGGTACCAGAGAAAATTGTAGGTGCCACGGGACCAAAATTGCACCCATACCACAAGCCTAAATAATATAAAACTTTGGTTATTGTTAACTGATATGTCCTTGTAAGAAAACAAAGACAAAAACAAACAAACAAAAAAACCCTTAGAAAGCTTAAGATTTTTTGCCATGTGAAGAGTTACTCATTTGAGAGCTCCCCTTTAAGTTTTAAGATGAGACACAGTTCAACAGCAACATCGGGATTGCTTGCAGCAGTGACTTTAATGAGTGATCTAAACAAAGGCTTTTTTTCTCGTCCCACCACATTCCTGGAAGAGGGTAATGATCTTTTATGGTCCAAGGCTTTTAGGCAAAGAGAGTCTCCTGACCTTTGTATCTACTCCAAAATTATGAGAAAAGTAATTGGACCAGTTCAGCATGGGATCCCCACCATGAGGGAAACATGCCCAAGCCTCCTGAGAACAAGCCAGAACAAAGCCCCTCTGACCCATGCAAAAACCCCTGGCCTCAGTCCCTCTTTGGCCACCCACTTTCCCAGACCTGGTCCCTGCCTGGGCTTTGTTATTCTTTCTCTCCTTGGATAAACTTCTGCTTTTGTATTCCTTCCTTGTGTCTGCATCTCTAATTCTTTGGGAGTGTGAGACAAAGAATTGGGTATTGGGTCTGTGCACACTGCAACTTCCTGTGTTACGGGAAGCTTGAAAATCATGCAGGTGTGTGTGCGTGCATACCCCAGATCCTGAGAAGAAAATGGAGAAGGTGTTTCGGCATGTTCATCTCCCCTGGGGCTGATTTCTCACTTTCCCTCTGTCTCCCTCTCTGTCTCTCTCCTATGAGCTCACGCAAACTTAAAAAGAAAAAGGAAAAAGATTGGAGCAGCAATACCTGCAAGGGGAAAGTAGTAACTTTCATTGGTAATCTCCTTATGCAGATACTTCGAGACCTTTCCATCCTGTGGGATCTTGGCCTCCCTGTCTCTCCAGTCTCAACTCACACATTCCTTTCTTTTATTCCCGTTTTCACTTCCTTTCTCCCCAAGGATTCTAGCTCAGACTACTAATATCAGCTCAAAAATTTCACCTTGATATACCTTCCTTGACCCTTCTGAAATAATACGAAATAATCATATTATCTACTTCGATAATTTTACTAACTGCCCCTTCGCAGTGCTTATCATCGTTGTAATTTTCACACTTAATTTGATAATGTCTGACTAGTGATTGTCTCTCTCCTAAATCCATACGCTACTTGAAGGGAGGAGGATTTAATCTGTTTTCAGCCATCTTTGTATGTTCCAGTGCTAACACAATGCCTGACACAGGGTATTCTTTAGCAGGTATTTGTTACATGAATAATGAATACCAGTCTCTGTGGTGGTCACCTTACACAGTGACCTATTTTCAACCATTGAGACAGGTATGAGACAGGTAGCTATGTTGTCATCTTCAAGATGAAGATCGGTGAAAAGATGTAGTCCAGGTCACACGTGTAAAATGGTGGAACCAGATTTTGAATCCATGTTTATCTGACTTCAAAGCCTGTGATCTTTCCATTACATGCCTCTGCCTCGCCAGAGACTAAAGAAATGCTTTAATTTCGAGGGAGTTAATAATGCATGGGCTCTGAATTGAAAATAATTTTATGCTGTTCTGCTCTGGAAGAATTTTTTATTATCCAGCTGTAGCTTGGTGCCTTCATCTCTTATCACGATGAGGTAATTATCTTCATTAGTAGGCAACCCCTTTACTCCCACAGAACTTTGATGCAGTTGGTGAAACTATTTTCTTTACTCCTTGCTCCCTGTGAACTACTATCTTCAAAAGCTGTCAAAGTTTGCAACCAGATGGCCAACCATTATTCACTCCTTAAGCTCCTCTGCAGCAAGACATCATCGGGTCCATCAGCAAACAGTAACGTATGAAAACATATTGTCTCATCTTTAGTATCTCCAAATGTCACTTTCACATTTGTAATTCCACTCTAGTTCCTAATTAAAGAAAGCTCATTTCCAATTCCCTTGACTGATATCTACTATTTCAATAATGCCCTTTATGTTTGTCCTAGAATATTCATCATTGTCATGTTAACGCAGTTGTTTTCAAATAAAATGGTAACTAAGAAGCCCTTTCTTGACTTTTCCATAGTCTGTGATTATTTCTGTGTGGCATCCTCCTCTAACTGAGGCTGTGATTCCATCCGGGACGCACATGAGGTGACATCTGCCTTCTGAAACTTGACGGGCATTTTTACCTTTCTAAGCCCTTTATCACACTTTATCCCTCTCTGCTGCTGCTAACCTGAGTGCTATCTGTGCATTTCCCAGTCACTGTCCCCTTTTCCATCCTCCTTCCTCAGGCTCTTTATCTCCTACACTCAGCTTGCCCCACTCTTTGCTCAGGTTCGCTGAGGTCTAATACCTCTCATGTCATTCATTTTGCTCTCGTATTCATTGAGCTTCTTAGGAAGATCAGCTCGTCTCTGTGATTTAATATCTAGTTCTTAATTTTATACCTAAAAGATAATACTCAAAGGAAATCACTCTTACCTTCTTTGCTCCGTGTTTGAAAGGCATTTGATCCTATCACAGTGACATCGATTTGCATTTTGAATTTGTTGCCATTTAAAATAAATTAAAATTTTGTCTTAGCTTATAATCAGATTACAGTAGCAGCACGAATCCACCTGACTTTAAAAATCTGGAGAGAGCCATTTGCTTGAATAATAGGTCAATTCAAATAATATTACTTTAAATGCACATTATAGGGCTGGTACTGGTATTTCTGTGATAAAAACACTGCTTCTAAAAATGAAAGGATTTGACCATGAGAAAATTTCCTTTTAGAGGAAAATTAAGCTTTATGGAGTGGTTATATACATATATATATATATATGTATATATATATATACAGAGAGATTTTTTTGCTATAGGGCACATGTGCTTGCCATAAAGAAAGAGAGAGACAGAGAGACAGAAAACAGAAAAATCACCCCACAGTGGGTATGGCTACACCACAATCATTTCTCCTCTGTTTTTCTCTCAGGATCTTGGGCATACATGCACACATGCCCAGTGTGAGTTTTAAGCCACCAGGTGCAGGACTCGAACCAAGATAGACTGTGAGGGAGTCCAGTGATATAACCATTATGCCATCTTCTGGTCCTGGAAATGACTTTATATATTTTTTTAAATTTTCAATTATTTTTTAGTTTTTGCTATAGGGTATGTGTGCTCACTGGAGAGAGACAAAGAAAGAAAAGGGAGAAATCACTCCCTAGGGGGATGGCCTCAATGCAATCTCTTCTCCTTCATGCTCTAAGAATTTTGGGCACACAAGTACATGTGCCCAGAAGGTTTTTCAAGCTGCCAGGTCCAAGCCTTGAACTGCATAGTCAGCCATGTGGGACCCAGATGCGTTAACTACCATGCCACCAGCTGTCCTGGGAGAGGCTTTTTAAAGAAACTTGCTGGCAAGAAGTGGGACGTAATTGTTTTGAGTGAGTGATAGATGGCAGCTGGACTGTAAGGGAGGAGAAGGACCCAGTGCCAGGATGCTCCAATTCTTGATTACATGGACTTGGGTTGTTTATAACTGATAAGGCAATAGTGTTACCCTATGGGACATTCAACAATTTGATAGTCTTATTAAAAGCACGGAAACAAACCTGATTAAATTGCCATATGGAGTTAAGCTTCTTTACTAGGCATAAAACCAGATCAAAAAATGAATTCAGGTTGGGTTCTTAAGAATGAGGCCATGGACCTAAATATATTTTGCTTATTGTTTCTATGCAAACATTTATTTAAAACCTTATCTTAAGGAAAAATGAGCATATTTTCTAATGATATTCGTGACATAGAAATAGAAGGCACCGATGGAATCAAATAGAGACGGCATGCTCTTATTAAATGTGACTGGTTGGGCAAGCTCTGTGGCCCAGCAGTAGATAATGTGCTGCTCAAGAGAAGGAGCTCCTACATGGCAACTGTGGATTCAGCTCTCTGGCTCAGTCAGCTTGAAACACACTGGGCCTGTGCATGAGTGCTCAAGGTCCAACAGGCTAGAGCACTGAAGTAAGGGATGTGACCAGGCGGCGTGGAGAGTTCTCCTCTCTCTCACCCTCTCTCTCTAACTAATTCTGTGTGTGCATGCAATCCATCATGAATTTAGAAAAAAAATTTAGAGGAGCCAGCAGGGGGCATAGTGGTTAAGGCGCTGAACTTCTACATGGCCAACCATGGTTTGAGTCTCGTACCCAGCAGCTTGAAGCTCACACCAGGCACGTGTGTGTGCATGCTCAAAATCCTGAGAGGAGAATGATGGAGAAGGGATTGCAGCATGGTCATCACACCAGGGAGGGGTTGACTTCTTGCTTTTTGTCACTCTATCTCTTTGGTGAGTGGGTGTGTCCTATAGCAAAAACTTCTAAAAAAAAAAAAAAGTAAAAATAGTGTGACTTTGGTTTGGTCAGCACAGAGTTATCAGAATAATATTTCTGGACTTTTTAAAAATAATTATTTAATTTTTATTTATCATTATTATTTTAATTTGCTATAGGGCATGTGTGCTCACGAGAGAGAGAGAGAGAGAGAGAGAGAGAGAGAGAGAGAGAGAGAGAGAGAAAGAAAGTGAGAAAGGAAGCTGCCAGGTTTGAGATTTGAACTGTGGTTGGCCATGTAAGAGCCCAGCACCCCAACCATTATGCCACCTGCTGGCCCCTACTTTTTTAATTTTAGTATAGACTACATTAATTTAAGAACATCATTCCATAGTCTTCTGTATTGGTCAATACAGCTGAAATTCTAGCATATGTACACATTAAATGAGTTTCACATTAAAAGTTGGACAAGGATGAAACAAGAAACACAAAAATGACAAAGGTAGTATGGTATTGGGAAAGCATGTTCTGACTATTAATTCACATAAGTTTACCTGGCTCCCTACCAGATACTGAAGATACAGTGATAACTGTGACAAACATGGCCCCTACCTTATAGAAGAAATGAAAAGACCCACAGTGGAAAATCACAATGAGGTGATTAATGTTATGGGAGGGAAAGCAGAGAAACTAGGAGATCATATAGGAAGGAGCATAATCAAATTTAGGAAGCAGACAGAGAGTGTGTGGAAGGAGCAGGGAATGAAATAAATTTTTTATGCTGAGGAAGTACTAGGTAGCAGTTAGGAAAGAGCAGGGTGAGACAAGCATACCCCCCTCCCCAGACAGAGAAGTCTCGCCAGGATTGCTCTGTCCTGAGGTCAACAATTCCTGATAGAAGGGGTATCAGCTACCACACTGCCACCCCCACCCCATAAAGTCCATATCATGTCTCAAAGCCACAGACCTTCTTGCCTTGCTACAAGACCAAGCCCCCCACCCCTTGACTTAAGGCCTAACATGTGCACTAGGCTGGCAAGTCCTTAAGCTACCTGTGCTCACTTTGTATGTATTAACAGTGTGGTTTTGACACACGACCCTGCTCCTCCTCCAACCCTGCCTGTCACGGGCTTTCATGAGGCGTTCTGGGAAGGTGCTTGAGCAGAAAT
>NW_006159867.1:5780858-5803358 GCF_000334495.1 Tupaia belangeri chinensis | reverse complement strand
AAATATGATTTTTCACTAAGTAAACAAAATAGAATCAAATGCTGATGAGTGTAAAGGGAGAAAAAGAGGTAACACTGGTATGTAAGTTTGAAAGATACCAAGAAGTGAGATGTTAACATCTGGAGGCACAGGACATTGAGGTCAAGCGTGAAGTCCTAGGAATATCTAGGGTTCGAGGAACAAAAAGATGAGTGTGATCAGAGCATAGTAGGTAAAAGAGAAAGTGGGAAAGAGGAATTCAAAGAGGTGTGGAGGGGTACAATCACATAAGGCTTTGAAGGGTGATGGGAAAAAGTGGATGTGTGGATATGTATAAGAGAAAGCACACTGAAAACAGAATAAACATGGTCAAATACATGGTGGTAATTTAGCTTAAAAAGGAATTTAAACTAATTCTATGTTGCTGCAGTCAATCAAATTAGGTGTAATGGGTGGTTGTTAAAAGAGGAAGATTTGGTTCCCAAAACTGTCCAACCGTGAACAGATCTGCCTGTCACTTGAGATATTTATGCAGAACCAGTGGAAGGAATTTCTGCTCCATGTGAAAGCCAGGACAAATTTGCTCCTAAAGATACTTTCCACTGTAAATTCTTTCAGTTCATCTGGGGAACTAAAGTGACAAGGTTTCCCAATTTCAGTATAAGGAGCTTCTGTAGACCATGCTTGTTGACATAGGTGGTTACAGTGTACATAGGAGATGATAATGAGAAGGTTGACTTTTTCATTTGGAATCCCTACTTTCTCTTCTAACATGAGGTCTGCAGGCTTTACTTTATGATTGATCCAGGTAACATAATTCTACCTTGTTTCATTGGTCATAGACAGAACAATAATGTACCATTTTCCTGCAAAAATGCTCTTTTAAATAGGCTAATCAGGCTTTAGAACAGGAAAATAAATATCAATTTTTTTACATTTCCAAATAAAACCACTGAGCAGTTTTTTCTTTTCTTTGTTTTTATTATTTTTCTGGAGTATATATATATTTTTTTCAATCTGCTTTTTTAGATAACATCGGTTAGTATGCTGAAGAAGGGACCTCATAATCTTTCTAGGATTATGTTTATTATCCAGCTGCTAATACAGTATTTAGTGGAAGCATTACATGGACATTATGTTAAGGTGTCATTACAGGGGTTTGCCACACATGGTTATTTCAACAACAGGTATAAAGGGAGAAGGATTACCTCACTGAACATTTCCTCGTGGGTGTGCTTGAGAACCACTCTACTGATTTTACAATGAAAAACAATGGTTTTTCACAGGGTTTGCATGACCTTACCTGCTCTTGTCCCTCTGACTTCTCTAGCATCTTCTCACAGAAAGTGCAGAAACCATCAACTCTAGATTACTTGACTTTCTTACTTTTTTAAAGCTTGTTTGTTTCTTCCATGACTGAGAGAGAAAGACAGATAGAGGTGGCACCGCCAATACAATTCTGATGCCATGATCCACCCCCAGCTTCAACCAGCCCTAGATCATGAGCATGGGCATGCCTGGTGTACTCAAGGCCTCTAGACTCAAGCCTAAAACCTTTCCATGTGGATCTGCCTCACAGAGCATTGCTTTTAACTGTTGTGCCACCAGCCCCAAATTTCTTATTTCCTTAAAATGTATATACTAATATAGTCAAAGGTTTGGTATAAATTTTCTAAAATATAATCATCTGAAATTTTAAATATCTTCTTGCATTTTTCTGTCTCAGATGAGCAGATAAAGGAGCTGGACATAAGTAGACTCTTTTTGCCCAAGAATTTTACAAGAGAGCACGTATCAATGCTTTAATATGGTGCTGTGAAGTGTTATAGTTATCACACTTAAAAATGATCTTATGTAAGATGGCATTTATATAGGAATGACTGAATTTTGACATGATGCAAATGCAGTTCCTTGAGAAGAAATGGGCTCTTCCAGAATTTTGTGGACAGCAGAGTTTTTTAGGACTGATAGATTGCTTTTAATCATTTTAGTTTTCTGCTTTTGTGACTCCTACTGCTCCATTTTTCAGAATTCGCTTAGTTTTACATTAGCCTGTGTCCATTTAGTACAAATGAGAATAACATTCTTTTGCCAGATCATCAACTTTTAAAGGATTCATCTTCACTGCTAAAACAAAGTAGAAGATTGTGTCAATTAGCCAAATAATAAGAGCAAAGACTGAACTTTTCTCTATGCCATTTTTCCTTAGCTTTATCGAGGTATAATTGACAAATAAACATTCTGTATATTTAAGGTGTGCAAACTGATATTTTAATATACTTATTCACTGTTGAAATAATCACCCCCATCAAGCTGATTTGAACTGACCTGTTCTATTATATTAGAAATGAACTCTAATATTTTATTAGAATTGTAAGTCATGTGCTAATGGCTTTGTTAAAACCCATTTTGTATTTTCTTTTACAATGATCAGGAGAATCTCTCTATACCTCTCTGCAATATTGTTGTAAAGTTTACATTAATTTGTGCATTTTACTATTTTAAGGGAGTCCCCAGTCTAAAAATGCGAAGAAACAAAATCTGAAACATAAAGTAAAACAAAAAATTGGTACTTCATCTATTTGTAATTCTTACAATTTAAACATTTGCCTTGATTTTTTTTACCTTGACATTTAGATCTTATTTTTTAATGCCTTTTTTAAAGTAGCACTGATGAGATTGATGCTTTAGCTTTATATGCTAGCGTCTATACATTTTATTTCCTTTTTTGTTGTTTTGAATTTCTTTGATTGTAAGATAAGAGAGGGCAGGGCAATCTGGTGTATAATATGATGATATGAATTGATTATGAATAACAGTTATAACTATTTTTTTTTATTTCCTCGAACAGTCGGGACTGGGATATAATCTTCACTGTCCTTGAGGAAGAGTTTTCAAATGAATTTTCATCACTGTAAAGTGAATAAGAGTCTATATTTACCCATAAAACTTATGGTGAAAATTTTCAGCTTTAAAAAAATTAAATCTGAAGGAGGTGCATAGATTCATGATCGTGGTGCTAAAATTATGTTAGAAATGGAAAGTGCCTGAAAACAGAGATAATACAATGCAAATTGGTCTTTGCATATCATTAACCTGACATCTATGATGTGCTTTGCTCAATTTCAATATTTAATAAGTGTCCAATTTCTTAAGTATGAATAAAAATTAGAAACAATAACAAGTAAGTTACTTTTCAATAAATAGACATGTCCTTACTGATTTAAGAATAGTAATTGGGTGTAGCACATTAACTGAGTGGCCTAGAGCAATTTTATAATAATCTTCTAAGAGCTTAGAAAAAAAATCAACACTTTATTACTTTTAACACACTGCAGTTACTGCTTCTCTTAATTCATTTTAGTGAGCTGTCAATAAATTTCACTCCATTAGATGCTGAATTTAATTAGCTCCAGGGTCACAATTTATGTGATTTCTAAGTTGTATGCTATTTACAATGTCTAGTAAATGTTACCTGTGGCAACATAAATATATTTAATGTATAGCCAGTAGTAGACAATTATTCTTCATCCCTCGGATATCACGAATTCAATACCATCACTTCTGATTACTTTCTGAACTCTTCTGCTATGTTATATGGGAACTGGAACGTGGCTACATCATATGTGGTTTCTAATGTGAAATGAAAACATGTGGCCCCTATTTGAAAAGTTCCTGAGGATAGTTAAGTTGGCCACAGCATACACAGTGTTCGGGCAGAGCCCTGCTGAGGGAGATACCCCGTATGTGGCTGTTCAGGCCACATTCCCCTAACATCAGCCCTGTATGGGAGGCTATTATTTTTTTAAAAAAAGAAACAACCTCTAATGTGTACAAATTATATTCTTGGTAAATACTATGGCTGGATAAATAAGGGTGACTAGAAATCAGTCTACTATTTATAAAGGCAGGAATTTGACTTTCTCTTTGACTTTAGCTGAAAGTGACATAGGTTTATGATGTACCCAGAAGAGTCTTTAGAAAAAGATAATTATGCTTTGATGAAGTGTTTAATCTGATCTACATCCTAAATGAGTGAATTCGAATACTACACATTATTTTTGAATTTTCACATCTTGTTCTGAATCAAGAACCTATTCAAGATAATCAATCTTTTCATTGTGGAATTGTCTGAAATGACCTATTCCATTCTTCTGTACTTTTGGTATGAGAGTACTCGCGGTGAGATACACTCAAAAATTACATTTACGTCCTGTATAGGAGTGCAGTCAGGCTGGCTTTTTTTTTTTTTTTTTTTTTTTTTTTTTTTGGGACTTTATAAATCTTTTCATTGTGGAATTGTCTGAAATGACCTATTCCATTCTTCTGTACTTTTGGTATGAGAGTACTCGCGGTGAGATACACTCAAAAATTACATTTACGTCCTGTATAGGAGTGCAGTCAGGCTGGCTTTTTTTTTTTTTTTTGTGAGGACTGATAACATCTTGAGACCCTCTATTTTTATCCTGCCCACGCTGTTGCTGGTTAAGATAAAAGACAAAGATCTTTCTGGGTTCCCTCACCTGCCCAGCTAGCCTTTGTTAAGGAAGATTGCTTACTCGGGAACCTTGGGCAGATATGCTTGCATCCCAGCTATAGTTTCTTTGAATTCTCTTTAAAAGCCCTAGCTTCCTTTGGGGTAATGGGGAGTACAGTCCAGCAAGAAATGCAGGGTTAAAGCTGCCAGTGTTTTGGGGTCACCATCTGCCTTATCCTTTCCCATTTATAAGGTTCCCTAATTGTGATTTATTGGAGTTTTCTTGTTTGGTTTTCTGTCCCACAGATCTGTTCTTGAACAATACTCCTATAAGAAATTAATACAGTTTAAATAAAACTTCACAGTCCTCCACCAGAAGCTTTCTCGGTCTGTAACAACTGTGAAGGCTGAAGTGTTGGCAGTAATCTTTGAACTTCATGGCAACCCTGGGGATGGGAGACACATACAACTTAATCGTGGAACAGATAGTCAAAATAATTGTGTTTCTATGATGATTTTTAAGCGATTCTAAACCAGCCTTAGGTTGCCTATATGAATGAATAACTGTATAAGTTTTTAAATGGCTTCAGTTTAGCTTATTAGTTACAGAATGGTGTGGACTGATACAGGAGATAACATTCCCTTTTTCCTTTTTCAATTTCCGTATTACTGGATCCTATTGTGATAATAACAGGTTGAGTTAGAGCATCTATATGATAACATAAAACAGAAAAGTTGTTTAAAGCTAGATGAACAAAACTCCACTTCATTTTGTTAAAATAGTGTCTTAAAAATCTGGCCAGTCATTACCTTTGTGTGTTTTATATGAGCGATGGGGATTTTTTTTTGTTTTGTTTTATATTTCTTTCTCTCTCTTTTTTTGTGATTGGTTGTCTTATTTTTTGGTTTTTTAGAAGTTGCTACAAATTTCCTTAGTATTCATTCATCTAAGCAGTGAGCCAAATTGATGACACAAAAATGAATAAGATACAACATCTTCCCTTGTATGACTTATGGCTTAATGAGAGATTAGGTATGTAAAATTATAATAGAACCTGGTAAGAGCTAAAATAGAGGAAAGTAATATGGATTTCCAATTCAACTAAGGCAAACGGTTGCTTAACTTAGACTGGAAATTAGGTGGGCAAGCAAACATGTGCTCTGAGAGAACTGCTAGGGGACTTCAACAAGTTCTAAGAAAAATAGAATTAAAGTCTGAGTGTACTTTGGTATGAAGAAACTTTGATATCTAGGCCAAGTTTTTTTTTTTGTAATACACATTTTCCACAAATTTCTTGAGAACCTCTCATACACACCTTGAAAATATCTGGAATCCAGTACCACTTAACTCCACTGTTAACCAGATAAAGCTTTGTTCTTTGACTTCTTCCACTTCATGAATAGAAATGTTTGCTTGAGTATTTTCTTTCTATGTAGAATGTTAGGATATGATTAATAGATCTTAAAAAGTAAACTTCATACGTTTTTTTAAAAGGTAGCATATTTTACTTCCAGAAATAGAGAAAGATCTGTGAATATTAGTAACATCCATTTTCTTGGGTAAAACCTGTAGGTTACACTTGCCAGAAGGTGACATTAGCTTTTAAGTCTCTGTTACCTGGGGAGTATTTGGTTACACTCTAAATTTCATACTCAGTGTTTCTGCCATTCATTCATTTTCAATATTTTAGTAGAGTTGTGTCCAGCTGAGATAATGTATTTCTTTCTCAACAGGATTCTGTAGTAGACTGCTGAAAAGTATAATTTCACATACGTATGATAAAAAAAAAAAGGAAAGCAAAGCTGTATTTGATAAGAGACTAGGCTGGTACAGGCTTCAAAATAGATAGAGGATGTAGTCTTTATCAGCAGATAAAATGTCAACAACTACTACCCTCTTCATTTAAAAAAAGAGCAAAAAATTTCACAATTTCAGAACACTTCTAGATGTGTGAAACAGCTAAAAGCAAGTCAAATAAAGTAAGCTAGTCAGAACTTCTAACTCAGAAATACAATAAGCAAACTAAAATAATAAATAAACCGTAACCTATACTTTGAACCCGTAAAGTGATAAAAAAATTGTTTGTGGTCGTATAGCTGATATATGTGTCAACAGTCTTTCCAACTCATAATAGCTTGACTTAATGATTTCTCAACATTCTGATTGTGCCAAAGGAACACACACTGAGTAGAAACCTTACTTTGGGTAACCATACAAACATTTCTTTTTGTTTTCTTTTCTTTTTTTACTTTCAGAATAAAATGTAATAAATTACATGAGATATTCAGCACTTTATTATAAAATAGGCTTAACATTAGATGATTTTGTGTACTTGTGAGATGATGAAAGTGTTCTGAACACCTTTAAAGATAAGCCAGGCTCAGCAATGATGATTGGTCAGATTAGATGTATTAAGTCCATTTTTGACTTAATGATATTTTCAACTTATGATGTGCTTATCAGTAAGTAACCTCATGGTAGCCAAGGAATGTCTGTATTTATATATTGTCTATCTATATGTATGTATGTATATCTATGCACACGTACATATATACAAGCACACATATACATACATGCTAGGTAACTTGGAAAACACAACAAAAGGAAGAAAATTTTAAAAATTAGTCACTTGTTTTTATATAACCTAGAAATGAAATTTTATGAATAACATGTCACTTTTAATGAATCAATGTAAATTAATTCTTATAAACAAATACATACATTTGACCCTCAAATGACACAGGTTTGAACTATGAGCATCCATTTATATGTGGATATTTTTCAGCAAACACTACAGTTAAGTTTTGAGGGAGTTGAAAGTTACACACAGTACTGGTCTCTGCTGTTCAGCACAAAAGAGAAGATGCACAGCAGAGTCTATTTGGGCCTGCCCAGCTTCTGATTCTACATCATGTGTCCCCATTGCCTGGAAGAGCTCACCTTCAAGACTGACTACTATGGATCAAGGAACCACCTGCAATGTCTCAGCCTAGAGGCTGCTGGAGAAGAGGAAGAAGAGCAAGCAGGAGGGGGAGGTTGAGGAGCTAAACAATTCCATAATGGGTAAATAGAGATCAGAGATTCCTTGTTTGAATATGTCCACCAACTTGTAGACTGGACTGAGGAAAAATAGTATGCACTACATGTAGCCTACTACATTAATTGTATGCTAATGAAAAAGAAAAATATTGAGTCACCTGGTAAAGAGAAGAAAAATAACAGACTGGTATTGGACTTCTTATTTGCAACCTTGAAGACAGAATACTTCTGAACTGCTGGATGAAAAGGTCCATAGTCCACGACTCTGTATATACAAACTTGCCAGAAAAAAAAAAGTAAGAAATCATAAAATACATCATCCATGTAACTCCTCTGAAGGGAATACTCAGGAAGAGACTTTGAAGCAACTTAAAAAAAAAAGAGAGAGGGAGGGAGGGAGGGAGGGGGGGAGGTTTTTGGGAGGGAGAGAGAGAGAGAGAGAGAGAGAGAGAGAGAGAAACTAGAACAATTACCTCAAGATGGAAGAAGAGAGAAAACGGAGACCATTTGGTCTTTCCTTACCCCTTTTAATCATTAAGTTTTAATAAATAGGTTACATTGAGGTTTGCAATATCTGCCACAAAGCCTCTTTGAATAAAAATAAAAAGGGACATAAGATAAGAGCTCTGAGCTCTGTGAATACTGGCGTTGCCTAGGAGGTCTAAACAGTGTCACACAACCTATGCAATGGGAATCACTTGTAGGTTGAGGAGAAGAATGTAAAAGAATTCTACCCTATATTTCAGAGTGAAAGTAGGAAATGAGCAGAAGGAAAAAATGGTAAAAATAGTCTAAAATGTTACCACACTGTGGTGGAAAGGAAGTGAAAGGCTTGGGGGCCAAAGCTAACTTCATGGGGAAAATAGTGGATATTTTACAATGATTTATTCAATTATTTCATTGAAGAGAAATAACTTCAAGAGTGGGATAAAAAGTTATGCTTAGGTGAAACTGGAAGTAACTGGCCATAATATTAAAACAATAATGAAAAAAACAAGAAGCACAGAGTGAAGATTCAAGAATTAAATTTAAGTGGATGTAAGTAGACCTCAATGTATACATTTTTTTATAGGAAGGTAGTGACAAATAGGTATTTTAGACCGGGTCTTTCTAGGTCATGAGCCTTTTTATCCCAGCCTCCCAGTCAGCTGGAAGCACAGGTGCATGCCACCACCTCTGGTTTGTTCAGGTTGGGCCAGGCATAGAACCCAGGCATCCCATGCAACCTCAGCCACATGCAATGGTGCCATCCTGCTTGTGCCACCACAGCTGAGACAGTATGAAATAATTCTGCTCAATGTTTAAATACTTCATATCCTTGCAATACTTTTATCAAGTTTTCCCCACATTATGAAAGCAAATATAAATACATTTTAAATATATGTATTTATTTTATTAGTTATTATTGTCATTAAATTTGCTATAGAGCATGTGTGCTCACCATAGAGAGACAGAGAGAGAGAGAAAGTGAGAAGACAAATCACCAACTCTGGGACTCAGACCTCAGTTGGCCATGTGGGAGACCAGTACCTTAACCACCATGCCACCTGCTGGCCCTGCTAATATAAATATTTTTAAGAGCTAGAAAATATTTATTGTAGAGCCAGAAGAGAATGTACCTTAATAGATACTATATGAAATATTCTAATAGTTTACCTGTAATATTTTTGTAGGTACATATATATCTATGATTGCATTCTACAATCTTGATTTCTAGGCAATAGTTACTCAAAATGATTATTTCTTATTAGCTCTAAAAAGATATAAATGACTTAATCCTGGGCTACTGAGAAAGTTTCCTATTAATATTAATAATATTGTACTGTTTAATTAAGAAGTCAAGAGTGGTTCAATTTTATTAGGGTATTTGACAAAAATAAGCATTTATTGAGAAACTTTGCTAAAAGAATATTGGTTTGACCAAGATAAAAACACAATAGAAAATTATTTGGGAGCTGGTTTTGTAGTGCAGTGGTTAAGGGAGCTGGCTCCCACATGGATGATTGTGATTCAAATCCTGGCCTCAGAGGCTTGAAAAACATGCTAGGCATATGTGTGTGTGTGCCGAAAATCCTGACAAGAAGGAGGACTGTAGGAAAAAGGATTGCAATGTGACCATGCCACATTCGGGGTTGCTCGCTCGGTCTTTCTTCTCTGTCTCTCTGGTGAGTACATGTGCACTTTCGCAATAAATAAGAAAATGATTGTTCATAATAGGTGGAAGTAAATAATTTATTATTTTGTTTATGGAAAAATTATTTAAAAGTGTAGGACTAGGTCAGATTTGCATCTATTTATAACATTAAAGTAAATGTCTATGAACTTAGAAATAGTTGGGTGTGAAACTAGGACAGAATATGAATTGTTCTTACACACTGATCTCAAATTTTAACCTTTAAAAAAATCTGTTGAAAAGTAGTTCCTTTGATATTAATATTAACCTCCATTCTGAAAATGTCTAATGGGAGAATAAAAGCAAATGAACAAACCAAAAGGTGTCATAAAGGGAGTAGAAACTGCAAAAGTAAGATTCTCAACTCAGCTGCAATATTTTCATTCCCATAGTTTAATTCTGAAATATAGCTACACATTCTAGAGAAATTTAGAGTGTCTCCATAGAATTGTACTGTTTGGAATTTGTTTCATTCCAAGTTGACAACAAAATATGATTCAAACCTGAGAATTTTAACAATTGTCACTTTGTTTACAACTTCAGTATTAACAACATCTATATATATATAAAAGCTAATTTCATTTTCTTGCTAATCTTATCAATTAAGCTTAAAAATCAGTAGCCCATTTTACAAGGAAAGGAGCTACAAATGTTGATGTCATTATATGTCACCATTACACACCCAGTGACAGAATCAGGCTCCAGAATATAGGTGTTCAGAATTCCTGTTGAGGGCCAGCCCCATGGCATGGTGGTTAGACCCTGTGTACTGGAAGCTAGATCCCTCACCAGGATTCAAATTCTGGCTCCAGCGACTTGAAACACATGTCAGATATGTGTACTTGCATACCTGAAAGTCTGATAGGATAGAACAATGGAGGAGAGGGGAATGCAGTGAGCCACACCCCATTAAAAGGTCCTTTATGTCTCTCTCTCTCTGGTGAGTATAGGAGCCCTCTGGCAATTGAAAGAAAAAAGAAAAGAATTCCTGTTATATATATTACTCACACTAATTTTACATTAACTTGAATATGAAAGAGACAATCAATCTGCTTATATTAAATTATTTTTTATTCAGGTTATATGAAAATACATTTTAAATGTTCATTTTCTATTTTTAAAATTGTGTTTGTGGGATCAGCAGGTGGCATGATGGTTAAGATGCTGCATTCCACAAGGCTGAATGTGATTCCAGACCTGGCAGCTTGAAAATTAAGCCGGGCACATGTGCATGTGTAGCTGTCCAAAATCCCAAGAGGAGAATGGAGGAGAAGGGATTGTGGCATGGTCACCCCTCTTTAGAGAGTGGTTTCTCACTTCCTCTGGCAAGTGCGCACACCCTATGCCAAAATCTAAAAAATATAATAATTAAAATTGGGTTCGTTTATTTAGTCTAATTATTGCTGTGTATTATTTTGTGATTTTAACAGTTTAGAGTTCAACACCTTTGAAAGGAATTACTATTGTTGTTATTATTATTATTATTATTTTGGAGAGGTTTATGCTATGAAGCATGTGCACTTGCCAGAAAGATGGAGACAGAGAGACAGAAAGCAAGAAATCAGTCCCCCAGGAGGGATAGTCATGCCACAGTCCCTTCTCCTCCATTCTTCTCTCGGGATCTTGGGCATGCATGCACATGCGCCCTGTGTGAGTTTAAGCTACTGGGTCCAGGACTTGAACCACGATCAACTACATGGAAGTCCAGTGACAAAGCCATTATGCCAACTGCTGGTCCTGAAAGGAATTATTTTTTAAATTATGATTTCAAGTCTCAGAATTGCATTCTGCCACCCAAATATTATGTATGGAAATGCAGATGGAATCACAGTATTTAACCAACATAAAATATCTTTAAAGAAAGTGAAATATAAACTTTTTCTTTCTGAAAACAATTTTCTACCCTCAACAGATAGGACACATTTTCTTTATTATTATTATTATTATTATTATTATTATTACTTATATATTCAATTACCATACATCATTTAGCTTGTAGAGAGAATTTATCCAACATGAAATACATCTTAGTCCAGTTCAGTTGAGAATACTATACACCTTATCATCAACAGGTAATAAACCATTTCTGTAGGACACGTTTTCTAAAGATCCATCTTGTGTCACTAAATAAGTAGTTTCCAGAACATTTCCTCTCACTAGAATATAATCTGAGTAGCAAGAAGATTTTTTGGGTTTTGAACTGATACTCTCCAAAGAAGACAGGAAAAGATCTTAGATGATGATGTGAGAACCTAGACACATCTTAGGCATTAAAATTAAAAACAAACAAACAAAACAACGATCCAATTCTACCTCAATGGTATAGTATTTTTATAGCCAATTCTTGCCTGATATTAAAATTGAAATTCAGAGTGTGCTAGAGACACAAGGACATGTAAATACATATAGCTTCTATGAAACAGGCAAGCACAGTGCCATTTTAAAGTCAAACTTTATGTATGTGGGTTAGAAATGAAGGAATGTAAATACTCTGTTCTAATTTGCATTCATTTAGAAATCAGAAATGGAAGCTCATAAATTCCATATTAAATGATACATAAATATCATAGGTTAGAGGACACATTTTCAATGCAATGTTATGCTCCAAAAGCGAAATTCAATGAAGCTAGTAAAATGAATAGAGTTAATGCCCCAGGTATTAAACTGAAAATACAATCTGTGGATATTTAAAGTAGGCTCTAAAAAGTTCATGGTATTTTCTGTAGGATATGTACACAGGTCTCTCAATGTGGCAGCAGCGGTATTGTGTTCGTGGAATTTTCTTCTGAGTTTCAAACAGATCTCCAGAGTTGATAGGGCCAAGCATTTTCCTAAAGTTCAAGATGCCAATCATCTTCTGAGAGTTAAGGCTTCTTGGTGAATTGTCAGCCATATTCTCACTTCTTCCCACTTCTGTCACAGGAGTTATGTCAGAGAAAGTTCATAATAACCAGGTAAGACACCTCTAGGGTGCTGTTGGGTGTAGCAGGGGATACAGTCACAGATATCTCTCAGATGACTGATCTGTCTCCCAGTCTGTGATGCCTGATAGGAGTGTGTTGTGGTTGTGCGTTGTCTCTATGGGGGACTAAAGGAGGGCCACCCGAAATGTGCGGGATCTAGCCCAGATCATGTCTGATCTGCTCAGGGGGAGTTCTCATTTGCAAAATTGATTTAAGCAGTCCGAATTTATTAAACAGCATGTATTGGACCAGGTTATAGACCGGACATTACCCTGTTCCTTATAAAGTTGTATTAGCACTTTTACATAATCTCCTTTCTCATCTCTGTTACCTTTGTTAACTTTTGTTTCATATGTTACCTATGTTAACTTATGTCTCATATGTCCTTTGTTAGCTTTGTCTCATATGTTTTTTTTTTCTTTTTTTGGAGAGGTTTATTTTTTTGTTTGTTTTTTTGGTTTTTTTTTTGTTTTTTTTTTTTGCTATAGGGTGCGCGCGCTCGCCAGAAAGACAGAGAGAGACAGGAAGTGAGAAATTACCCCCCCGGGGGATGGCCATGCTGCAATCCCTTCTCCTTCAATCTCTTCCCGGGATCTTGGGCATGCACGCACACGCGCTTGGCGTGAGTTTAAGCCAAAGCCACCGGGTCCAGGACTCGAACCATGGTAGACTACATGGGAGTCCAGCAGACATAGCCATTATGCTAACTGCTGGTCCCTGTCTCATATGTTTTTCATTGTCCATAGTCTCTCTTCTTTCAGACTACAGACCAGAGGGAAAGACTAGTGGTGTTTCTTTTCCTGTGACTCCAACCTTTGAACTCCTTCACCACCCCCTGCTTCTTGGCTGTATTGGCATTATCTAGGAGAGCACCTCTGAGATTCCCTAGTAATTCTGTCCTCAAGGCACTATCCTGTCTTAAGATGATACTCTTTCATAAAGTAATCCTTTCAGTTCTTTAGTTACCAAACCATCTTTTAAATGGGGTTCAGACCTCTTTGATTTGAATTTGATTTTAACATAAGAAAGTTACTTTCATTTTTTAAAAGTGTAGAGAGTAAGTCTTGATACAAAAAAAAATCTCATTTAGTTATAAGACAGATGAACGTTGAAGAAAAAAAGACAATAACTAGATTGTTAAAATTTGACTGCAAGGAGAAGATCATTTCAACTCGAGAGCTGTCAGCACAGAACAGAGGAAGGATGATAAAATAAGGATCAGAGATACTCTAGGCAACTGAGAGTTTTGAATGAACATCTAATAATACTGAACAACCTGTGGACATTTTGAGAACACTGAGAAGTCAGTGTCTAAAAGCATCATTCTCTATACTTTGTGTTCATACAATCTGAGGATGTTACTAATTCACAGCAATTTTTGTGAGTATTCAAGTGTTCTTCATTTATCACTAAAACATTACAAAACTTGAAGTAGGTCATTTGATCAATTTGGGTCAATTTTGTCAATTCGTATTTGCTGGATGATTTTCTTTCCTTTGAGATTTCAAGTTTGTTTCCATAGAATTGTAAGCAGAAATCCCATATAATTTTCTCAATCTTTCACTTATTGTATTTAGGAATTCTTTCTAATTCTTAAAATGTCTCCCAGAATCAGTTTCTATATGGTCATGCCAACACACTTCTATTTATTGAGATTTCAAATTTTGGATCAAATCTACATTTAGAAAAAGTTAACAGAGATAATAAATGTTGTATTCTCTATCAGAAATGTACCTAAACACTTTGTAAAATTTCCAGATAACATTAAATGCCGTCCATGTGTATAGTTAGCCCTAATAATGATGGGCAGTGGAATATCTTTGTACTTGCTTCATTATTATTTCAAATATATTTAGAAACTATGAGGAATAGGGAAAAATAATCACAGTGTTATTATTAGTATTAGTCTGTGTCCCCTGAAATTCATATGTTGAAACTAATCCCCATGTGATTGTATTAGGGGGTGGGGGCCCTTGCTTAGGTGATTAGATCATAAGTGGAGAACCCCTAGGAATGAGTTTAATATCCTTATAAAATAGATGCCTGAGAGCTGCCTTACCCCTTCTACCAGTAAAAAGGGGCCAATGAACCTTAAAGGGGCCCTTACCAAACACCAAATCTGCCAGTTCCTTGCTCTTGGGCGTTTCATCCTCCAGACCTGAGAGAAATAAATTTCTGTTGCTTATATGCCACCCAGTTCATGGTGTTTTGTTACAGTAGCCATAATGAGCTAAGTCATGTAGTCTTCATGAAAACACAGACTAATGTATTTCTTGTCATAAATCCTCAATGAGGTTTTATGCCATTATTTCCCTTGTAAAAGTGAAGAAGAATGAAATGTTTTGTGTTATGTGCACAAAACACTACAGCCATAGGTAATTTTTTTCAGAATGAAGTGAACAATGTTTGATTTTGCCTGACAGCTCCCTTTGAGTGTGTGTGTGTGTGTGTGTGTGTGTGTATTTGGAATTGAATAGTATTTGGCTGTCACTGAAAATTATGTCCAACTATGAGAGGCACATTTATTTCTTGATTGAAAGAGTTAAATTAGGGTAGTATTCTTGGCCAAGATTACAACCTGAAAAACTGAGGTATTTTTAGTAGGGTAGCATTATTTGTGCACACACGCATGTGGGTGAGTGTGTGGGTATGTGTGTGTATATACATATATGTGTGCGTATATTTATGACTCTCTTAATTAGTTGAAGTTGGTAAGAGTCCCTAGGTATCTTAGGAAGTGTTTCAGTTGCCTCTTTGTAATATTGCTCATTCTCCTGGACCTGTCTATCTCCTGTATAAATAGGTGGAAGGCACTGTTGCAGCCACCAGTTCTGCGCAGCCTCTTGACAGTTCGTAGAGGTTCAACTTAGTCTCAGGCTTGTAACTCTTGGTGTCTTAGTGCAACCTGCAAATTTAGGGACATAAATACTTTTCAGAGTGAATAATTGACCAGTGAGGAATGGAAACTGATGGATAAATGTTTTCCCCTCAGTTGAGTGATACTCCTAATCTTCAGCAGTACTTCTCTTTGACGATAGTGTGCCGGGCTGTGTCATGACTGCCTTTAATACTCTTATCAGGTTTTTGCACCTGAAAAGTCTTTTTGGATCTAATTTTCTGATTTTACTAGGGCATTGTTGCCTAAATATGCATCCCATGGTCTTCTTTAATCAAAATCACTTTGAGAGATATTTTCTATTCAAGCATTTTGGAGCCACAACTCTCGAGGAACATTTTCTAGAATGTATTACCTAAGGAAGGAGCTGCCTAAAGTTAGGTACACCCCCTACAAGCTCATGAAAATGTCCGTAAGACAGAACATGTACAGAATACATACTTAGAGGCTTAATAAAAATATCAGGTTGTTGGGAAAATCATGGCATATTTTTCTATGCAAAAATGCACTATTATTTCCTGATGACCCAATACTTTCAAAAGTTTATCGGAAGGGTATTTTATATTTCTAAATCTTTTATAAAAAGTTTATTTTTATGTATTTCTTTCATGAGAAAGTGAGATGGGAAGAAGAGAGATAATAATCCACAACAAGATTTTCGCACAATGACCCACCCCCAGTATCACCTGGCCCAGATCACAGGCATGCACACATGCTTACAACCAGAATACTCAGGGAGGTTACAGGAGGCGAGCCCAAGACCTTTCATATGTGAATCTTATTGTGTTATGGCTGTGCCACCACCTAGAATCAGTGTGGATGTAGACTGGACCTTTTTCTGAATCTTCCTAAACATGTCCAAAGAGTTCACTGATTCCAAAATAATAAACTTCTAAGATCATTACTCCTATAATAATATGTAAAATGTTACCCAGTACCAGGTCTTTCTAAGTGTTAGGTTTTTTTCTTATCTTAAACTTTTGATGTCATATGAATACTCATCAAATTTGCCTCTTGGTCGTCTTGATTTCCTCAGATTTCTCAGTCATTTCTAACCACTAAGTAAAATCTTTCAGTGGTTTTTCCCTTAAGAAATAATCAGACCTTTGCCTACATCGTATGCTATGGTTCAACAGCGTTATTAGATCGGCATGACTGCCTCTCGGAGCCCTTAGCTGAGAGTTCATTGGCCTTCGTTATTTATGAAATGCTGAACAAAAGGGCATTTAATATGGAATCCACTTTTTGAATCTGAAAAAAAGTTAAAAATCTACAGTTATTTTACTAATTGTAGCATTTGTAAATAGTTTCAAGCAAAGCAAATCTGTGCGACTATTTATCACTGCCATTTGCTGACGATCTCTGTGTATGCAGCTAGGAGATGTTTTACAGGCACTAACAGGGTTCCAGAGATTTGATTAGACTTGCCCTCAAGGAACTCATAGTCTCATGGAGGAGTTTGCAGTCTATGAAATTGCCTTTTTCAATTGCCTGGAAGCACTAGGTACTTGGATTTCTAATCCTTCCATTTAATTTAGGCTTAAAAGACATAAAAAAGAACGTAAGTAGGATATTTTAAAATATTTTGAAATTTAGAAATTTCTTTGTTTTAAGATTTTTGTCATAGGGCACATGGGCTCACCAGAGAGAGAGAGAGAGAGAGAGAGAAAGAGAGAGAGACAGAGACAGAGACAGAGAGAGGGAAAGTGAAAAATCAATCTCCCCCCAGGGATGGCCAGGCTGCAGTTCCTTTTCTTCCAATCTCCTCTTGGGATATTGGGCCTGCATGCACATGCGCCCAGCATGATTTTCAAGTTACTAGGCTGAAGTGCGTTCTGCTGTGTAGGAGTCCAGTGCCTTAACCACTACACTGCCTTCTGGTTTTGTACCTTATAAAAACTAAGCTATTTAAAGTTGTCAATTGTGTGAAATGTCTACTAATTTCAAGTACATTTCAAATCATTCACATTGTTGCAAGAATTTCATATTTGGAGAAAGATATTGAACATACATCGGTTTGCAAATATCAACTAATTATTCACATTTACATAATTCATACACATATCCAGTTGCCTATTTATTTAGTAAACACTGAAGGAGTTTCTGCTATGAACCAAATATTGTGCCAAATGTCAAGAATACAACAGTGAACAAGGCAGAAGTGGCCCCTGCTTTCATATTCATGGGTATAATGCCTTAAATGTTCTATTGGCAGACAATGACAGTAAACAAGCAAAAAAATATGAAAGTAATGGCAAATCCAATAAAAGGAAAATATTTTAGGCAATACATGTGATTATATTTTGGAGAAGGCAGTCAGAAAAAGTTTGCTAGAGTGGTGATATTTAAGCTGAAAAAAAAAAATCAGAAAGAGAGGGGCAAAAATCCTGAAGAAAACATTCCAGGAGACACTAAAAGACTTCTAGGAATTGTTCAGCCTGTATTTAATAAAGTAAGGTAAGTGTTAAAAAATAATATAGAAGAGAGATAGAAGCAGAGACCAAATTTTGCAGAACCTGTAGGTTATGATGAAGAATTTCCATTTTATTCTAAATTCAATGGCAAACAAATGAAGAATTTTAAACAGAATTTAAGTTAATATGAAAATATGATCAGTTTCATTTTTCTCAACAGATATTAACAGACATGGTACGTCAGCTCAGTGTAGATATGGCCCTTTCAAGAAGGTATGAATGAAGCCCACATGGGTTGTGAGAAGGTTACTATGATAGATTATACTTGACCAATGACAGAAAGATCAATGGGTAATGAAACCAGCTGGCAACACAGGACTCTAGAAATGAATCCAGGCTGGAGAAAAGGAAAGTCTCCAAACAGAAGTAGAGAGGGTGCTATGGAATGCAGTTCAGTGTGGAAGTGATTAATATAAAAACAACTTTATTATCTGAGTTGAACAAAATTAATTGTTGGGGAAAACAGGGAGAAAGATAAATGTTTTTATAAAGAAAAGTACAGAAAGATTGAACTACAACTTGGCCTTAGTGAAGTAGGGTGATGTTAAGAAAAGACGCCATGGGGACCAGCAGATCGAGTAATGGTTATGTCTCTGGACTCCCACAGTCGACCGTGGTTTGAGTCCTGCACCTAGCAGCTTAAAATTCACACTGGGCACATGTACATGCGTGCCCAAAATCCCGAGAGGAGAATGGAGTAGGAAGTATTGCGGCGTGGCCATCCTCCCTGGGGGTGGAGGGGGTGGTGGTGGTGATTTCTGTCTCAATGTCTCTTTCTGTCTCTCTGGAGAGCTCATGTGCCCTATAGCAAAAATCTCTCCCCTAAAAAATAAAGATATACAAAGAAAGAAAGACAAGAAGCCATGTCTGTGCACATTGACCAGGAGGACCATGATTATGTGTTAGTTATCGCCACGTACATTCTAGTTTGAGAAACTTTACGTTGCGTTATAATTGCTCTTTCAGTTTGCGTGTAATTGAAAATACGATGTGGGGAACGTGCAGAATAAAAGGGAGAGTTCATACTCCACTCACAAGGTTACACTCTAGAATTTATAGAGAATAGGATTAAGTGAACTAAGAAACTTCTGTTTGAAGATATTTCTGAAATGTATCATGGGTATAATGGCTTAAAAATAAGGATGGAATAGTGATTTGCTTCTGTGCATCAGAAAGTCCATCAAAATCATTAACAGTCTCTTCTAATTAATGACCAAACAAGGGGAGGCAAGAAGTTCAACCTCTGGGGAGAAATCTCAGTGGCAGTGAGTGCACGCCTGAGGATGCAATGAAAAAACTGTAAGGCAAAGGAAAGCAAGAAAGTGAAAGTTCTAAGAGAGTAAAATTGATGTTTAATGCAGAAAAACACAGACCAGTCCCAAATGTAGGAAGATCTATGCAAGTGATTATGCAAATGAAGTGAGAGGGGTTAAGGGTCGAGGTTTCTTACAAGTAAAAATGCCCGAAGGCATTATCTCATGTCAAACTGAGGTTCATTACTAGAAAATGATTAGAATCAATGCTACAAAGTCAAGAGGTACCCAAATGGAGAATTTGGCTTATGAAAAACAATAACAGAATTAATGAAGGGGCTTTAACCTTTAAGTTCAATACATATTTAATTCTGTTTGTCTGGGCAAAACTTAAATATAAGGGAAGTAATTTATTGTTAAAGCCATGTAAAATGCAATGATTATTATGCTAATAAGACTGGATAAGTAAAATCTCTTGCTTTATAAATGTCATAGATTAAAAATGGATTGTGCTAATAATTAGAGCAATGACGATTTTATGATTTTAACACAGATCATTTTACTCCAGCTTTAATTGTCTTTTTTAATTTAACAATTTTATTTTAATTATGAGGAGTCATATATAATTATTTTGAACTTCACAAAATTATTCACATGTACAGCAGTTTAAAACCTTACGTTAGATATTTAAAAGACATGCATCTTTTCACAATGCCAGTTGAAGGTTTTTCTAAAGGAACCAACAATTTAAAATTATAGAAGAGGATTTTTATTAGAGGACAATTTACTTTAACAGTTGCTACCTTTGCTTTTCTATCTTGAAATGAAGGCTGTTCATGCTTAAGTGGCTCTCATATTTTGAATCAATTATCTCTGGTATTTTCAGTTAGTGTACTGGTCACTTTTTAGTTGCTCTCAAGTCTGAAATATCCAGATTAGGTAGAAGAAATTAACTCATTTGTGACCTTTAATATGAATAATCAGTATTTTGAAGATTTCACAGATTATCTTTTAAAGTAATTCAATTTTGTAAGTGAACCAGTTACAAAAAGTTGAGCTGTGCAGTGTTTGGGGGAGATGAATATTTTATAATTAATCTTTAAAAATTCTAATTTTAATACCTAAATATTTCACAAATCATGTCCCTCTCCTCTCATTCCCTTCATCCAGATGGCAATTATCCTAAGTCAGGCCCTGACCCTCTTTCACATACCTCACCCTTCACTTTCAGTTTGTCTTGCCCATTTTCACCTGACTCTTGCATATTTTAGCAATATCTCAAACCAGTATAACTTCTTCAAGAGTTTCTTCCTAAACTACTTTCTCATTTCTGTGTGTCCCCACTGATGAAATCCCATTTTGGTCACATTATCTAACCTTCATGGTAGGCAGCCCTACCCCTAAATAAAGAATCATTAAGCCTTGTCAATTACTGCCTTAGGAGAGATGCATAACACTTAGGTCTGGCCAGTGAGAAATAAAGAAGAGTCTGCTAGGGAATTTCTAGGAAGATTTCTTTGTGAGAGAAGATGGAGGGCAAGAGAAAGAGAATGAATGAATGGAAATAAACATCCTTTGTTCAAATGCCTGACACGACATGTCTAAACGTGGGTTCCTGGATCTGCTATCTGCTGCAGCATGAAACCCACTTACAAAGGAAAAATGTTTAAAAAAAAATTACCCAGAAGCTGAGCTGGAATTTCAGTTTCAGCGCCTAGAGCCTTCTCTACTGATAAGCTTCTTGTCATTCAACATCATCAATCTCCTTCTGATTTAAAACATTTTGAGTTATTTAAATCACTCTCAGCTGCTATCCAGAGAACCGGGTACAGCTTATTGAGATGAGTGGAATAATTGGTGGCAAAAACTAGGGACATGGAACAGCATGTTCTGCTTTCTTGTCTTTAAATCACTATCCATACTCCCATCAAAGGACGGCTGAAGATAAAAAGGAGAGATTAGAAACTACCAGATTTGAGGGAAATCCAGACAGATAGGAGAAGAATACATCTATGAAGAATTTGGGTAAACAAAAAGTGGTATGGTTCCTGCTTATTATTTCCTGTTTTTTCAAAATATGACTTGGAAAAGTGAATGTATTAGTTTTCTTTCTTTATTGCTGTTATCAAGTTACCACCAAATCAGTGGCTTACCATAGTACACATTTATGTTCTCACAATTTCTGGGCATGGCTCACCTGGGTCCTTGATTCAGGGTCTCCCAGGCAAAAAAAAGTTGAGGATCAGTGCTGCCTTCTCTTCTGGAGTCCTGGCTAGGAAAAAATCTGGTTCTCGGCTCACGCAGGCTGTTGGCAGAATTCATTTTCTTGGTGCTCTGTGACTAAGTGACCTGATTTCTTTTTCTCTTCATTTGCAGAGGTTTTTGCTATAGGGTATGTGCGCTTGCCAGAAAGACAGAGAGACAGAGAGAGAAAGCGAGAAATCACCCCCCAGGAGGGATGGCCACGCCACAATCCCTTCTCCTCCATTCTACTCTCAGGATCTTGGGCACGCACGCACACACACACACCCAGCATGAGTTTAAGTCACCAGGTCCAGAACTCGAACCCCGGTCGACTACATGGGAGTCCAGCAACATAGCCATTATGCAAACTGCTGATCCCAAGGGCCCTGGTTTCTTGCTGGTTGTCCTATGGGCTGCCCTCAGGTCCTGCAGGCCACTTGCAGCTCCTTATCACTCACTTGACCTTTCCATAAACAGTTCAGAAAAAAAACAGTTTACTCTTCAAGGCATGCTGGTGAGATAGTATTCTAGAAATACATGACAAAATCCTGAGGCCTTTGTTGTATTCTGTTGCTTAGAAGTAAGTCACAGATCTCATCCACATTCAAGCGCAGGAAATTATTCAGGATGTGATACCAGGGGTAGAAATCATGTGTGTTATCTTGGAATTCCACCTACTATAATGAGGTAAATCAATAAATCAATGATCACAATTCATCCTGTTGGGTAGAAGCAAATTGGGTATCATTCTATAACATTAAGAACTAGATTTGAGTAATGAGAGAAAATGTCTTTATGTGGCCTTATTGTTCACATCCATTGCACAAATGTAATAAAAGGTATAAGAATATACTATTAAAAACAGTCTTTAAGCAAAAGTTGGTTGTTATGCTATTGGATATTTTCAATGATGTTCATATTTTATAAGTATGCATTTATATATATATATATATATATATATATATCAAAATAATATGACAAACACATAATTCTATCTCTAA
>NW_006159867.1:5768844-5778492 GCF_000334495.1 Tupaia belangeri chinensis | reverse complement strand
AAGCAAAAGTTGGTTTTTTTGCTATTGGATATTTTCAATGATGTTCATATTTTATAAGTATGCATTTATATATATATATATATATATATATATCAAAATAATATGAAAAAAACATAATTCTATCCATAAAACTCTTGAAAGATTAGCTTTGCTATTGGATTGACCTGATTCTGTCTCCTTTAACCTCTTTCCCCTACTGAAACAATTAATTTTACAACTTAATATTCAATGAGGAAGTTTCTTTAGATTGCAAACTCTGATGTTATAGTGAGGAGAATGTCTTAAAGTGATTGAGATTAATGAGATGAAATACAAAAGTAACTCTGTGGACTTATTATGGACTACGTGTTTGTACTCCCTGTACCCAATTCCTATGTTGAAACCTTACTTTCTACCCCCGCCCCCCAATATGTGAGTGTTAGAGGATGAAGTCTTTGGGAGGTGATTAGGATTGGATGAAGCCATGAGGACAGATCCTTCATGAATGGGATTACTGCCTTTAAGTGTTCAGTGAGAACTTGATTCTTTCTCCTCTGCTATGTGCTTATCCAATGAGAAGCTGACTGTCTGTGAATCAGAAAGCTGCTCTCACCAGACACTAAATCCGGCACCTGGATCTTGGACTTGCCAGTCTCCAGCACAGTGAGAAAAAAAATAAAATAAGAAAAGAAATGTTGGTTGTTTAAGCCACCTAACCTATGGAAGTTTTTTGTTGTTGTTGTTTTTGTTTAAATTTTTTTTTATTACCAGAGGGTATGTGTGCCCACCAGGAAGAGACAGTTGAAGAGTTAGAGAAAGTACACCTTTCCCCTATGGGACATGGTCATGCTGCAATTCCTTCTCTTCCATTTCTCTATCCCATCAGGATTTAGGGCACATATGCACACATGCCTGGTATGTTTTTCAAGTCATTGGGGTTGGGATTTGAACTATGGTTAGTCTTGTGGAATCTGGCTTCTTAACCACTGGATTTCATGGCTGGCCCTACAATAGTTTTTACAGCAGCCTGAACAGATTAAGACACCTATAAAGACATTATCTTTGAAACACTTAGGGGCAGGGTTTATAGTCAAGTTTTGTAAATGATAGAGAGAACCTACAGAAGCAATTTCTATTCCTACTTGCTGCTAAACATCCTATGTAATGTTAAACCCATTTTAGCTAGCAGAACTTATTATCTGTTACTTACTTTCTATTAACTTATGTGAGTCTTGCATTTAAAGAGAACCAGAGTTAAATGAGATATGAAGAAAATTTTTGAATGTAACCTTTTCTTAAATGTGGACTAATTTGAAAAGCTCTGTATTTACACATAACCAGATAAGATTTATTAAACCTGGGTTTTTATTTTGTGCTGGAAATTCTAGGTTCTACTAAGAAATATGCATACATTATCTTATTTAATCCTCAGACTGACTTTGTAGGGTAGATTCTGTTATCATCTTCAATATTTGGATGAAGAAGCAGAAGAGAATAGGGGTCAGATAACCTACTTGTAGATACCTTTTTTTTTTTAAGAGAGATTTTTGCTATAGGGAAAGTGCCCTTGCTGGAGACAGAGAGACAGAAAGCAAGAAATCACCCCTCAGGAGGATGGCCGTACTATAATCCCTTCTCCATTTTCTTCTTGAGCTCTTGGGTACTCATGTACACTTGCCTGGCTTGAGTTTTAAGCCACCAGGTCTGGGATGTTGTGAGTCCTGCAATGTAACCATTCCGCCATCTGCTGGTGCCAACCCACAGATACTTTTAAGACAGGCTCTGGCCTTATCCTGATCCTCCTGACTCAGCCTTTCTGCAGACACACATCACCACATGCAGCCTTTAGGTTGGACCAGGAAAGAACCTGGGCCTCCCTTGTGGTCCCAGCCCATCGAGCATAGCATTTTCTCAGCACTAGCACAGCTGGACTGAGATATTAATGATCAGATTCCAGACAGACCCAGGCAATCTCACTTGGAAGCGCATATGCTAAACTACTATAGTAGAGTGCTTTCAAAGAACTGAGGTAATCTTGCCTCACACTGATTATATTCACTGTGAATAAGAGACACATTACTGCAAGAAGGAAGACATCTGTTCATCTAGGTGGTAGACAAAACTCTTTAATAACTTGGAATATTTGATATATGGATCATTAAGAATATATTGCCCATAACCTTGAAATACTTAAAAGGCCTCAAGAAAATAGGAATTTTTCTTTTTCTGTCTTATTACATAAGTCGGGAAAATTACACACATGTTGGCAGAAAAGGAAGAAAATATAAGCAGATTTGAGAATAAGAAAAATGATACTTAATGTAAAAGGGACTAATTTGGCTTTTTGAAGGTTTTCCTTTGGAGTTAGGATTGGACTTGGAGAAGATTAAGTGGAATTAATATCACCAAAAATAAAATCAATACTTCAGAAACTAAAGCTGGATAGGAAAAGTCTCCAATGAAAGTGTTTACTGTGGTTTAGAGAAAATACCCTTTTGGGTGAATTTTTCACTTTTCACTGGATTGGTTTGTCATAATGTAGACACAATTTAACAGGGAAAATGAAAATGCATTTAGTGACCTCGGAGGGGTGCTGGGAAAATGCACTACCATTTTGTAAATAGCTTTCAATATGAAATGTGATAGGTATTTTGGAATTGTCCAAAAAGCAATCTTGAAACTTCAAGCAAGATTTTTTAAATGTCTATAGTATTTGAGAGTGTTCCCCAAACTATAGGAAACTGACAGTTTCTAGACAGTTTTGCTGTCTGAAAAACAAAAAAACAAAAAACAAAAAAACAATGCAAATAAGAAAATTTTCCCACTAGTAGGAGAAGAGACGTTTAAGGACAGAAGGGTTAGGAATGTATAGGTTGCTCAATTATATTGACTGCATGAATCCTAACACTCAGTTTTCAGCATTTCCTGTTTATTTTCAGATTCACTTTGGATTACATGGGCTGGTTGTTTGATATATTAAAATTGTAACAGTCTCTTTGATTACTAAAACATACCTAAAAAGTCATTTCATTTTTAAATGCAAAGAAAATTTATTTTAATAGGCTAAACAGGAGCCAGCCAGTGGTGTGGTGGTTAAGGTGGCTGGATCCTACATGGTGAACAGTACAATTTGAGTCCTGGGCCCAGTGCCTTGGAAAACATTTCAGGTGCATGTGCATGTGTGCCCAAAATCCCACAAGAAGAGTAGAGGAGAAGGGACTGAGGCGTGGCCATCCCCCTGGGGAGTGCTTTCTCACTTTCCCTATCTCTCTGTTACTTTCCAGTGAGTATGTGCACCCTATAATAAATTAGAAAGAAAGAAAGGAAGAAAGAAAGGAAGAAAGGAAGAAAGGAAGAAAGAAAGAAAGAAAGAAAGAAAGGAAAAAAGGTTAAACAGCAAATCAGGTTTTAATGTTGTACATTAATGAATCTAATGTGGAGGGTTGGCAAAGTAAGTTCATATCCAGGATAATTTTTTTTTCTTGATGGTCATTTATTATTGACAAATAATGGTGTTGCCTATTATGCTGTTGTCTATTTGTGTTTAAGGGAAGTAAAGTGAAGATTGTCAAATCTGCTGTCCTAAACCCTCTACCAGTGTGCTAATGAGCCTGCTATATAATTGGTGGCATGAGTTTATCACTATTTCTTTCCTAACTCAAAAAAGTCGTTTCAATTTATGTGTAAATATAATCCTTCCTGTTTTAATATGAAAAGAAAAGAAGTCTTTTAAGGACAAGCTAAGTAATTTTTCCCCTGGTGTTAAAAATGTAGCAATTATTGGAACAAACAAAGGAATGAACAATATCAGTTGATTAAATGAGTTTCCTTTTTAGGTTATAAAATCTGTTTCTATTGAGGGACATCTGAAAGAAGAAAACAGTTTTTAAATAAAAGAAGAGCAAATTCCCTCTCATTACGTAATTAGGTCAGTGGAGATTTATTCTTTATGTGAGAGATCATATGGATTCTGGAGTACATTGACCATTATGGAGAATTTTCTTGGAACTAATGGAAATATAAATAATTTTTTTTATATTGACAATCAGTACAAGCAAAAATTTCAATATTCTGATTGGTAATTAGACAAAATGATTCTGAGTGCATTAATAGCTATAATGTATCATTAAGAAAAGACGCATTTGTTATAAACATCTATTGGGTTGTCAAAAGAATCATGCATTTTTGCATAGAGAAATGTATAATAGAAAAAAATACATCATGACTTTTCTGACAACCCAATTATTTTCTATTTCTAAAGTTTCCTATTCAATATCTGGTATCAGAATCAAAAGAACTTTAGTATAACTGTGTGCGTGTGTGTGTGTGTATGTGTTAAAGAGAAACATGGGGGGGGCAGCAGGTGGTGTGGTGGTTAGGGGTGCTGGACGCCTACATGGCTGACCACGGTTTAAGTCCCAGACTTCGTGGCTTGCTTTCTCACTTTTCCTCTCTCTCTCTATGTCTCTCTCTAGTCAACTAATAATAATAATAATAGTAATAATAAAGTTAAATAGAATAATTCTTTACAAAAAAAAATATGGAAGACTGACTTCATGGTGCAGCAGTGAAGTGCTGCTCAAGAAAAGCTGGATACCACACTGTGATAGCAGTTTGAGTCCCTGGCCATGTCACCTGAAACGCAGTGGACACATGCATTGGATACTCAGGATCTGAAGGGCTAGAGGACTGGAGGAAGGGGCTGTGGTATAGTCAGACCCTTTGGAAGGTGTTCATCTTTCTGCCTTTCTTTTTTTCTCTTGCACATGCTCTCATGTGTGCACACACAAGCTCTATCATAAACAGAAAAAGAAAACGTGGTCAAAAAAGCATTATTTGTCCTGTTTTACTTCAATCTCTGACATCTTAAAACTTCCATATTAATTTTGTTTTCAGTATTTTCCCACTTAAGTTATTATTTGGTTGTTGGAAAAGTCATGATATGTTTTTCTATGCAAAAACATGTCATGAGTTGTCAAAGAACACAATAGCTCCTAATTTCTTGACTTCTTTAACTTCTAAAACCTGCTTTTGCTTTACCAGGGTGTTGTAACTCTCACAAAGGTGATTACTCTCCAGACCTGTGAGGATTTAGCATGGCTTTATGCACATGGCCTCAAACTTGGAAGTCCTTTTCTCTGACCAGAGCCTTTTATCGGCTCACTCAATCGGCCCCTTATTTCTGGTGAAGGAATGTTCTCCCCTTAAGGTCAATTCTTGTTTTTTTCTGTTCACCTGATGGTTTCTGTTCTCCCATGGATTTCAGTTCTCCTGTAAACCACATTGCAGTCACTTTACTTCTACACTCCTGAATACCTTACAATCCTGCAATTGTCTGTTTTTAATTGTTGCTGCTATTATCTTAGTCAAATTAGTTAATTTCTCAGTCTCCCAGTTTATCTGCTAGGTGTTATTTGCAGAAGACTTTCCTAGGCTCTGTGTGAAGATGAAAAGAGACAACATGTGTTAACAGTGTAGACTAGGGTCTGGAACATTCTTCTCAACACTCAGAGACATTGTTTAATTCTATGAAACTTAACCTGATAAAACACAAGCTTATATGAATTCTGCTGGTAATTTTCTTTTTAGTTATAAATATTACTGAAATGTAGTCTTGTACTTTAGCTGCCCTTCAAGTTTTTATTAAAATGTTATATATTGTTATTTATTTTATATATGATGATAATATATCATAATGTTTATTACTCAGAACTGGGGCACATTTGAGGAGAAAAGAAGGTGCTATTAATAATTACACTGGTTTGTTATAGGCAAACTGTCAACCTATTGTTATTTGAAGAAATCTGTGTCAAAAATACACTCTACAATCTTTTTTTTCCCCTCTAACTTTTTATTAGCTATTTTTTTTTTTAAATTATAAAGACTATGGGCAACATGTCTGTTCAGGGTAAGTGAACAAGTAGATGAAACACAAGTCCATAACTCAAAAAAATGTTCACAGTGATCACGTAAGTGGTGAAATTGTAAGGAGAGTTTGTTAGTGGTGTCTAGCATATGTTCCCTTGTTATGTTCTTAACTAACATGACTGTCATGGAGCTTCAGTCCACAGTGTACGTTGTTTATCTACTCAAATTCCTCCAGGATATTTAAGTGATTAGGGCCATCACGGGGTTCACAGTGTAGCTTTCAACACTCTGTAACCACCATGTAGATAACCCATTTTGCTTGTCCCCTTGGTCACATCTTAACTTACCTCTGATTGTCATCTTTAATTTTACCACTTTTCTGACCAGTTCTTTTTTACTTACAAACATGTTAAAGTTGCTCAAATTGTTGTTCTGTGTATTTTCTACCATCCAGTGCCATGCATTGGGAGCATAGTCTGTATTCACTTTCTTCACTACTTTATCTTACTCCTTAACCTTTACAAAAGTGACTTTAGATTTTACTAAAATCTAAAGTTTTTATCCTCAGTTTTTATCCCACTCAACATTTACTGTGGTTGGTGACTGATTATTCACTGTCTATGAAAAGACTCCTCATCTCACCCTTGGCTTGTGTGAATTTGAAATAACTTTTCTACTCTTTCCTGCATTTTTTTTTTCTTTTTTTCCCCCCAACTGTTTCTATCTTCCATTCTTTGACATTCAGAGCTTGTCCTTTCTATATATTTTTCTCTTATTAAGCTCAACTACTTCAGTTATAGTGATCATTTGCATTAAAATAAATCCAGTTCAGTATTTCCTTTTTTTTTTTTTTTGAGAGGTTTTTGCTATAGGGCAAGTGAACTCGCCAGTGAGAGACACAGAGACAGAAAGCAAGAAATAACCCCCCAGGGAGGATGGCAATGCCGCAATCCCTTCTCCTCCATTCTCCTCTCGGGATCTTGGGCACGCACGCACACACGCCCAGCGTGAGTTTAAGCCACTGGGTCTAGGACTCAAACTGCGGTCAACTACATGGGAGTCCAGCAACATAGCGATTACACTAACTGCTGGTTCCTGTATTTCCTTTTTTAAAAAAATAATATTTATTTCATGAAAGAAAGACCCCTACCAAGATTGCATTATGCCATGATCCCTCTCAAGCCTTCCAGTTATCCAGGATCACTGTGGCGGTACTCAGCACATTCAGGTCAACACTGGAACTGAACCCAGCATTAGAGCAGCAGTGCTCTGTCACCTACACTCAGTTGGTATTTTATGTCCCCATCTCTTGATTGAATTGCAAATTATTGAAAGTTTCTACTTGAGTATTCTATTACCTCTATATTCATCCAATTCAAGATGTTTCTTTTAAACTTTGTCCTGTCCGAGTTTTATATTCACATTAATGGCATCAGTATTTACTCAGTCTTAGTCTCTTAATCTCAATCATTGCTAATTCTCCCAACTCTTTATTACATTTCAACTTGTTAATTTGTTAATTTACCAACTATGCAACAAGTATTTATTATTTCCTTCCTCACAGGTGCTCTTTTGGGCACTTATGATAGAATGACAAATACTAGGGGCCAGAAAATGGTGTAGTGGTTATGTTGCTGGACTTCTACATGGCCAACTGGGGTTCAAGTCTCAGACCTGGTGGCTTGGAACTCAAGCTGGGTGTGTGTGTTCATGTTCCCAAGATCCTAGGAGGAGAATGGAGGAGAAGGGATTGTGGCACAGCTATCCTCCCTGGGGGGAGAGTTCTCTCTTTCTCTCTCACTATTTCTCTCTCTCTCTCTCTCTTTCTTTCTAGGCGCACACGTGCACCAAGGCAAAAATCTCTTAAAAAAAAAAAAAAAAGAAAGTGACAAATACCAAAAAAGTTCCTGGATTTATGGAACTTTCATTCTAGTGGGGAGAAGACAGACAATACAGTAATAAATGATTATCTAAAAGTTAATTTTGAATAATGGAAGTTTTTATAAGGAAATTAACATATATACATATATAATATTATATATATGATATAATATGTTATATCATATATGTACATATATGATATAATATATTATATATATAATATTGTATATACGTATATATATTTTTTTGAGAGGATTTTGCTGTAGGACACATGCGCTTGTCAGAAAGACAGAGAGACAGAAAGTGAGAAATCACCCCCCAGAGGTGATTTTCTTCAATTCCTTCTCCTCCATTCTCCTCTCAGGATCTTGGGCACGCACACACATGTGTCCGGCGTGAGTTTAAGCCACTGGGTCCAGGACTTGAACCGTGGTTGACTATATGGGAGTCCAGCGACATAGCCATTATGCCAACTGCTGGTCCCAAGACAGGTAGATATATTAAAGAGTGATTGGTGTGATAATTTAGATTGTTAGAAATATATTTCATTAAGTAGAGAATTTCATAGCTAAGATCCAAAGGATCTGAAAGAGGCAGACATGTGAAGATGAGAGCGAAGAGTATTCCAGGAAGAGAATATAAAATTCTACTTTAAGTACAATCAGTTTTATTGTAATGGGGGGCAAAAGGAGAACGAGTTTGGCTAAAGCCTAGTGATCCAGGGGTACAGTGGTATAACAGGTTGTAGATGTAGGCTGGGCTAGTCAGGTAGTGTCTTGTAGGTCTTAATTAGGAGAGTTCTAGGCAAAGAGGTGACATTGTCTTTTATTTTTAAAAAGATTATTCTGATTGCTGATGTAGAGAATGACCTATAAGCTATCAAACTAGGAAGCTTTTGGAGCAGCCAGTTGATAGCTGATGATGGCTTAGCTAGGGGTGTAACAGTGGCGATGAATTTTAGCCGTGTTTTGGAGTTGACATTCATAGACTTTACTGCTGGATATAGGAAGAAGAAAAACTCAAATAACGAGTTCAGTAATGATGACTTTTACTAAGATGAATAAGACTAGGAAAGCAAAACGTATGGATATTACTCATGAGTTTAATTTCTAGGTAATTTTCTTAGCTTATTTTCATATTGCAGACAGAGGTACCTGAGACTGATTAATAAAGAAATAGAGGTATATTAACTCAAAATTTTAGTGGCTAGAATATCTTAAGGAATAGACCTGACATTAGGCCAGCCTATAACATGGCTGGCAAGGATGGCAGGCATGTGTGAGAAATAGCCACAGGTACGCAGCTCTCCTGAGAACTAAGCTCATTTTATAAGGAATAGGACTCAGAGGGTCTCCAGAGACATCATTAATCTCTTCACAAGAGCGTTGCCTCCATGAACCAGTCACCACCCACCAGGCATCACTATCTCCCAACATGAAATTCTAAAACATGAAGCTTTGGGAAACAAACCGTCATCCAAACCATAACAGTAATTATTAGGAATGAAAATAATGCTAAGTATGTGGTTTAATCTTTGATTCTGGGGCCCAATAGAATGTTCAAGCATATGGAGGAGGGAAGTGTAGGGTAGTAGAAGCCAAGAGAATAGTGTTTCATGAGTCTAGTGCTATTAAAAAGTCCAGGAAATGAGGTAGAAACAGATCTCTGGTCTTCGTATTGGGAGCATAGGGGTGAAGCATTACTTTCCTGTTTTAGTGGACTGATATGTATAATGCTTCATCAGAATGGGTAAAGAAAGATTGTAGGTAAAGGGGGAGACTATGGTTTTTTTTTTTTTTTTGGAGAGATTTTTGCTATAGGGCGCGTGCGCTCGCCAGACAGACAGAGAGAGACATAGAGACAGAAAGCGAGAAATCACCCCCCAGGGGGGATGGTCACGCCGCAATCCCTTCTCCTCCA
>NW_006159867.1:5698020-5768788 GCF_000334495.1 Tupaia belangeri chinensis | reverse complement strand
TTCCGGGCCCCGGGGGCGGGGCCTAAACCCCCAGCCAGTCACGTGGGAGTCCAGCACGTTAACCACTATGCCACCTGCTAGCCCCTGTGCTGTAGATTTTTTTTTTTTTTTGAGAGATTTTCGCTATAGGGCGCGTGCGCTCGCCAGACAGACAGAGAGAGACATAGAGACAGAAAGCGAGAAATCACCCCCCAGGGGGGATGGTCACGCCGCAATCCCTTCTCCTCCATTCTCCTCTCGGGATCATGGGCACGCACGCACACGCGCCCGGCGTGAGTTTTAAGCCACCGGGTCCGGTACACGAACCGCGGTCGACTACGTGGGAATCCAGCGACATAGCCATTACGCTAACTGCTGGTTCCCGAGACTATGGGTTTTTAAACCAAAATGGCCTAGCATCAATTTTCTGCTTACCATTTCTTCTGTATTACCTCTTCCTGCCTGAACATGTCCTCTGCCTTAAATCATGGCCTATTGTTTATCACTGAACCTTTGAAATAATCTCTGAATTATTTTTTTCTTATGAAGGTTCTGCCAGTCCTATGTAGAATAGCTGCCCATTGTCTGAAGTCATCATCTTAAAGTGTAGTTCCTGTAAGGCTATCAATTACCCCACAGAGATTGGACAATTTTCTATGAATATGAAAAGATGAAACCTTTTGTTCGCATATATTTCATACATTTGAAATTTGAGATGAATTATTTTCACAGAAATTCTATTACGCTCATGATAATTACTAAGTTTTTAATAATGGAATACAAGTAGTATGTTGGACACTTGGTCTAGGCTAACATTCATTTAGCAGGGACTAATTTGTCTTGATGAAGGTATTTTCATATAAATTGTATTTTATTAATTAAATTTGTTAAATGTGCATTTTTATTGTAACTGCGATATTGCTTAATTGTATCTCCAATTTCACAGAAAAGGATCAATAGCTCAAAAGTCACTCATTGATGCATGAGGGTAGTGACCAAATAAGATCATGAATACTATGAAACAGATAAAGTAATACATACAAACGTAAACTAGAACTTGTTTAAAAATAGAGAATGTGAATATTTTGTACTCAGAAAAAAAATTCTGAGCATGTTAAGATTTCATAAGGGCAGCAGCAAAAGAAAATGGCAAACAGGAATTTCAGAGAAGGTGCTCTGAAATTAGATTTGTTAAACTGGTAACCACTTATGCTAAGTTGTGATGCCTAAATTGTTATGAACACTTGGCAAATAGCTGCATGGAGGCTTCAAGTTTATTTGCCAATTTAAAACAAAGCATAATGACCTCTGTAGTAAAACATTAAATTTTACCTGACAGGATGAAAATAATTTTCTGCATGAAGTTAATTAATTTAGTTGAAATAAAAGAGAGAAAAGCAAAACTCAACTATCAAAGTTGTAGCATTCCAAGTTTTAATTTTTAATAATGAAAAATGCTAATTTTAAAGAGCTTCACAACCAGATAATGATAATATGGTCATGTGAAGGGAAGCAGAACAAATTACAGGGAAAAAAACACTTATCTACTGATATGGTGTGTCTTTGCACGAGGTCATGAGTATATACTGTGGAGGACTGTCACTATCCAGTCTACAGTGATCAGTAATGTTGCTTACTTGAGGAAGAGACATTGATGGGTTAAGTGTGAACCAACCTGGCCAATGTGGAGGTTGGCTATGAGAGAGAAGTATTCAACATATTTTGTTCTATTTATTACTGAAAAACCATGACATAAGAGAAGAGGTTTCTCATTTAATTAAGGGCTATTTTATAAACTGAAAGGAGATGGCTAGAATGAGTGCCAACTGAGGCATCCTTCGATTCTCCAGACATTTCTGAATTTCAACAATACGCCTGCCTATCTTAATCCCCTATTGAATGAAAAAGAGAAAATTGTAAATAAGATCAATTATGATCATGGTGTCTACATCTTTTTAGTGTGCTCTATGAAAAATAAATGAGGATTGAATTATAAATTTGCTTTTCTATCCTGCAGTACTTAGACTGTAAAAATATAATGATTTTGAAATGTGATTAGAAAACAAATGAATAAACAAAAAACTTGTATTCATGACATATAAAATGTCTAAAGACTCTTTTTGAGATTTCAAGTATCTTGCTTAGTGATTTATTTCAATGATAAACTTAGTGAATTTCTTATATCTTGGGTAGTCAGAATATATCACTTGATGAGTCAATATATGTTAATTTTTTAAAATTAAGAACCAATATAAAGACTTCTTAAGCAGAAAACTGTGATGCAAATGGTTAGCCAACCAAAAGCTTAGTTTCTTTAGAAAACTTCATTTCTAGATATTGATGGAAAAAAAAAAATCAATGTTACACTTTAAACATACAATAAGATATCTTATTACATATTAAATAGATACATTAATTAAAATGAGAGTAAGAAAAATCCCCAGAAACCATAAGAGAAAAATTGATGATATATGAGGAGTGGTAGCTTTTAAGTATGTTCTCACTCCCATAGGAAAAGTTTGTTGTCATGAGTCACTGGGCTGCTTGGTTTTCCACATTCCCATAAGAACAGAGTACACAAGGGACCAGCAGTTAGTGTAATGGCTATGTTGCTGGACTCCCATATATCTGACTGCTGTTCAAAAAAAAAAAATCAATGTTACACTTTAAACATACAATAAGATATCTTATTACATATTAAATAGATACATTAATTAAAATGAGAGTAAGAAAAATCCCCAGAAACCATAAGAGAAAAATTGATGATATATGAGGAGTGGTAGCTTTTAAGTATGTTCTCACTCCCATAGGAAAAGTTTGTTGTCATGAGTCACTGGGCTGCTTGGTTTTCCACATTCCCATAAGAACAGAGTACACAAGGGACCAGCAGTTAGTGTAATGGCTATGTTGCTGGACTCCCATATATCTGACTGCTGTTCAAGTCCCGGACCCAGTGGCTTAAACTCACACCAGGTGCATGTGCATGTGTGCCCAAGATCCTGAGAGGAGAATGGAGGAGAAAGGATTGTGGCGTGGCCATCCCCCAGGGTGTAATTTCTAATTTTCTTTCTCTCTGTCTCTCTCTGTCTTTCTAGAGAGTGCATGCACCCTGTAGCAAAAACCTCTCAAAAAAAAAAAAAGGAACAGAGCACACAAGTTAATAGTTAGAGAGTTCACTAAAACCACAAGAAGCCACAATCCTTGAGCATCCTTACCTGTGCCTTGACTCTGACGAAAACAACCAAAACTTCTGAAAGTTTGTAACCACATCCTTGCAGTAATACAGTCTTCAGGTTTCACTGCATACTTCTGGAGAGGTCAAGGAAGTCTAAGGCCAACAAATTAATTTCTCTTTTATTCATGCCTCAGCACTGGAAGAAGCAAATCAAACGCCGTCTAGAGCAAAGCATTCACAATCCAAGCTGCACCAGGCCTTGATAGTAAAATCTCCCTGGCAAATTAATTCATAACCCCAAGTACAAAAAATAAGCCATGCTGAATAAGAAATGGCAGATACAACAAACAGCACAGTTATGCAGAATTATTAGATTAAAATATTATAAAATGTATTTATGAATCTTATAAAACATAGGACTAAAACACAAGAAGCAAAATGCTATCAAAAAGTAATCAAAATAGAACAAAATTTACCATAAACCAATAAGAACTTACAGAAATGAAAAAAGTTAATTGTGGAAGAAATAATGGAAGCATTAAATGAAAGTTTAGATATATTTGTTGAAAAGGAGCAAACTAAAAACAAGAGCTGAATAAATTAGAGAAACATAGAGTTAAAGAGATAAAATAAAATGAAAATAGTTCTAATAAAGAAGAATGAGATAACCAGTATAGTTTTAATTGACAAGAAAGAATGAATATAGGGAGTTAAAAAAACAATATGAAACACGTAACTCCTAACGATTTCTGGAGTTAAAGAAAATCTTGATTTCTTACGTCCACAAATCATGGTGTATTCCAAACAGAATGAATAAAAAGAAACCTTCATCTAGACATATTTTAATGAAATACAGAGCATTCAAATAAAAACATTTTTTAAAGAGAAATTTTTGCTATAGAGAGCATGCACTCACCGATAAACAGAGAGAGACAGAGATACAGAAAGTGAGAAATCAATCCCTAGAGAGGATGGCCACACCACAATTCTTTCTCTTTCATTCTCCTCTTGGGATCTTGGGCACACAAACACACATGCCCAGCATGATTTTTTTTGTTTTTGTTTTTAAAGAATTATTTTATTTAACTTTGTTTATTTTTAATTTTTTAATTTGATCAGAGAGAGACAAAGATATATATATATATATGGAGAGATATATGGAGAGATATATGGAGAGAAAGAGAGAGAGAGGAAGTGAGAAAGCAAGCTACCAGGTATGGGACTTGAACTATAGGTGGCCACATGGGAGTCCAGTGTTCTTAACCACCATGCCACCTGCCAGCATGATTTTTTTTTAAGTCACCAGGTCCAGGACTGAAACCATGGTTAACAATGTGGGAGTCCAGTGACATAACTGTTATGCCATCTGCTGGTTCCAAGAACTTTTCTAAAACAATTACACATGAAATACTTCTTACAAAAATATAACACCATATATACTAACATCGATAATAGAAACAAATGATGGGAAAAAAGAATTAAAATGATGAGAGATTATAACTAGCGACATGAACTTTTGTTTCTAGTCATTAGCTAAATTTTGTAGCCAGATAAACATTTTTTAAAGACATAGTAGTAAATAAAATGTGTTCTAGATAATCAAATACCATGAATTATGAGTGCAAACAGATTTTTACCAAAATAAATACTAAATGCTATTACACTAAGGGAAGATTGAAATTGAGTGCCCAAAAAGAAGGATTAATGGGGCTGAATAATGGTTCAGTGGTAAAATGCAATGTTCTATGAGGCAATCCCAATGAGAAAGTTCCCGGTTCACATCCAGAAACCTCCCTGAGTATGACTGGCATTCACTTGCCCATGGCCCAGACCTGGCTGACGGTTGGAGGTGGAGCATGGCATCAAGACCCTATTGGGGGGACCAGCATTTAGTGTAATGTCTATGTCGCTGGACTCCCACATAGTCGACCGTGGTTCGCGTCCCGGACCCAGTGGCTTAAAACTCACGCCGGGCGCGTGTGCGTGCATGCCCAAGATCCCAAGAGGAGAATGGAAGAGAAGGGATTGCAGCGTGGCCATCCCCCCTGGGGGGGGGGATTTCTCGCTTTCTATCTCTCTGTCTCTCTCTGTCTGTCTGGCAAGTGCACGCGCCCTATAGCAAAAACCTCTAAAGAAAAAAAAGAAAAAGACCCTATTGGGGATTCTACCTCTTTATCTGTCTTCCATAGACAGAATAAATAAATTAACTGAAAAAATATATATAAAAAAGGAGTAGTAAGTGGAAATAGAAATGGTTAACAAAGACATAGGAAATCATGGCTTGTATGATATTGTTTAATAAAATAATGATAATCATGATAGTAATAATTATTTGGTTCAGAATCAGAAGTCTTGGATCTCATCTCCCCAAGATTTTATAGGCATCTTCAATTGCCGTAAGTGCCATAAATTAGGTCTAAGATCACAACATTAGCATATATCTTTCTTTGGGATTCTAAAAAGCAGGTCCTGGGACAAAACCTTGGGATTGGCTAATTGGTTAGGAGGTAATTCTGGGAAACAACAATACAAAAGGGACAAATTTAGTTAGGAAAGAGAAGGAGATAATGAAAGGGACATTATCAAGGTAACACTGTGGACAAACAGAAATCTATCTTGAAGGAATTATAAGAAACAGTAAATAGAGTATACAGCTCAGATATTTTCCACTGGAAGTGTAAAGAAGCTAAAGTATATATACACCATTATACACTAGTCTCTGTTAGTCACTGCTTGAGGGTGCTAGAGTTTGGGACATTAGTTGCCCAGAACCAGCAGCCTGTCAAGAACAGGCAGCGCAAGCTACTGTGGCCAGAGATATCTTTCACCAAAGACATGCTGGAGGCTGAAACTGTTTTAAGCAAGGACTGATGGTGAGAGTTGGTGGATGTAAGTCCCGAGAGTATTGTTACACTAAAGGATAGTTTTGTTTTGTTTTGTGTTTATAAAGCAGAATCCTCTCTTCTTTCTAGCCTGACACCTCATGGAATGCACCTCTTTTTTTAGACTCTGAGCTATTCTTTCCCAGAGAATAAGATTTTTTTTCCTTTGGATTTCTGAAAGAAAAAAAAATACAACCATCTTTTACTTAAATAAGAGAAGTCTTATACATTTTTCTAAAGATTATTTTATCACATGTTCACCTAAAAGTAGGGCTGAGGGGAAGCCCCTTTTCTCTTTCATGCTGTTTTCTACAGTCAGCCTGTATCCAACCCCAAACTTCCAGCCTGTGGTCCAAAAAAGAGTACTCATTGTGTTTTACTGTTAAGGTGACATAGAAAGAACATTCACAACTCTGAGAATCTCAAACAACTAATTTTAAGGGTTAGTTTAATTTCAACTGCAGAATTGGAAACTACACATTATGATTCTTCACTACTTACTTTTTAAAGTTTGTTTAGTTACTTATTTTTTGAGAGAGAAGGAGAGAGAAACAGATATCTCCAAAGATGTCTTCCTATCATAATTCATCCCAATCTCATCCAGCTCAGATGAGAGGCATGCATACCCAGTGTACAAAGGGAGGCTTTGGAATGCAAACCAGGAACCTTTCCAGCACTGCAGATGCACTGTGTTACCATTGTGCCACCATCTGGCCCCATTTGTCACTCACTTACTTGTTAGGTTGAGCATGTGATAAGAAGAAAGGAAGTCTGGTGAAGTCAGCTATAGAATGGACTTATGTCAACAAGGAGACTATAGGATTTGAATTTGGTTTGAAACTCAGATTTAGCATTACAATTAGATCTTCAAATATAACAGAAAACTGATATTGTATATTTTATGTTTCTTCCGGGAAACATTATGTTGGGCTAACAGAGCCTCATGCTATTCATGTTTCTTATCTTCTCTTAAGAGTTCCCTTCATTGCCTATGTATTACCCTTATCCTTACTTTCTGTAGTATCTATTGCTACCCTCTGCTACTATACCTTCCAAACTTTCAGTTTCTGCCATAGAGCACAGACAATCAGTATATATTGAGTGGGGACATACAGTCTGTTTTTTATAGTATAGCTTGCTTCATTTAACATTAAGTCTTCCATATTCATCTATTTATGTCAAATGTTTGGGTCTTATTGTTTTTTATGGCTGAATAGTATTCCATAGAGTACATATGCCACATTTTTTTCAATCCAGTCATCTATTTTTGGACATTTGGATTGATTCCATGTCCTAATGATTGTAAATAATGCTGCAATAAACATGGATGTGCAAACGTTTTTCTGACTGAGGGTTTTTCTATCCTATGGGTAAATACCTGAGAATGGAATTACTGGGTCATATGGTAGATCTATTTGTAGTTTTTTGAGGAATCTCCATAATGTTCTCCATAGTGGTTGTACTAATTTGCATTCCCACCAACAGTGTAGGAGAGTTCCCTTTTTACCACAGCCTCATCAGCACTTATCATTATTAATTTTTGTTAATTTTTTAGCCATTTTGACTGAAGTTAAGTGGTATATCATTGTGATTTTGATTTGTATTTCCCTTATGATAAGTGATTTCTAGCATATTTTCATGATATCAAGCATGCTTTTTGGCCTTCACATGTCTTCTTTGGAGAATGATCTGTTCAGTTCATTTCCCATCTTTTAATTGGATTGACTTTTATGGTGCATGAGTAGCTTGAGTTCCCTGTGTACTCAAGGTTAACAGTCCCTTATCTGAGGTATAATTTGCAAATATATTCTCCCACTCTAAGGGTTGTCTTCTCACTCTACATATTGTTTCTTTTGCTGTGAAGAAACTTCTCAGCCTAATACAGTCCCATTTGTCTATTTTTGGGAATATTGTCTGTGCTTTGGAGGTCTTCTTTAAGAAGTCTTTACCTACTATGAGGTCTCTAAGAGTTTTTCCTGTTTTCCACCAGTATTTTTAGTTTGAGGTTTTATGTTTAGATCCTCAGTCCATTTTGAGTTAATTTTTGTTAGTGGTGAGAGATGAGAATCCAGTTTCATTCTTCTGCAGATAGATATCCAGTTCTCCCAACACCATTTGCTGAAGAGATTTTCTTTTTCCCACTGGACTGTTTGGTGCTCTCTGTCAAGGATCAGTTGGCTGTATGTTTTGGGGCTCATTCGGAGGTTCTCAATTCTGTTCCATTGGTCTACCTGTCTATTTTTGTGTCAATGACTTGCTGTTTTAATTATCAGCTTTGTAGTATGTTTTGAGATTGGGATGTGAGATGCCTCCTACTTTATTCCCCCTGAACAGTATTGATTTAGCAATATGGGGTCTTTTATGTTTCCAGACAAATTTTGTGATTGTTTTTTCTATTTCTGTGAGGAATATCTCTGGTAGTTTTAGAGAGATTGCATTAAATTTGTAGATTAATTTGGGTAGGATTGACATCTTGATTATATTAATTCTTCTGATCCAGAAATATGGGATGTTTTTCCACTTTTTTGTATCATTTTAAATATCTTTTCCTGATGTTTTATAGTTTTCTTTGTAGAGATCTTTGACATCTTGGGTAAGGTTTACTCCAGGAGTTTTTTTCTTGTAGATTCTTTTGTATCTTTTATGTATGGTATCATATCATCTGCAAATAGAGATAATTTCAGTTTTTCTTTTCCTATTTAGATGCCTTTTATTTGACTCTCTTGTCTAATTGCATTGGCTAAAACTTCCAGTACTATGTTAAGAAGGAGTGGAGAAAGTGGGTAGCCTTGTCTTGTTCCAGTTTTTAGTGGAAAAGCTTTCATCTTTTTCCCATTCAATGTGATGTTAGCTACGGGTTTTGCATAGATGGCTTTTATTGTGTTGAGGAATGTCCCTTCTATGCCAATTTTGCTGAAAGTCTTAATCATGAAGGGATGCTGTTTTTTATTTTTTATTTTATTTTACTTTTTTTTTTTTTTTCTGGAGAGGTTTTTGCTATAGGGCACATGTGCTCGCCAGAATGACAGAGAGAGACAGAGAGACAGAAAGCGAGAAATTCCCCCCCACCAAGGGATTTGAATGACCAAGATGTAACCCTTCTCTTCCATTCTCCTCTTGGGATCTTGGGCATGGACGCACACATGCCCAGCATGAGTTTAAGTCACTGGGTCTGGGACTTGAACCATAGTCCAGTGCATGGAAATCCAGTGACATAGCCATTACACCAACTGCTGGTCCCAGGGATGTTGTTTTTTTATCAAATGCTTTTTCTCCATCGATTGATATGATCATATAGTATTTATCTTCCTTTTGTTAATGCGATGTATTACGTTTATTGTTTTGCGTATGTTGAACAGCCCTTGTATTCCTGGAATAAAGCTTACTTGATAATGATGTATAATGTTTTAATATGTTGTTGAATAAGATTTGCTAGTATCTTGCTGAGAAATTTCACTTCCATATTTATCAGAGCTTTGGATCTGAAGTTTCTTTTTTTGTCATGTCCTTGTCTGGTTTTGGAATTAAGATGATGGGGGCTAATAGAATGAATTTGGAAGGATTCCTTCCTTTTGAATTTGTAGAAATAGTTTAAGGAGAATTGGGGTTAGTTCTTCGTTAAAGATTTTGTAGAATTCAGAACCATCAGGACATGGGCTCTTTCTTACTGGGATATTATTTATTACTGATCAATCTCATTGCTTGTTATGGGCTCATTAAGACTTTCTATTTCTTCCTGGTTCAATCTTGGTAAGGTATACATGTCAAGAAATTTGTCCACCTCATCTAGGTTTTTGTGTGTTTGTTTGTTAGCATATAGTTGCTCATATTATCCTCTGATGATATTTTATATTTTTATTAAATCCATGTAATAATGCCTGTTTGCTTGCTGATTTTACTGATCTAGTTCCCTTCTCTGTTCTTGATTAATCTAGCTAATGGTGTGTCAATTTTGTTTATCTTCTGAAAGATCCACCTTTTGGTTTTATTTAATTTCTATATGGTTCTTTTATTCTCTATCTCAATTATTTCTGCTCAAATCTTTATTATTTCTTTTCTCCTGGAAGTTTTTTGGGTTTTTGATTGTTGTCTTTCCAGTTCCCTGAGTTGTGTCTTTAGGTTGTTTATTTTGCCACCTTTCTTCTTTTTTCTTGTGGGCACTAATTACTACAAACTTCCATCTTATGACTGCTTTTGCTGTGTTCCATAGGTTATAAACACTTGTTTCATCACTATCAATCTAAAGTTTTTCTATGAAGCTTTTGATTTCAGTCTTAATTTTTTCTATAGTTGTAAAGTTACTCAGGATTAGGTTGTTTAGTCTCCATGTTTGTGTGAATGTGAATTTTTGAGAGCTCTTTCTATAGTTGATTTCAAGTTTGATTCCATCGTGATTAAAAAAGATGCTAGATACAGTTTTTATACCTTTTAATTTATAAAGGCTCGTTTGCGTCCTATCATGTGGTCAGTCTTCAAAAACGTTCCATGCGGGGGTGAGAAAAGTATAATTTGTGGTGCTCGGGTGAAATGATGTGTAGGTGTCTGTCAAATCTATTTCATGTATAGTATCATTTAGATCTTACATCTCTTTGTTTATTTTTTGTCTGGAAGATCTGTCCATAGGAGTCAGTGGGGTGCTGAGATCCTGTACAATCATTGTGTTGCAATCTATTTTTCCCTTGAGATCTAACTGTTAGATCTAAACGCGTAGATATCTAAAATGCATAGATATTTTCAAGTATTATATCTTGCTGGTGAAGAAGTCCTTTTAGTACTATACACTGGCCTTCTTTGTCTCTTCTTACATCTTTCATCTTAAAGTCTATTTTGACTGATACCAGTATCACTACTATAGCCTTTTTTTTGTTTGTTTCCATTTGCATGGAATATCTTTTACCAGCCCTGAACTTTCAGTCTGTGTATGTCCTTATCAGTGAGGTGTAAATTGTAAGCAGCATATAGATGGTTTCTGTTTTTTTATATCCATTCAGCCAGTCCATGTCTTTTTTTTTGAGAGGTTTTTGCTATAGAGCGCGTGTGCTCGCCAGAAAGACAGAGAGAGACAGAGAGCTAGAAAGCGAGAAATCACCCCCCCAGGGGGGATGGCCACACTGCAATCCCTTCTCCTCCATTCTCCTCTCAGGATCTTGGGCACACATGCACACGTGCATGGTGTGAGTTTACCCACTGGGTCCAGGACTTGAACTGCGGTTGGCTACATGGGAGTTCAGCGACATCACCATTACGCTAACTGCTGGTCCCTGTGTCTTTTATTGGGAATAATTTAATCCATTGATATTCAATGTTAATATTAATATTTGCTGATTTTATCAGGTGCTTTTTGTTCTCTTCTTTCTGTTTGTCTCTCTTTAGCTATCCTGATACAATACTCCCCTCAGTACTTCCTGTAGAGCTGGTCTATTATTGGTGAATTCTTTCAGTTTTTGTTTATCTGAGAATTCTTTAATATGTTCTTCTCATTTGAAGGATAATCTTGCTTTTCTTTTAATGTTTTGAATACATCTTCCCATTCTTTCCTTGCCTGCATTGTTTCAGTTGAGAGGTCTGATGTTAGTCTAATGGAATAACCTTTATAGCTAATTTGCCATTTTTAGAATATTGTCTTTGTCTTTAATTTTTGCCAATCTGGCTATCATATGCCGGGGGGAGGACCTTTTTTCTGTTGACTCTGTTTGGGGTCCTTTTTATTTCTTGGGTCTGAATTTTTCCATGTTTCTCTATATTTGGAAAAAAATTCAGATAGTATTTCTTGAAAGAGATTTTCCATGCCTTCAACAGATTCTTCACCCTCTGAAATACCCATTTTACAAATATTTGGATGTTTCATGGTGTCTAGTATCTATTTCTTTATGGAATTCCTCTTTCGTGTCCTGAAATGACTTTCTCATTTCCTGGAACTGATTGTTTTCTCTTGCATCTCATTGAGTTTTGTCACTATGGATATTCAGAATTCTTTTTCTGACATTTCTGTGTATTTCTCAGTGCTATCCACTGTTGGTGAGGGGCGACTACTCCCTGGGGGAGAGTTACCATCTTGTTTTCTCACATTTCGTTGAGATCTGTGCTGGTTTCTAGTCATCTGATGCGGTATTCACTTTTTCTATTTATTGGAGTAGATTCTGTAGTACTGGTAGAGGAAATTTCACCTTTAGTTCCCAGGTGTATTCCTACTGAAGGCTATCTTACAGGTCAGAACAGTTTTGGGTAACTTTAGGTGCTTGCCTCTTCTACCAAACGTTCAGCTCTTGATAAGGTGGTAGCAAACTAAGGAGATATAATTTAATGAAGAGGGCCAAGTTTTATAGAGTGCAGGTTGGTGTACCAAAAGTCCCAATGTAGCTTCCAGGCCCTGAACACAGACTCACACAAGGAGGCCTACTAGACAGGCTTAAGTATCCCAGAGGGAGAGGCAAGCCCACACTGCCAGAGTGGTGAGCAACAGTCTGTCAAAAGTCCTGAAGTTGCTCCCAAGACCTAAGCATGGGCTCACCCAAGGAGGCCTGCCCAGACCAGGCTTAAGTATCCCAGCAGGTGGCAGGTGGGGCAAGCCTAGGCTACCAGAGCAGTGGGCAACTTTGGACTGTGCCAGAAGTCCCAAAGTTGCTCCCAAACCCTGAGCACCAGCTCACTCATTATTACTCTCTCTCTCTCTCTTTTTAGAGAGATTTTTACTGCAGGGCGTGTATACTTGCCAGAGAGCCAGAAAGTGAGAAATTACTCCCCAGGGGAGGATGGCCATGCCTCAATCCCTTCTCCTCCATTCTCATCTTAGAATCTTGGGCTCACATGCACATGCACTGGGTGTGAGTTTTAAGCTGCTGGGTCCAGGACCCAAACCATAATCAGCTACGTGGGAGTCCAATGATATAACCATACTTTATCTACTGGTCCCTCGTTATTCTCTTTGTAAAAGTTCACTTCCAACACTTCCAAGATAATATGTGCCATCCTGTATGTTCAATATGTCAAGTGCTAAATGTGTATTTATGTGTATACATGTGTGTCGGTCACAAAATTTTTCAGTTGCAATTGATAAAAATCCACTCAAGATATGGAGGCTAAAAGGAAACTTATCTTTTCGTATCACTGGTTGAAAGAGGAGGGTTGATAAAGAGTGAATCTTAGGCTTTGTTGGGTTTGAGGGTTCAAATAATGTCATGAGGATACTCCTTTTATTTTACTTGGAGAAATAATCAGAGTTGATTATTTCTGGTACTTTCATTCAATGGCTAGTTATAGCTTAAGGCTTCTGTTATCTTTAATTAACTCTCCTAGAAAAAGAGAAAAAGCCTTTTATTCTAATCATTTAAGTGAAAATCTAAGGAATGCTGTATTGCCACAGTATGTCGGCATCTATGAATTGTCAGTGTGGCCAGGAAGATGGGGTGCCTCATAGCTAAACATTGGCTCATCTCTCCACTCTGTGTTGGAGAAGAGAGAATTTATCTCAAAATAAACTGTTCGGTTACCAGAAGGCAAGTGAGAGGAAAGTGTAATAGAAAGCCAGAAGTTTTATCTTGCTTAGGAAGTAAAAGGTATGTATGTGAAGGTAAATATTTGAAACTAGAATTTGAGGTTAATATGGAAGGATGTGTCTTCATCAGAGTTTAATAAAGAGCCAACACAAAGCATGTCCAGTTACTTCATCAGAATATCACTTTGTAGTCATAGTTAGGAGGTTCTCATTCTATTAATTTTGCATACAAGCAAAGCTTATTTATTTGCCCTGAGGTTAATTGAAACTACAACATATGTCATCATTATGGCACCTATAGGTAGCTTTATAATGCTCATTATTGATTAAATTTTCTAAAGCCACTTTTATACCTTAAAACCAAATATAAAGACGTCTCCGACAACAATGGAAATAGCATCCTTTTAAAGCAATCTCCCGCAATCACACTTAACTGTTCTGTTGTAATGGGATTCTGTTAATATCAATATATTTCTGTAAATATCCTCAGTTCACACAATCAAAAGGAAATAGAAGAGCAATATTGTCTCCCAGAAGTTAATTAGCACATAAAAAATTGTATTTGAGAACAGAAGGGGAGAAAGAGACGTGCCGATTTTCTCTCTCATTTCTGTCCCTTTGAGCTCTGCAAACTTGTTGGGTATTACACACATCACTAGATTAACTTCAATTCAGACATCTCTGTTTGTTTATTTTTCTGTATAATACATTAATAAAAATATTTACACATGCATATAAATATCTATAACGATACACTCTGTGTGTATGTGTGTGTGCGTGTGTTCCCACACACCTGTTTCCAAAGCACGTGTTGACTGTTATCGCACCTCCTCAGCCCGGAAAGCTGCCGCAGCAGGCCAACTGTACCCTGTGGCCAGTGAGCATTAGCGTACTGTGACGCAAATGCTCTCAGCCAAATAGCTCCCTTCTGGATGCTGAGCAGAGAATTCTCTGATGTATGATTTTTCCACTGCTGCTCTCTGCCATTTGTTTTGTTCTCTGAAAAACATCCCTGACCCAAAATGACAATACAGAAATAAATAAAATAAAATGGAAATTCGATATTGCCAATCTGTCCAGACAGGAAAAGGAGAGGTTTGACTGAGGCGTAAGGGAACTTGAAAGAGGAAGTGTAGCTTACTAAGGATGCAGTGGTCAATTAATGATAGGTGGAAATCAGTTGGCATTATAGAGGGGATCAAAAACATCATTATAGATTGGCGAATAGAATCACAATTATTTGCGCAGTAGATGGAAGAAATGCCAAAGGTGTGTAGTGATTTCAGAGCATTTGGAGCGAACATTAAAAAGATTTCTAATACCTAGAAGATGCTACCATGAGAAAATCAATGCTGCTATAGCTATGAATCAGGCATTTTTAGGAAAGCAATCTCGCACTGTGTCAACTCAAACCAATTCTATATATTTAAATGAAGTTGCTCTGATTATTCAGAGTTCCACAAATAAAGGAATAATAAAAGTCGAGTAACAGTTACTGCTGCATACCAGAAACCACAATTTAGAATCTCTTTTTTTGCTTATAAATAAATATTAAAACTTACTAGGGCCAGTAGGTGGTGTGGTGGTTGAGGTACTAGATACCCATGTAGCCAAACGCAGTTCAAGTCCTAGACCTAGCAGCTTGCTTTTGGCTTTGTCTCTCTCTCTCTCTCTTTCTGGTGAGTACAGGCCCGTAGTATACTTGATGCATTATACCATTACTAAGTGTATAAATAATTTTTGTGAAACTCTTGATCTTTTCAAAACATTAAAGCTGAAAGTTTTACAGAAATGCAGTTTGAGAATGCATTTTTTTTTAAATGGCCATTCTTCTTTTCTTCTTTTTTTTTTTTTTAAAATATATTTTTTAAAGAAGTTCTGCTGAGGGCCAGCCAGGTGGTGGGCAACAGTCTGTCAAAAGTCCTGAAGTTCCGGGAACCAGCAGTTAGCGTAATGGCTATGTCGCTGGACTCCCACGTAGTCGACCGTGGTTCGCGTCCCAGACCCGGGGGCTTAAAACTCACGCCAGGCGCGTGTGCGTGCGTACCCAAGATCCCGGGAGGAGAATGGAGTAGAAGGGATTGCGGCATGACCATCCCCTCTTGGGGGTGATTTCTCCCTTTCTGTCTCTATGTCTCTGTCTGTCTGGCAAGCCCACATGCCCTATAGCAAAAACCTCTCAAAAAAAAAAAAAAAAAGTCCTGAAGTTGCAACCAAGACCTAAGCATGGGCTCACCCAAGGAGACCTGCCCAGACCAGGCTTAAGTATCCCAGCAGGTAGCAGGTGGGGCAAGCCCAGGCTACCAGAGCAGCGGGCAACTTTGGACTGTGCCAGAAGTACACAGTGGGTAGGGTGGGTGAATCCTACATGGCTGTTTGGGCAGTTTGAGTCCTAGAACCAGCAATTTGGAAAATACACTGGGTGTGTGGGTGCCCTAATCCAGAGAGAATGGAGGAGAAGGAATTGGCCAGTCCCCTCCAGGGGGCGGGGGATGATTCTCACTTTTCCTCTCTATTTCTGTCTTTGGCAAGTACATGGGCCCTATGACAAAAACGAAAGAGGAAAAAAATGCTGAAAGCAAAGTAAACCAGTAAATAACTTTTAAATAATAGTTTTAAATACAATAACATTCTGTGTTGATTTAATGCAATTCCAGACATTCTTTCAGTAGAAACAAAAGAGGAAAGAAATGAAACCAGGGACTCTCCATTGGCATTACTTTTCCTCCTTCCTAATGCTATGAAAGGGAAATATCATTTTAATTATGATATTTTTATTTATACCTAACACAACTGCTATTTCTAATTACTGTTTATCTTAATAAAGCTAATAAATGATATAGAAGAGTTTCTGTAACATGTATAGCCTGTACTCACACCGTCCCACTATAACTACCAGTAAAGAAAGAGTCACAGTGAAATGGTACTTGGCCGGTTCTGGGGAGTTAACGTTCACTCCAGGGGAAGGCTGTGGAGCATTGGCATTAACTAATGATGACCTGAGATCAAAGACAGAGTCCTATGGAACTCCAGCTTTCAAGGTAGCATAATAAGTCTGAAATGTCAAATGAAATCTTCCAAAAATGAAATTTAAGCTACAATAATGGCCCATCAAAACTGTCACGCTAGCTCTCTAGGTCAAATATATAAGATTGATGATTTCAAAAGCTCTAGGAAAGTGAAATATTTCCAGACAAATGGCCAAAAGCAAATTCTTGAGTTCAATTACAAAATAGTAAACTTAACCAGAGCTGTCACAGACTGCAGCTTACCTCCTGCTATGCCAACAGTATAGAAAGTAATTGACCTTACTAGAAAGCTAAACAAAAGATAAAACAAAAGATCAGCCAAACAAACAAACAAAACAACAATTAAAAAACACCAAAATAAACAAAAAACTTGTATTTGTAAACAGCAGTTTTAATCAAGCAATGATGATTCTTCTGTTATATGTGCTTACTTCTAAAGCTCTAAACTCTTGGAATCTAGCATAGACCACCCTACTGCTGCATGTGTGAAAGCGCTGAGGTTCAGTTTTGGCATCCAGTAGAGAACGACAGGTTGAAAACATACAAAGCTGGGACCAGCAGGTCATGTGGTGGTTAAGGGCGCTGGACTCCCACATGACTGACCTTGGTTCGAGTCTTGGGCCTGGTGGCTTGCGCTCTCACTTTCCATCTCTCTCTCTTTCACTCACTCTGTTTCTCTCTGAGCAAATTAAAAAAATAAATAAAGTTAAATAAGAAATTCTTAAAAAAAAAAAAGAACACACAAAGCTGTGGTGATGGCAAATCACTGATTATGTAAAATTAATTAGTATAATTCTGATCAGAACAATTCTTGCTCTGTAACAGTTTGTTGGAATTAATAATAATAAGAATCAAAAAAAAATCTTCACATGTGTCTCCAACTCTACTGCAGGCTTTAAAAATAGAACTGTGAAATCCTCTTGAAGCCTGTGAGTTGAACACTCACTGCTTCACTTCCGAGAAAGAGAGAAGAGAAGGCAAAAAAGACAAGCTTATGGAAGATGTTTAATTAAAGTCAGAAAAAAACATTAAAATAGAAAAATTAGCTTAGTGGGAAAGAAATCTCTTTTTATTTCTGCTAAATCAGAAACAATTTAAAGACTGAAATGGAAAAGTAGAAGAAAAGGGAAAAAAAGTTCTTTAATTGGTCTGGACTTTTCCATTGTGCCTCTGGAATTTTGACTCTGGTACACTATTGAACTTACTTATTTCAATGATTTTTTTCATTGTTTTATTGATGTAGTCTTTCATTTATTGATTGAAATATCCATTCATTCATTCTTCATTCATTCATTCACTTATTTAACATTTTCTGCTATTTGTTAGCTGTTGGGCTATTTTCTGAACATACAAATGGGTATATGGCATGATATCTGGCCTGGAAAACCTTAAACAGACCAGTGTGTACATCAGTATGTACACTAAAAAACATGCAATTTACTATGTTAAAGAGGAGTACAGAAATACCTATGCTAGTGTGCTAGATAGGGTCAAGGCAGCTTTCGAAGAGAGGATATTATTTGAGCTATTTTATATGATGGTTTGAAATTTACCAGAGAATCTGAAAAATCTATACTTAAACAGGAAGAATATTTCAAGGAACACTGACATTTGCAGATAATTAGACATGACAAATTTGAGGCTTATTTTCTATTATGTTTCACATAATTGCATATTTCAAGCAATAGGTAGTCAGATTTATATGTAATGAACAAGTAGAACAGCAAATGGAATAATAATTCTTAGGGAAACAGTGATTATATTTAAAATGATGTGAGTCTTGACCACAAGGCCAAAAATATGATTGAGGTAGGTTACTAAAGGGCATCAGAACTTCCCTCCATCGTTATTTAATAATTACTAAGCAGGACATGTTAGCTGAGAGAGTCTTCATCTCTGACTTATTAATACAACTAGAATAGGTTAAATTCTACGCACCCTCAGTGCACTCACATGGGACGAAAATCCTGAGAAAGAGGGCATTATGCCAGAGGAGATGCTAGAAGTTAGTGATGACCTATGAGATGTCACTACATAATATTATTGGGGATGAAATGAAATTGAATGTATAGTAGAAATGTTTCTGCTAAGGACAGAAAAGGTATGCAAAATTCTAAGGCACAGGCAAAAGTGTTAAAGAAGATTCTTAACTATTATTCTTCAGACAGTATGGAGAAGGAAAAGCTTAGAATATTTAATTTTTCTGGTTCACAGAGTACTTGAACTCTTCGTTATTTAAGAGAGAGAATACAGGCTTAATTTAACCAGTCGACCCATTTTATAGTTAATATTATCACTCACGTTATTATTTGGTCTTCATGTGAAACATGAAAGGAATATGTGTGTGATATGTGTGTCAAAGATTCATTTCACATTTGTATTTCTTATTCTACAACTATATCCTTTCCGTGGCGCTAATTCTGTTTCTACTATCAGAAAACAGATTCACTTAGATTAGCGTGACAGGAGAGTATTTGGGTTTTTAGGCAAAATGTTTGGTTGAATATGATCTGAGATTGGGTTTCCCCAAAGCAAAGATAGAAGGAAAGTCTTGTTTACAAAAGTTTTATTTGCATAAGTTGTTTCATTATAGGAGGTGGAGATAAGAGACATGGAGGGTAGAAAGGCAGGAAGGAGGAAAAGTCACACCAAGACGAGTTATGAAGTTGTCTGTTCTAATAGAGGCACTGCTCATTCCCCTGGCACTTTGTGGGGACCCCTAGGAAGTTCACCACAGGACTTTTCACTCTGTGGGGAAAGGTGGAAATAGTTTAGTTTTTGCTAGTCCTAATCACTCTTGTTCAGTGATAGTGCCTTACATTTCTGGATCAAGGTCATGTTTGACCATAAAAGCAGTTCCTAGGGATATACAGGGAGCCCAGGAGGGAAAGTGTGAGACTCGCCATGCAGACCTGAGTCATGGCTGAAGGCACCTGAGCATGGTTGAGGCCTGTGCAGTGCCCATATGACAACAGAGACAGGAGTAGGAGAAGGGTAAGGTAAGGGGCATTGTACTAGGACACAAGAGGTACCTACTATCAATGCTGTGTGGTCTTTAATATAGAAGGAAATTTGTTTGCAAAAACCAAATGGGCAAATGTGTAAGTCCTATAAAACAATTGTGAGGGGCCAACAGATGATGTGGTAGGGTAAGGCACTGGACTCCCACACGGTCAACTGTGATTTGAGTCCCATAGCTAATGATTTGCTTTCTCACTTTCCCTCTCTCTCTGTCTCTCTAGGGGCTAATTAAAATTAATAATAATAATAAGTAAAATTAAATAATTCTAAAAAAAAAACAATTGTGGTTTTTTTTTTTTATTTAGTTTTAAATTCATTTTCTGTGAGAGAGAAATATAGACTGTTGACAGGGTCTTCACAACACAATCTTCCTCCCAAGTCTTGCCCACCCATTCAGGTAGCTTGAAAATTAAGATTGTAATGTATGTGAGGACCAGCAGGTGGCATGGTGGTTAAGGCCCTGGACTCCCACATGGCTGACAGTGATTTGAGTCCCAGACCTGGTGGCTTGTTTTCTTCCTTTCTCTCCATCTCTCGTGATTGCAGGTGTCTTATAGCAAATTAAAAATAATAATAACAAAAAAATTAAATATTTTTTCAAAAAATGAAATATAGTGGGTGAATATGACCAAGCTTATAAACTTTGATCCTGTCCCCTTATTTTCAAGCCCTCGATCTGGCGACTTGAAAATCACATGTATGCGTGCATGCCCAAAATTCCTAGAGGAGAATGGAGGAGAAGGGATTGTGGCTTTGTCACCCCCTTGGGAGGTGATGTCTCACTTTCCCTCTATTCCTCTGTCTCTGGCTCTCTCTTGTGAGCACACATGCCTTATGGCAAAAATCTTAAGCAAAACAAAACTCCATATTTAAGGTGTACAATGTAATCATTTGATGTATCTATACATTGTAAAGTGATTGCCACAATCAAGCTAATTAGCATGTCCATCTCTTTGAGATTACAGATGAACTCTTTGTGCTCTTGCTAAGATCAGCTGCTACTCAGGGCTCTAGATCATGTCCTCTTGTCTACACAAGTACAATTCTTCTCTTATCTCATGTGCAGATTTCCCTGTCTGTTGGATTAGTCTCATTAGCATATCAACACAGTTATTTCTTCCATTGAAATCACCTGTGCTTGAGCACTCATTTTTTTTATCTCCAACTGGTATCCCATTTATATCCTACAACCAATAGCAAAGCTCTTCAAAAGAGCTTTATAACCCGTCTCTTCCATTCTCCCTTGAGCCCTCCAATGTATTGCCTCTGCATGGCTCAACTGAAAGTCATGACTTAACCAAGAGAATTGATGGAACCAGTAACCTCTGTATTGCTGAATGCAGTGGTCAGCAATCTTTATCTTTTTATTTATTTATTCATGTTAGGTTTTTGTCACAGGGCATGCGCACTTGCCAGAGAGGGAGAAAGACAGACACAGAGAAGGAAAGTGAGAAATCACTACCCAGGGGTGATGGCCACTTCACAGTCCCTTTTCCTCTATTCTCCTCTTAGGATTTTGGACACTTGTGTACATATGCCTGGTGTGAGTTTCAAACCACTGGATTTGGGGACGTGAGCTACCGTCAGCGATGTGGGAGTCCAGTGCTTTAATCTCCAGGCCACCTATTGGCCCCTCTTCATTTTATTTTATCCATCAACAACATGTGACTTTATTAATTATTCTCTCTCTCTTATAAACACTTAACCTCTGTCTTAGTTCTCCTATTTTACTGGCTGTTCATTTTTAGACTTCTTTACTAGATGTTCAGAGTTCTGTCCATAGACTTTTCTACTCTATTCTTGGGCAATTTTATCCTGCCTCAGGGTTTTAAATCCCATCTGCATCCATGATTCAAAAGCTCCTAAAACATAACAGCCCAGTACTGCTTGTAGACAGTCAGGAGTTCATAGCATTTAACTATAACATAATTGCTCTTACTCCCTCTCCCCCACAGGAGATTATACAGTTCAGAGTCATTACTGTTAATGCACTGATGTTTTTTCTCTCTCAATTCTGTGACATTATTATTATTTTTAACAATCTTTTTTCCAGAATCTGACTTAGGGCAGGGAAAAGATAGTGGTGGGGGAAAAACAGAAGGAACAAAAGAGAAAGAAAAAAAAAAGGAGCCTCTTGGTTAAGCTTAGGAACTGAACTAAATGCACTGGTAAAGAGGACAGAAGCTTGGCATTATTTTTAACCAACAATTTGAAATAGTCCCAATTACGAGGGAGGAAAAAAAAATCCCACAATTTTAGGAGGCTACAAAGGGATATATAGTTGGAACATTTCAACATTAAGACATATTCTTGCGGACAAGTTTGCTAAAACCAATGGAGTAAGATCATTCAATTATAATAATATACTCATAGCTTTAATTTGCATAAATGTTGCCAACTAATGAAAAGTGATGCTATTTCATATTCTTGCAGAAAGAAAATATTAGTTTATGTTCTCACGTTTTGCATAGCTGGTTTTATGTCCTTCGGACAGGTCTATCACAATTCCGATGGCTTTCACTTGGGGAGGAGGGGATTTGCTTTGAGATTTAGTTGGGGAATGGACCCATCCTTTGGACTGCTCCCTTCCCCATTTTGCTCTGCATATGATGACAAAATGAGCTGCTCTGACCTCCAGCCGCAGACAGACATATGTGCCACCTCTGAGCCTCTGCTGGGGCTCTTCCTGCTCTCTTCACTGGTCTAGCAAAGTGCCGCTGCCCCAGCACCGCTGCTAATTCCAACAGTGTGCTTTCCGTTAGCTCTCCTGCTGGCTTTGTCAAGATGTCACTGTCACTGTCATTACACTCTTCCAGGTGTCCACCAAATTCCTGTGGACCAAGAAACAGGGAATCCCCATGATATACTTTTCTGTTCTCTTTATTATCACTCTCCTAAGTGAGAAAGGGCTGAAACTGATAAATAATTAATTTTACCAGAGCAAATTCCTGACTGCCATTCTTAAGATTTGCAGCCTTGAGGCCAGCAGGAGGCAGAGTGGTTAAGATGCTGGGCTCCCACATGGCCAACCATGGTTTGAGTCACAGACCTAGTGGCTTGAAAATTATGCCAGGTGCATACACATGTATGCCCAAAATCCCAGGAGGAGAATGGAGGAGAAGGGATTGCAATGTGGCCATCCTCCCCGAGGGGGGTGATTTCTCACTTTCATTGTCTATATCTCTCTGGGAAGTGCACATGCCATTTGGCAAAAACTTAAAAAAAAAAATTGTGGCCTTTAAGAAAAGAGATAGGGGCTGGACACTGGTGTAGCAGTAAAATAAGACTGTCAGATTTACCCACCAAGGAAGGTTTGGGGTTCATGGGTTCATGTTCAGAGACCTCCTTGAGTAGGCCAGCCATGTGTGTACTCATGATCCAGGTCTGGATTAAGCTGGGGTAGATGATGGTGTCAAGACTGTGGTGGTACATGCTCTCTTTCTTACTCTCTCTTTCTCTCCTTTTCATGGAAAAAGAAAGAAATGTTTAAATAAGTTATAAAATAGATGACCCTAAGAATAACCAAAGTTGTTTTTCCAGTGCCTTAACCACCACGCCACCTGCTGGCCTGCACTATTTATAATCACTCCTTAAATACTAGAGGTTAGGCCTAAGGCCTTCTCATTATTGAAGTAGTCTTGAATTCCACCTCCTCTTACAGTTGCCTTGGGCCCGTAATACTTCTTTCCTTGACACAGGAGTGTTTCTTCTTTTATTCCTTCAAGTGCCCCAGTGTTCAGAGCATATGAGTGTCAGGACACTCAGTTTGTTTAACACAAGCAGTAGAATATCTAGGCAGGCTGAGAAGATAATAGAAAGTATACTGAGTTTGGAGTCCAGGAAATCTGGTTATACTCCAGCTGTACTGTTTACTAGCTGCATGTATTTGAAGACAGTTTTAAGATTCTATAATATTCCAATTCGGAAGCCACAAAATGTCCCCCAAAGTACATTTTAAGGGCTATCTTATAGGAATATTTTAAAGAGTTATTTAAAAATTATATCACTGACATTTGATAAATAAAAGTCATAATTTAGTTTTATTCTAAAACAACATGAAATGACATAACAACATAAATGCAGGATTTATTTATTTATTTATTTTTTACTAAGTTACTGTTATGTCCTTTAAAATGAGAGCTTTGCCTCTATTAGACTTGGGCTTCTCAGCGTTTCCTCAGTGAGCCTGCTTTGATCAGATGTTATGGGGATTTATTTATTTTTTTGCTAAGTTCACTTTATGTATTTATTTATTTCTAGAGGGCACATGCACTTATGAAAGAAAGAGAGCAAGAACTCCCAAATGGGGGGGAGGGAGTGGTCATGCCCCAATCCCTTTTCCTTAATTTCTTCATCCCATAAAGATTTGGGGCATACATAAATAAGCACTTGACCTGTTTTCAGACTGCTGGGGCTGGGATTTGAATCGTGGTCAACCATAAGGGACAAGGCTCCCTATACATGGTTGTGCCATGGGGCTGGCCCTTAGGTAATGTTTAATTATTTTTTCCATGAAATAGAAGAGATAGAGAAAGAAAGGGGTACCCTCAACAGGGGCTTTATGACACTAGTAACTCTCAGCTTTAGCCAGCTGCGATCATGGCCTTGCGTCTAAGCTCATGGGTATAAGCCCAGTGTACACAGGGAGCCCTCAGAGTGGAACCCAGGACCCTCCCATGTAGTTAAACATTGTAGTGTGGCATTCATGCTGTCCTACTGCACTTGACCATCTGAATTTATTTTGTCGGGTATTCGTTGAGTTTATCCTTCCTCTGTGTTAGGGCTGTAAATAACCCTTTTAGTGTTACTAATAAAAGTCCAGGAGGTGTATAATGTTTGCAAAGGTTTAAACTAAAACTAGTTAGCCTTTCATTTTCTTATGGAGGAAAATCTCTCATATCTGAAAATGATATTTTTAATAACACATTTTCTGTTTCTAAACGTAATGTATACTATTGCAGAGATTTTAGAAAGTATATAAATGCACACACATACCAAAAAACACATTAAGGACTATCCATAAACCAACTAAACAGATAACCACTTAAGAATTTGGCATACAGACATCTATAAAAATAGACATATATTTAATCAAAATGTAAAACTATTACATTTTTTTGTAAGTCGCCCCTCTCCTCTTTTAAAACTTGTTAGTAAAGGATGATATATCATTTAGGACAAAACTTTCACAGCATCATCTTAATGAGTACATGGTATTCATAAAATAAATGTACTGTAATTTATTTAACCACACTCGTATTGCAGGATTGGCTATTTTCCATTTTTGTTGTAATAAACAATGCTGCAATGAACATTATATACATAAATCTTTATGCACATCCTTAATCATTTCTTTAGGATAAATTACTATAAACAAAATTGCTGTGTCAAAGCATATGCATATTTTATTTATTTACTGTAACCTAGTTTTTAATCCTAAAGTAATAAATGCACTTTGGAAACAGGCAATCTGTAGTTACATAAATAAATAAATAAATAAAGAATAGTGACACTTCAAGGAATTCTGATGAGTGAAATAAGCCAGTCCCCAAAGGTTATCACACTTTAGAAATTAGCACTGTTGGGACCAGCAACTGGCATAATAGCTATGTCGCTGGACTCCCATGTAGTCGACCATGGTTGGAGTCCCAGACCCAGTGGTTTAAACTCATGCCAGACATGTGTATGTGTGTGCTCAAGATCCCAAGAGGAGAAGGGAGGAGAAGGCATTGCGGTGTGGCCATCCCTCCAGGGGGGTGATTTCTTACTTTCCATTTCTGTGTCTCTCTCTGTCTTTCTGGAGAGCACATGTACCCTATAGCAAAAAAAAAAAAAAAAAAAAAAAGAAAGAAGCACTGTTAACATACTTTAATGTTTTTCCCATAATTTTGTGTTGATATTCAAGTATATTTAAATGTATATTATTACTTGTTGATACACTGGAGCTCATAATGTATATTCTCTGGCTTAATTTTTTACTTAAGGTATTTAATCTTAGTTTTCAGAAATATTTATTTTTATTTTTGTCTCCTTATTTTTGCTGGTTGCATAGTATTTCATAATATGGATATATGATATTTTATTTAAAAAATAGTTTATTAACCCTTCTTGGTAAACATTTCGGTTATCTATTTTGCCTATATCATTAATGTCATAATGAACATCTTTGTACAGCTGTCTTTGTAAACTTTTGAAAGTATATTACAAGTTGGATTTCTAAAAGTGAAATAAATAAGTCAAATAATAAATATATTGATAGTTCAAAATTTGATAGTGTAGATAAGTATTTTGTAGTGTTTACTATTCAAATAAATATTGTTATTTTCTTGAAATGTTATTAGATATATAGTATAAATGAGACAAATAATTTTTTTATACATTTATTTATTTTCATTTGACCATAGAGGGATAGAGAGAGAGAGAGAGAGTGAGAGAGAAAGCAAGCTGCCAGGTCTGGGACTTGAACCAAGGTCAGCCATGTGGGAGTCCAGCACTTTTAACCACCATGCCACCTGCTGGCCCCAAGACAAATAATTTTTAAAGATATTTTTGCCACTGGGTTTGTGCACTTACTGGAGAGAGACAGAGACAAACAGGGGGGAAATGAGAATTACTCTTTGAGGGGATAGGCACACTACAATCCATTCTCTTCCATTCTCCTCTTGGGATTTTGGGCATATATCCACACACACTTAGCGTATTTTTCAAGCCTCTGGGTCCAAGACTCAAACTGTGGAGTTCTGGGATCCAGCACCTTAACCTTCATGCCACCAACTGGCCCAAGACAATGTATTTTTAAGTAGAAAATTATCTTTTCAAAATATTGTATAGTTTTTGTGTCCATTTCATGCAAAGCACTCCTATAATAATCCTACAGTATAATGGTAAACAGAGATTTCTATTTTAGATTTAGAAATTTAAAAAACACTACTTTTTGTGGGGGGACAAAATTTGAATTTGCAAATTGTATTTTTCTGGACACTCTCAACAAATAATGGAACAACTAATCAGAAAAGTAGCAAGTATATAGAAAAACTGTACAATGCCATCAACCAACAGGGTCTAAATAACATTTATAGAACACGCCCACCCCAAAACAGTATTTCATTATAGCAGCCTGAATGAACTAAGACAGATAGGTATCTAGAATATATAAGGAATTTTCAGAACTCAACAGTTTAAGCACGAATGACCCAGGACCAACGGGTGGTGTGGTGGTTAAAGCAGCTGGATCCTACATAGTCAATGGCAAGGTTCTAGGCACAGACTCAGCAAGCTATAAATCACACCAGGCACCTGAGTTTGTGCTCAAAATCCTGAAAGGTGAGGAGAAGCAGGTGAGAAAGGATTGCAGCATGACCATCCCCCATGGGGGTGATTTCTCATTCTCTCTCTCTCTCTGGTGTGTGTGCATGTGTCCTCTGGCAAAAATTTCAAAAACAAACAACAAAAAACTCAAACAATCTAATTTGAAAATGGACAAAAGTATAAACATTTCATGGAAGAGGACATATAGATTGCAAATTACCTCAAGCAAAGATCTTCAATATCATTAATCTTTAGAGAAATGCAATTTAAAAGTATAATGGGATATCACTACATATATTACCAAAATGGGTAGGTATGTAGAGAGAAAAGTAATACTACCAAATACAAACGAGGATGTGGAGAAACTGGATCATTTAACATTGCTGGTGGGGAAGTGAAATGAGCAGCTATTCTGGAAAACAGCCAGATAGTTTCTTCATAAACTAATCATATGGGCTGGCAGGTGGCATGGTGGTTATGGCAGTGGACTCCCACATGGCCAACCATAGTTCAACTCCTGGACCTGATAACTTACTTTCTCATTTTCCCTCTCTTCTCTGTTTCTCTTTGGTCAAATTAAAGAATAATAATAATAAATAAAATTAAATAATAAAAAAAAACTAATCATACAGCTTCCATATAACCCAGTATAACACTTCTGGGCATTATCTTAGACAAATGAAAACTAACCTCTCAAAAACCTATGCACAAATATTTATAGTAGCTTTATTCATAATATACCCTAACTGGAAACAATTCAGCTATCTTCCAGTGGGTAAACAGTTAATCAGACTGTCATACATCCAAGCCTGTGATAGTCACAGAAACGGATCCTTAAAGCAAACAACAACTTTGATGAATTTTCTGGGAATTCTGATGAGTGAAATAAACCAGTCCCCAAAGGTTAGGTACAAAATGAGTATATTTATACTACATTTTTGAAATGACAGAATGGAGAGCAGATAAAGGAATGCCAGGAGTTAAGGAGATGGTGTGGGAGTGGTGCTGAGTGAGAAAGGAGTGTGTTTAGTCATAAAAGGGCACGTGAGAGAACTTTGCAGTGATGAGAACTCGGTCTTGACTTTGTCAGTGTTGATATCTCCATCATGATATCGCTGTATTGTTTTGCAAGATGTTACCACTGAAAGGGTCATGAGATCCCTGTGTATTCTTTCTTACAACTATGTGGGATATATGATATCTCCAAATAAAAAAAGTTCATTTTTATAAAAATAAATGTAATACATGAACATTTTCTATAACAGTTATAAATAAACTCAATTTTAAGAGTGCTAAAATAATACTTTTTGCAAATTATTTAATTTTGTGTCTATTTCAGCATATCCTTCCATAATGAATATTTTAATCCAGTATCATTTTCTACCTATTTGAATTCACCTATTTATTTGTTAAATATTATTTAACTAATTCAATCTCTCCTGACAATATTAATTAATTTTATCATGCATTATTTTTATTCTTCATCATTCTCAAAGCTAAGATTTTGTTAGGTATATGCGTCTGTAAAACAAATTTTCTCAAATTTCTTATTTTGCTGTAAACTACATCAGGAATAATCTATGACTCATTAAAATTAAAATAATTTTGCCCCTGAATAGTAGACTAAAGAACATCTAATGTATTAAATATGCCTTGAGCACTTTTCAATATGAAAACACAATTAAAATACTTTGAACAAATAACCTTTTTGAATGTTTAATGGTATACTTCATGTATACTTGCAAAGGCTTTTGGTAGTTTGTCAAACAATATTAATTAATTTCCTTATGGGGCAATAATATTGCTCATACCAATCTGAAATATGTATTTAAGACATCCTTGGAATATACTAATTCAAGCCTATCATGTAAGAATGACAAAAATAGTAGTTATATTAGGATCAGTTATAGTACCTTTGCAAAGGGAAGCATACAACTTTTTATAAAAGGAAGTTTTTGCCTGTGGTTTTTATAGAAATAGTCACATGAACTTTGGCAAATATTATTTTGCAAATGCCAATCTTAAGAGAAGTACTACCAGCAGTAACCTGACATTTACAACTATTTTAAATAATGCAACAAAAGCATTTTCAAGGTTCATGTGTATCTTTTCATATGCAGACTCTGCAGTTCTTGTCAATAATTTAGCTTGTTTAGACACATCTTACTGAATCATGGTATTGAGTTGAAACATACATTATCTCACGAGTCTGTCAAGAATTTGCAGAAAAGTCATACTCTTGGTCCTTTGCTTGCTCTAGCCTTTTTTGGTTTGGTTTTGCTTCTGCTACTATTCTTGATCAGATGTTGGATCCTTGGTAGGTAATACTGTGTGTGAACCACACTTATCTGTTAGGTACATGTTCAGTTACCCAAAGTAATTGTGTAGAGTTTGTCTAGTTAATTGCCTGAAACTCTAAGGTCCTAACAGTTTGAATACTGATATTGCAGACGTTTTCCTGAATAACCTAAGATCTTCTTGGAATCTTAATTCTGACTCCTGTATTTCTGATTCACACAATATGGTACTTTCTAGTTGAATGGTTTCTGCCCATGCGTTTTCCTTCCTAGTCATGTATTAATTCCTACAGTGGCTTGTTATGTGTTGTCTGGCAACATGGTGAGCTGAAAATCTGAAATAGTAAGCAACATGTGAGGGATATGATTATATGCATCTGTGGATCCTATTAAATTATTACACAATGAATACTCATATAAAATATATTATTCTTTGAGTCAGAATATCTTGCCCATATTATATTTAAATAATACTTATGTAGTTTTGGGTTTTGCTTCTGCTACTTATTGTATTCTTAATACAAGTCTACAAAGTTGTTTTGAATTCCACTTCTGCTACTTATATTCTTAATATAGACAAAGTCATAATGCTTACAAAAATTTTTGTAAAGTTTTATGTTTTGGAGTACAACAGACTAGGGATTCATATCCCCACTCTCTCATTTGATAGCTGCAGAATCTTTTTTATTTTTCAAGAGAGATTTTTGCTATAGGGTGTGTGTGCTCGACAGAGACAGAGAGTCAGAGAGACAGAAAGCAAGAAATCATGGCCACACCACAATCCCTTCGTCGTTCTCCTCTCAGGATCTTGGGCACACATGCACATGTGCTGGCATGAGTTTCAAACCACTGGGTCCAGACTTGAATCACAGTTGGTCATGTGGAAGTCCAACACCTTAACCACTATGCCCACTGTTGGCCCCAATAGTTGTAGAATCTTAAGCACTTTTTTTTTTTTTTTTGGAGAGGTTTTTGCTATAGGGCACGTGCGCTTGCCAGACAGAGACAGACAGAGAGACAGAAAGCGAGAAATCACCCCCCCCAGGGGGGATGGTCATGCTGCAGTCCCTTCTCCTCCATTCTCCTCTTGAGATCTTGGGCACGCACGCACACGCGCACAGCGTGAGTTTAAGCCACCAGGTCCGGAACGCAAACCGCAGTCGACTACATGGGAGTCCAGCGACATAGCCATTACGCTAACTGCTGGTGTCCCAAGCACATTTTTTAATGCAAGAGGGTGTAAGTGTATACATAAGAATGAGAAGGAGAGGAAGAGGGAAGTAATGAGAGAGAGAAAGGGAGAGAGAGAGAGAAAGCATCTGCCAACAGAGCCTGGTCAAGCTGCAATTCTTGGTCCTCCAATTCTTCATCCCATTGGGATCCTGGGCATATGTTTGGTTGGCTGTGCCCCTAATGTGTTTCTCACACCACTGGGACTGGGACTTGAACCTTGTTTTGCCAGCTTCCTCTGTGTAGCACTTAACCCCTGCACAATGGAGCCAACCCCTAAGTAATTTTCTTAATTTCTCGTGGAGTAATGTGCCAGTGTTAGGGATGTAGTAATGCTCAGCAAATGGCAGTTCTTACTATTACCATTGTAAGGACCAGCACAACGCTACTATTATTACCAGCAGTCCTTATGCTACTTCTTAGTCTAGAGGTGAGTGAAAGTTAACCTACAAAAAGGCAAAGGCTGGTAGTTTTATAGTGGGAGGTATTATTTCATTCTTCCCTATGTCTTGTTGGAATTTTATGATTCAAAAGGTTGACGTGCTAGTTTCTCAGACATTGCTAATCATTCAGCCCATTTGGGGAACATTTCCATTGGTCCAGTTTAGTGCTCCCAGTGCGTAAATACATAAATGTATGACAGTTCTAATAGCAGTTAATGCTGGTCGTCACCAAAGGAAATTCCTTTGATGTGGAATAGCATTACTGTGAGAGATACTGTCTCTTATAATGTGAAATAATGTGAAAAAGGTTTATTTTGTCCAAATCCAGTTGATTAGGACAATGTCACCTGTCATGTTCTGCTGAAAATAAAATGCTTTTGGAAGGAACAGTAGCGTTGAAATTCAAAGTCAGAAAAGAGTGAATTGGGACCAGTAGGTGGCCTGGTGGTTAAGGTGATAAGCTCCCACAAGACTGATAATGGTTTGAGTCCTGGACCTGGTGACTTGAAAATCACTCTGGAATGTGGGTGAGAGCCCAAAATTCCAGGAGGAGAATGGACTGTGGTGTGGCCTTGGAGGTGATTTATCACCTTCCTTCACACTGTCTTTTTCTGGTGAGTACACACACCCTATGGCAGAAACCTTAAGAAAAAAAACAGTGGATATTTGAAAGAAATTATGATAATGTCTTGTACAAAAATAGGAACTATGCCAGGCATGTGAGTGCCTAATTCCAGATAAGCTTTCGTTCTTGGCTATATCTGTGATCTATTGTGAACTTTCTGTTTCTTATTTAAATTAGTTCTAATTAAAAATAAAATTATACATTTTTCAACTTCCTAAATATTACTGCTGCAAGTTCATTCTCTATATTGTAGCATGTTTATATCTACCTAGAATTTTATTACCAAAATCACTGAATAAAGATTTGCTGAGTATCTTCATTTCAATTACTGGGCCGACAAGTTGCATATGATGATTGAGGCTCTAGACTCCCACATGGTTTGAGTACCAAACCTGGCAGTTTAAAAATCACAGCAGGTGCTTATGCATGTATGCTCAAAATCCCAGGAGGAGAATGGAGGAGAGGAGATTGCGGCATGGCCATCCTCCCTGGGGAGTGATTTCTCACTTTCCCTCTCACTGTCACTCTCTCTCTTCAGCAAGTGCACATGCCCTATGGCAAAAATATTGAAAAAACTTCAATTTCTGTACAAAATGCAGCTCTCCTCTTTTTCTGTCGTCACATGCAGCAGAATTCAATCTGATTTTAACAGGTATTTTTATCCCTATGTTCTCTGAGTTTAAACAAATTATGTCAAAAATAAAATTCTAGAAAATGTATGCTTCATGTCATGGAAGATGACTATAATACTAGAAAGTTGTTACAATGGCTTTAATTATTCACAATATGGAAAGAGAAACTACCATGATTGCCAAGGCTAATGCACATTCACAGTGTATTTGCCTTTAAACTACACTTTGGTACACAAAAAGAAGCCACAAATAGCTAGCTACATGACTCTTTGGGTGTGAAATGTCAAATTTAATTTCAAAATTGACTCAACAATTTCTAAATTTCTAGGAAAAGTCTGTTTAAGAGCTAACGATAGGCCCTTTTTATATGTCTGGAGGTAATCTTATTTATTTATAGGTTTTTGTCATGGGTGCATGCATTCACCACAGAGAGACAGAGAAAAACAGAGGGAAAGTGATAAATCATCCCCCAGAGGTGATGTCCATGCCACAATCCCTTCTCCTCCATTCTTCTCCAGAAATTTTGGGCACACATGCGCATATGCCCAGCATGATTTTCAGGCCTTTGGCTCTGGTACTCAAACTGTTTGGTCATGTGGGAGTCCAACACCTTAATCACTGTGCCCCTGAAAGTAATCTATTTTATGTTTGCTGACACCTGGAAGTAATTTGTTGTGTTTGCAAAACAAGTTCACTTCTCTGCAGAACTCAAACATTGAAAGAGAGATTTAAAGGACCAGCAGGAGGTGTGGCAGTTAGGGTGTTAGACTTCCATACAGCCAACTGCAGTTCAAGTCTCAGACCTGGCAGCTTGTTTTCTCAGTTTCCCTTTCCCTTTTTCTTTCATGGAATTAAAAAATAAACAATAACAGTAAATAAAATAATTCATTTTTTAAAAAAGGAAAAAGAAAAATTTAAATAGGCATATTTTGTGCAAATTTATACCAACATTTAGACTATTGTATATCTCTTGGGACCAGCAGATGGTATAATGGTTACATTGCTGGACTCCCACATAGTAAACTGCAGTTCGAGTCCCAGACCTGGTGGCTTAAAACTCATGCCAGGTGCATGTGCGTGTGTGCCCAAAATCCAAGAGGAGAATGGAGGAAAAAGGATTGCAATATGGCCATGTTCCCTGGGGAGTGATTTCTTGCTTTCTGTCTCTCTGTCTCTGTTGGTATCTCCAGCAAGTGCGCATGCCCTATAGCAAAAATCTCTCTTAAAAAATTTTTTACCTCTCAACTTAAGAACTATTTTCATATTTTCTCCAGGGAAACATAATTAATTAAAATATGACATTCATTATTATTATCTTTTAAACTGAATGCAATGTTAGAATTAAGTGCAAGTCGTATTTGGGATGGCTTAGAATAGATGACATCTAGGCAATTGGATCACTAAAAGAACAATAACAGATCTTTTAATGATGTCCCAACTTTCTCTTATGTTACTTTTACTTTTAGAGGCTGTTTATTATTAGTATTCCTTTCTTTTTGATTTTTGGACTGTTTCAAGGTTGCAGCTGCTTGAATTCCTTGCATATTCTGGTTATCAATCCTTTATCTAAGGCATAGTTTGGACCTATATTCTCCCATTCCAAGGGTTGGCTCTTCATGCTCATTGCACAGCATTGCTTTGGCGATATAGGGCTTTTTATAATTCCAGATAAATCATATTATTTTGTTTTCTAATTCTGTGAAGAATATTCTAGTAATTTTATTGAGATTACATTAAATTTAGAAATTAATTTGGGTAGTATTGACATTTTGATTATATTAACTTCCAATCCAGGACTATGGGATGCCCTTCCACTTTTTTTGTATCATTTTCAATTGCTTTTTAAAGTTTTTCATAGTTTTCCTGGTAGAGGTTTTGACTTCTTTGGTTAGGTTTATTCTGAGATATCTTATTTATTTTTGTGGCTATTGCAAATGGAATTTCTTTCTTCAGTTCTTTCTTAGACTCTTCACCCTTGGTGTACAGAAATGCTACAGATTTTTGTATGTTGTTTTTGATATCCTGCCACTCTACTGTATTCATTTATCACTTCCAACAGGTTTTTTTCTTATAGATTTTCTTGGATTTTCTATGTATGAAATCATGTCACCTGCAAATAGAGATAATTTCACTTCTATTTTTCCTATTTGAATGTCTTTTATTTTAGTCTCCTGTCTGATTAGATTGGTTAGAACTTCTAGTATTCTATTGAGAAGGGAGTAGAGAAAGTGGGAAGCCTTGTCTTGTTCCAGTTTTTAGTGGAAAAGCTTTCAGCTTGTCCCCATTCAATATGATGTTAGCTATGGGTTTTCATAGGTGGCTTTTATTGTGTTTAAAATTCTATGCCAATTTTGCTAAAGAGTCTCAATCATGAAGGGATGTTGTATTTTATCAGATACTTTTCTGCATTGATTAATATGATCATAGGATTTTTATCTTTCCTTCAATTAATATGATGTATTCCATTTATGATTTTGCATATGCTGAACCTCCCTTGCATTTCTGGAATAAAGCCAACCTGGTTGTGGTATATAATGTTTTCAGTTTGTCATTGGGTATGATTTACTAGTATCTTGTTTAGAATTTTTACATCTGTATTCATCGGGGTATTGGTCTGTAGCTTTCTCTTTTTGTGATGTCCTTTGGTTTTTGAATGAGAGTGATGAAAGCTTCATAGAATGAATTTGGTAGGATTTCTTCCTTTGTAATCTTTAAAAATAGTTTGAGTAGAATGGGGTTAGCTCTTCTTTAAAGGTTTTGTAGACTTTAGAAGACTTTTGGGGCCTGGGTTTTTCTTTGTTGGGAGATTATTTATTACTGATTCAGTCTCATTGCTTGTTATTGGTCTATTCAGGCTTTCTATGTCTTCCTGATTTAATTTTGATGGATTATATACATCCATAAATTTGTTCATCTCATCCAGGTTTTCTGGTTTGTCAGCATATAGTCACTCATAATATTCTATTGAGATCTTTTGTATTTCTATAATGTCTGTTGTAATATTGGCCTGTTTTATTTCTGATTTGAATTATCTGGTTTCTTTCTCCTCCTTAATTGGTCTAGCTAGTGGTATGGCAATTTTCTTTGTCTTCTCAAAGAAACAACTTTTGGTTTCATTTATTTCTGTATAGTTCATTTATTCTCTATTTCATTGATCTCTCCTCGAATATTTATTGTTCCTTTTCTCCTGGTATTTTTTTTGATTGATCTTTTTCCAGTTTCCTGAGGTGTGTCATTAGCTATTTGCTATTTCCCCATTGTTTTCTTGTGAGCACTAATTGGTATGAACTTCCCTCTTATGAGTACTTTTACTGTGTCCCATAAGTTATGAAAGCTTGTGTGCCTATTATCATTGGTTTCAATGAATCTTTTGATTTCAATCTTAATGTTTTTAGTGGCTGTATAGTCATTCAGGAGTATGTTGTTTAGTTTCCATGTGTTTGTGTATTTGCAAAGATTTTTCTACAACTAATTTCAAGTTTAATGCCATTGTAGTCAGAGAAGATACTGGATATGGCTTCTATACCTTTGCATTTGTAAAGGTTTGTTTTGTGTCCTATCATGTGGTCATTCTTCAAAAATGTTCCATGAAAGGGTGAGGAAAAATATGTATTTCGTGGTTGTTGGATGGAAAGTTCTATAGATGTCTCTCAAGTCCATTCAATTAAAGGTATCATTTAGATCCTGTATCTCTTTGTTTAATTTTTGATGGTCTTTCCAGAGAGGATAGTGGCGTGTTGAGATCGCCAGTGATTACTGTGCTGCAGTCTTTCTCTCTTTTAGATTAAGCAGTCTTTCTTTCACATATTTGGGTATTCGTGACTTGGGTATGTAAGTGTTGTATCTTTTTGGTGAATTAGCCTTTTTAACACTATATAATGTCCTTCTTTGTCTCTTCTTATAGTTTTTGTCTTTTTTAAATTTTTTTTATTGTTTTTTAAATTTTTTTATTTTTTATTATCATCATAATCTTCTTTATATTACATTGGATTACATATAACTTTACAGTGTATTACATTGTTTTTTCAAAAGGGAATGCCATGCATGTCAGTCAGTACAGAGACATTAATCTCCCCACTTCAACATTCAATATCTTTTCTGTTTTCCCCAATCATTATTTTTATTATTCTAATTATTTTTATAAAACAGTCAATTGTTATTTCTCGTTTTGCTTGTAAAAATACTTTGCCCATCATGAAATACTTCTCAGACCAATCCAGTTGAGAATACTATACATGTCATCATCAACAGTTAATAACCCCTATCTGTTTCTCACTAACGTCCTGTCTCTCTATTGTTCACTTGCTATCTTTCTCTATCCTCTTCTCTTCACTTACCCCATTCCACACTGTCCTATTCTCATTAAGTACCTTCACTGTGTTTATGTCCTCCGAATTTTTGCTCTCTATTATAGAGTGCGGATAGTCGGTATATATTGAGTGGATACATACAATATCTTTCTTTCATAGCCTGGCTTACTTCACTCAGCAATAGATCCTCCATATCTGACCATTTTCTATCAAATTCCAGGGTCTTGTTATTTTTTATGGCTGAGTAGTATTCCATAGAGTATATATACCACACTTTTCCAATCCATTCATCAGTTTGTGGACATTTAGGTTGGTTCCATGTCTTGGCAATTGTGAATAATGCTGCAATAAACATGGATGTGCAAGCACTTTTCTGACTGAGCGTTCTCCTGTCTTTTGGGTAAATACCCAGAAGTGGGATTGCTGGATCAAATGGTAGTTCTATTTGTAGATCTTTGAGGAACCTCCATATTGTTCTCCACAGTGGTTGAACTAGTTTACATTCCCACCAACAGTGTAGGAGGGTTCCCTTTTCACCACATCCCCGCCAACACTTATCACTTTTTATATTCTTAATCTTTGCCATTCTGACAGGGGTTAGGTGGTATCTCATTGTGGTTTTTATCTGCATTTCCCTTATGATGAGGGATGTCGAGCATTTCCTCATATGCTTTTTGGCTGTTCGTATGTCTTCCTTAGAGAGACTTTTGTTCAGCTCACTTTCCCATCTTTTAATCGGGTTAATCATTTTTTTTCGCATAAGGCACTTGAGTTCCCTATGTATTCTCGTTATCAGTCCCTTGTCTGAGGCATATTTAACAAAAATATTTTCCCATTCTGAGGGTTGTCGGTTCACACTTGTTACTGTGTCCTTTGCTGTGCAGAAACTTCTTAGTCTAATATAGTCCCACTTGTCTATTTTAGGGATTATTGCCTGTGCTTTGGGAGTCTTATTTAAGAAGTCTTTGCCTACTCCAATGTCTCCCAGAGTTTCCCCAGCATTTTCCACAAGTAGTTTTATTGTCTGAGGTCTTAGGTTCAGATCTTTGATCCATTTTGAGTTGACTGTTGTTAATGGTGAAAGATGGGGGTTCAGTTTCATCTTTCTGCAGGTGGATACCCAGTTTTTCCAGCACCATTTACTAAAAAGGTTTTCCTTTTCCCAATGGATTGACTGATATCCTTTGTCAAAGATCAGTTGGCTGTAAGCTTTGGGGGTTATTTCTGGGGTCTCTATTCTCTTCCATTGTTCCACATGTCTGTTTTTATGCCAATACCATGCTGTTTTGATGACCACAGCTTTATAGTATATCTTGGGATCAGGGACAGTTTTTGTCTTAAAGTCTATATCAGTATTGAAACTCTAGCCTTTTTTTTTTTTTTTTTTTTTTTAACTTCATTTGTTTGGAATATCTTTTTCCAGCCCTTAACTTTCAGTCTAAGTTGGTTTTTATTAATGAGGTGCATTTTTTGTAGGTAGCATAGAGATGGCTCCTGTTTTTTTTAATCCATTCAGTCAGTCTATATGTCTTTTGAATGGAAAATTGAATCCATTAACATTCAAGGTTATTATCAATATTTGTGGACTTATCCTGCCATTTTGTTAGCCATTTTGTTGGTTACTTTTTGCTGTCTTATTTATTTTTTGACTCTCTTTAGTTGTCCTGATATGGTACTCCCTTTATGGTACTCCTCTTCTTGAAGAGCTGGTCCAGGTTTGTGAGGCCTTTCAGTTTCTGTTTATCTGAGAATGATTTTATTTGTTCTTTCAATATGAAGGAAAGTCTTGCTGGGTATAGTATTCTTGGTTGAAATTGTTTTTCTTTTAGCATTTTGAATATATCTTCCTGTTTTTTCTTTCTTGCATTGTTTCACTTGAGAGGCCTGATGTTAGCCTAAATGATAACCCTTTTAAGTAACTTGATGCTTCTCTCTTGCCATTTTTAGGATCTTGTCTTTGTTTGTGATTTTGACCAATCTGACTATGATGTGCTGTGGAGAGGATCTTCTTAGGTTGATTCTATTTGGAGCCCTTTGTATTTCTTGGGTCTGGATGTCTGAGTATTTCTCTAGGTTTGGAAAATTTTCTACAAGTATTTCTTGGAATAGATTTTCTATATCCTCATTAGATTATTCACCTTTTAGAATACCAATTATTCAGATATTTGGGCATTTAATGGTTTCTAGCATTTCCTGCATGTTATCCTCACTTTTTTCCCTTGATTATTTTTCTATTTATTTTGTTGGTTTTGTAAAGTTAGAGGTTTTGTCCTCCAGATCAGAGAGTTAATCTTCTGCATGGTCTAATCTACTATAAATACTTTTGAGGGAGGTTTTGATTTCCTGTATTGCAGTCTTCATCTTTAGAAGTTGTTTTATTCTTTTTTTATGGTGTCTATCTCCTCCTTCAAGTCGTGGAAGAACTTCCTTATCTCCTGGAGTTGGTTGTCAGTTTTTTCTTGTATCTAATTTAGTTTTGTTATTATGAATATTATGAAATCTTTTGCAACATTTCTGAAAGTTTTATTGCTCTGTCTGTGGTTGATGAGGAGTTGTTGTGTTCTCTTGAGGGAGAAGTTTTCCCTTATTTCATATTTCTTCTGCTTCTGTGCTGGCTTTTAGTCATCTGATGAAGTGCATCTTTCTTCCTATTTTTTTGAGTAGGTTCTGGAGTATTGGGAGAAACAACAGCTCTTTTCCACTATATAATGGTGTGTTCTTGGAAGAGGGCTATGTTTTTCGGTCAGAATAGGATGTTTCTATACAGGCTCAAATGCTTAGTACCTCAAAACAACATCTCAGTATGAAATGCACCTGGGCCTGAGGCAGTACAGTGTAACTGGGGCAGTGGAACAGGGGCAGAAGGATTCTCAGCCACTCTTCCTGGGCAGCTGGATCTGTTGGGCATTTTAGGGCTAATTAATGGAACTTTAACAGCAATGACAGATGGAGAACAGAAAAAGAATCCAAAAGCACTCACACACCTGGGGCAGGAGAACATTGGTAAAAGGATTCCCAGCCACTCTCCCTGGGCAACAAGCTCCCTTGGGCATTCCTAGGCTAGTAGGTGGAACTTGAACAGTAATGGTGGATGGGAAATAGGAAAGGAATCCAAAAGCACATACACACACACACACACACACACACACACACACACTCTCACATAGACATACCTGGAGCAGGAGAACACCAGCAGAAGAATGACAAGCCCTCTCTCTTGGCAATCGGCTACCTTGGGCATTCCTATGCTAATCAGTAGAACTTGAACCAGGCATTTTATTTTTTAGCCTATTTGGCCAATGGAACATTTTAAAATACAAGAAAGTCATTCAGGGCTCCCAATAATTCCTCTATTCTTATACCATACACTCTCTTTTTATTGCACTCTTCTTCTTCTCCCTCCTGTATCACCTGACCAAGCCAGAACCAAGGGACAAAATCAATGGCCATTTTTAAATTGAATTACTATGCTTGTTTGGAAAACCAGAGTAAATATCTGACAGCATATTAACCATTTGTTGATGAGCTGCTGTGTGCCAATAATGTGCTTTATGTTTCCTATCTAATTGAATCTTCACAACAAACCAGTGAGGCAGATATAATTATCCTCACTTTCATGAGGAAACTAAGACTTAGAGAAGCAAGAAATTCTCCAAAACTGAAAATGTGTGGTAGAGAATTGTATCAGATGGTGTCCACATAGAAACTTAATATGTATGTATCTCAAAATGGATATTTGATTTTGGGCTCAGTGGATGCTGAACTATTCTTTCTTCAAATAATTAGTATTTCTAGTTGCTTTTTTTCAGTAGTTCTCCATTTACGATAATGTAATTTAAAGTCATTATTTATTGCCTCCATGGCTTCTTGTGTGCTGGCACCTGTCCTGCCTATTTTGAACTTTTACCCAGTTGTTGCCTATTTCTGGGTGCCCATCCTCAACTTGTATATTCATGTGATAAGACTCATGGTGACTTCCACATTTTACTTCTTTTCCTGTCTGATATTGACTCAGTTACATTCAATACCCATGAGAATGCTTACTGTGTATGACAAGCTACTCTACCCAAGGCCCTCAAAAAAGGCGCTGGTCGACAGGTTCATACTCTACTCTCTCCCTGCCTGTTATAACCAAACTTCAGACTTTCAGATGACTATGTGTGGACCACTTGTCATATGAGACCTCCTGTAAGGACCTGCGAGTAGAATTAAGTCCTTTAATTTCATGCATCTCTCCAAATGTAATTTCTGTAAGTTCATAAGGATTCCACAGAAGTGATGTAACTCCTCCATTTTCAACAAAGAAAATAAATTGTCAAATACAAGGAAGAGACTTCTCTTCCCATTGCTGCTATGGCAGAGGAAATGTATGCAGTTCCTCTCAATGTTGTCAGGTTGTCCAAATAATCTTAAAAGAGGAAGTAGAATTTAGCCTTGTTTTGTGCTGCCTAAGAACAGATTTTGATATGCTAAGATTCCAGGCTTACCCCATTCTGACACTGTAGTGATATAATGTTACATCTTTGAAGCAATATTACATGTCAGTATAATGAGATTTATGGTGATGTCTAAGAGCTCTTATCTCAAAAATGATACTATCTAGAAAATGGAAGACTGATTAATAAATTATTTCCATACAGTCTTACTCTGTGTTTGTCTGAATTTTCCCTATAGTTTCTTGCTTCTCATGGCATCCTTTTGCAGTTTTTTAGGGCTTAAGAAAAATTATAAAAGCGAGATGGTTTGGGTACAAAAATAGTTTTTTAAGGAATTTGTTGGAGTTGAGCACAGTTCCTCTTTGGACAGTATCAGTTTGTTTTATAAATAAGTTGATCTCTTGTAAACATTGTTATGAACATGTGAGACAATATACCATCATGCCCTCTCTTGTTATGGTAACCTGTAAGTATTTAATATGTCCCTAGTATGGAAAAAATATTCAATAACAATCTAAAAATTAACGGTCTGAGATTTGCTTTATTCTCTCATTCAAAAAATACTAGTTTTTTAAAAAATATTTCATCCATGAGGTAGAAAGGCAGAGAGACAGGCACATCCAACAGGATCTGCATGTCATGATACGACCCCAGCCTCAGCAGCCATGATCACAGGCATGCGCTCAAGTACCCAGTGTGTATAGACAGGTCGAAGGACACAGACCATGGGATTTTCCATGTGGGTTCAGTTGCATTAACACTGACTGGCTCAGTTGCTGTGTCACAGTCTGGCTCAACAAATACTGTTTATGTACATACCTACTGTGTGTGAACAATGATCACCACTGCCAGCAAAGGTCTTCTCATTTAGGGAAAATACAAATAAGCAGTAAAATGAAGAAGAGCTAAGAACTACATGACATGGAAAATAGAAAGCTCTAGGGAACATAATTCAGGGGTACCTTCCCCAGGATCTACAACTGGAGAAGACTTCCTGGAGAAGACTTTCTAGTAGTATTCCTAGAAAACTACTTCCAAAGAACCAACCTGCAGGAAAATGAAGAGTTTATCCAAGGAATTCAGGGAAATGTGCACACCTTATTCATCACTTTTCTCTTGATGATTCTTGTTTGAGAAAAAAGTTGTACTGCTTGTTTATCCACTCATTCAATATTCATTAGTGCCTCTGTGTACTAGGGACTCTGTAAGAGCCTATGGCAGTGTCATGGCAGGTACAGAAGCAGGGAAGATGAATCAGGTCATACTTTGGAGGCCATGCTAAAGGTTAAAGGCTTGGATTTTTTTCCCCCCAGTGGCAATGGGAGCCATTATAGTATTGTAATTAAGAATTCTGTGTGATCATACTTGTATTTTTAAAAGATCATTTTGGCTGTAGTGAGAAAAATGAATTGATTAACAGACACAGAATGGATTATCTTCAACTGAAAGGAAAAGAACAGATTTTGCTTGCTTAGCTTTTAGTAGTAATGGCTATTTTATTTTCTATTTAAAGAAAAGAAATAATTTTTTTCTTCACTATGAATGAAGGCATTTCTTTCCCAATTACAAAATAGATAAATAAATAAATAAATGGCTAAAATAGAATTTTATGTTTTTGAAATTTGTCATCAACAAATCCTTTGAGTTTTTGATCTTTGTTTTCAGAGCCATCAACAGATTTCCTATGAATATATTTTTTCCTCTTTAGCTAAACTTTTTGTGAATGCTAATATCTGAATACTAACTGAATGAATTTACTAAAGAAATCCTAATATGTTCTTCTCTACTGAATGGGGGCCTTTTTTCTTCAAAAACAAAAGAGTAATATTGTCTTTATCACTTTGATTGGCAGAAAACACACATTTTATTATGAAAACACACCAGACACACTTTTGTTTCCTTTGCTAAACAGCTCTTGTGTTCACATTTTATCCAAGTGGAATGTTAAAATATTTGTTTGTATAAAATTATGCAAGGAAATATCTTAATACGTCTTTGGTCATATTAAAAATGCCTTCTGTACCATATTGCTCAGATGGCATGTTTATGAATACGTTTTCAAAGCTCCATATGCACAAGTATGAAATACAAAGTCTTCCTCTAAATACTAAGAATACAGCTCATTCTACATTTGCTGGTTTATAGTGCTAACATTTATCTGCATCTCCATATCACAAGATTTGCAAATGAGATCATTCTGTTGCAGTATGCGCCAAGTATAAACAGCTGGCTCTCTTTGGCGAGCAGAATATCATCCGAGCATTTAATTCTGGCCTTCCTCTAGGATGTCTTTTATCATCAGAATTTAGGGAGGGACAGTTGCTTGGCATGTTTCGAATATACTATTCTCTAGAGTTTTACAGCCCATGGATTCTCTTGATAACTATAATAATAAGAGACATGACAAGGACAAGATATTAATATTAAACATTTTGAATGAAATCTTATCAACTCATAAGAAGGACCTTTTAGGGGAATACTCTGAAATTGTAGGCAGACACTTTAATATACTGATACCATCTTAAATAATTTTCAAATGGAATAAAATTCTGTGAGTAGACTTTTGAGGTGCCACAGTATAGACAAATACATAGTAGGGGTGAGAAAGACTTTCTCCATTAGCATGTTGTGAAATATAAATAAGGTGGGGCCAAAAGGTGGTGTGGTGGTTAAGGTACTGGACTCCCACGTGGCCAACCATGGTTTGAGTCCCAGACCCTGAGGCTTGAGAATCATGCTGAGCGCATGTGCGTGCATGCCAATCATGAAGTTACAAATGGCAATAAAACAAATAAAAAATCAGAACTAATTTGGGAAAGAAATTTATGAATGAATGTAAGAACAAGAAGAGAAGCCAAGGCTGAAGTCCTCTCCTTGTGTCCTGTAGATGAGGTATAGCACTTGGTGCCAGGCTTTGCTTATCTCTGTTCTTTCAAGGTCTATGTCAGTGATGACCAAAAGAACTTTCTGCAATGATGGAAATGTTCTATGTCTATATTGACCAATATGGTGACCACTAGGCACTTGTGGCTATCAAACACATGAAATGTGGTGAGTCCAACAAAGAAAATACATTTTAAATTTTATTTAATTTGGAGCGGGCCCTAGAGCTCAATGGTTAAGGGAGCCAAATCTCATATGACTTACTACAGTTAAAATCCTGGCCCCAGTGGCCTGAAAAACACACCAGCCATGTGTAAATGCATGTACAAAATCTTAAATGGATGGAAAAATGGGGAAGGGATTGTAGTGTGTCCAGGCCCTATAGGGGGTGGAGGTTGCTAACTCTTACCTTCCCTCTCTGCTTGTCTGTCTCTCTCTGGTGAGTGCATGTACCTTCTAGAAATTAAAAATAATAAAAAAAAAATCAACTCTCATATTTTATTTACTTTCAGTTAATGGAAACTTAGCATTAACTAGTTCCATGTAGTTAGTCCTAACACATTAGGCACACATGGCTGGGCCATAACAAAAGTCTTTTTTTTTCCTGTAAATATAAGACATAGGATGATGACACAGAGCTGGTCTTATAGCCACTTCAGCCTACATTTTCTCAGGAAGATGTTCAGGCTGACAGGTACACAAAACAGTCATTTCAGACTCCTATGTCAGTTATCTCAGAATAGGTGACAAGCTATTCTTGAAGTCTCCAAAAAACCACTAGTCATTTTAAATACTCACTCAGAACTGGTGATTGGGGCCAAGTGGCAAAGCAGTGGTAACACAACTGGACCCACATAGAAAAGGTTCTGGGTTTATTCTGTGAGGTTGACCCACATGGGGAGGTTCCCAGTTCACGTCTGGAGGCCTCCCTGAGTACAGCAGGCACACACTTACCCATGATGGTGGAATGAGTGAGACTGTGAGTGGGTAGCCACATGATGATGTGTTGGGGTGCCTGTTTCTCTCTCATGGAATAAATAAATAAATGTAAAAAACAAGTCATGATAACCTACATTAGGATTATATTTTAACTATGCAATTAAAGGAATCATAGTTATCTTGGCTAAAAATGGAAAATTTCTCAAGATATATATGGTGAAAGAAATTTACTGTTGATGTTATAGGTAATGATATTTCAAAATGTTTGTTTTTATACTGATAATTATGAATTCTTTATCTAATAGCACTAGCAAGGACACTAATAACCTTAAGCTTCCTACATTTATTTTTACCCTAAAGGAGAAGCCTATATCATAAAGTAATTTTATTTATTATTTTAATAAATATTTTCTTCTTCAAAACAACTTAAATGAAAATTACCTAACCCAATACGTATGTTAAGAAAACAAACAGTGAAGTTTTTGAATATATATCAGGTTGAGCTGACAGTCAACATAGCTTTCTGATTTAAATAATAAATTCAGAAAAGATATTAATTGGATGCAGAAACAACTATTATGAACTGAACCGCATTAATTTCTCTAAATAATTTTTCTTTTAGGCTCTGGTAATAAAATAAAATATCATAGAAAGGCAAGGCAAAGCATTTATGAAACATCTTCACTTCTTAGACAGTTTCTGCATTCAGAGTTCAGGGTCCCAAATGTAAAGAATCACAGATTTTTATAGGTGAACTTTTATCTGGACCCAGCATTCATTTCATCTGTAACATTCCTGTCAAACAGATATAGAATATATGTTGAACAAACCCTGTTGACTGTTAAAGAAGCTGTTAAAATAGATCATTCTACTTTTTGTCAACTTCAACTATTTAAAAGCAAGTTTCTCATTATAGAGACCTAAAAATCTCATGTTTATCTAAGTCCATAATACTAACCTCTGGATCCATGCCATCTGATCACCCGACTTAGCCTCCCACCCTACGTTTTCTACAAAGTCCCTCAGCCCATTGGATTGTTTGTACATTGAGATCTTGAATCTTCTCACTGTCCTTGTTCTTCTTCTTTTAATGAACTCTCATATGTCATCCTCTCTCAAAGATGGAGCTCAGTATATGACCTTTCTTCTTGAGCAATGTTCACAATCAGGAGTAGCAAAAGGAAGCTAAAGACTTAGGAATATGCAGTGCGGTAACTGAGGTGTGTCCCAAGTCCTAGAAGTGGAGAAGGTTTAATTAAATATACATGGAGATGCTATGTCATGAAGACAGAAGTCTCCATGGGGTAGGATTTGAACTTGAATGATTAGTCATTTCTGAGTTAGAAGAAAATTACATCAATCTACATATTTAAATGTACAGAGATTTAAGAAAACTACAGCATGCTAGAGGTGAATAGCATTGGAATGGAATAGCATTAATTGAAAGAAATGATCCATTGATGCCTGCAAATATATGAATAGATCTCATAATGATCACACTGAGCGGGACCAACAGTTAGCGTAATGGCTACGTTGCTGAACTCCCACATAGTCGATCGTGGTTCCAGTCCCAGACTCGGTGGCTTAAACTCATGCCGGGTGCGTGCGTGCCCAAAGTCCCAAGAGGAAAACGGAGGAGAGGGGATTGTGGCATGGCCATCCCCCCTGTGGGGGGTGATTTCTTGCTTTCTGTTTCTCTGTCTCTGCCTTTCTGGCAAGCGAATGCACCCTATAGCAAACACCTCTCCCCCCCAAAAAAAGAAAACAAAAAATCAATAAGCAGAAAAAATATAAATAAAAACTCTAAAGAGGAGGTAAGATTTATTAACAAATTATAATTGCTGAAATGTACTTGAGGTATTTACCTATAGTAAAACTAACTTACCATAAAAGCTAATATTTACTGGGCAGGTACAATAGTACATACTTGACACTAAAGTGGTTTATATGGTTTAATATCCTTAAATAAATCTACAAAATAATGTTGATATTGCCACTATTCTATTTTTAAAAATTTTGCTCTAGGATACATGTGCTTGCCAGAGAGACACAGAAAGAGAAAGTGAGAAAGCACCACCCAGCGGGGATGGCCACACTGCAATTCCTTCTCTTTCATTCTTCTCTTGGAATCTTGGGCAATGCACATGTGCCCAGCATGTCTCTCAAGCTGCCAGGTCTGAGACTGAAACCATGATGTCAAACATGAAATATCCAGCACCTTAACCATCATGCCACCTGCTGGACCCACCATCATTTCTATTTTGTAGATGAGAATACTGGTATGTTTGGTACTTGAGAAGTCACAAAGCAAGTAAGGGAAGTGGCCAGAGTCTGGACTGAGGTTTACACAAATTCATTTTGACTGATTAAACCAGAAAAATCTAAATTGATTTCACTTGGTGGCATAGATAATGAAAATTTTTGTAGATAAACAATGACTTTTCCCAAGAAAACAAATTGACAGCAGAAAAATCTGATTTTATGAATGTATGAGTAGACACATATTACGAGGCACCTTCATGTTGAAATATAAATGATACTTACTATTTTCTTGTGTGTATAAATTGAGTATAGCATACCAACTCTGTGACAATAAAATCAACTTATTACAATAGTAATGCTAGAAGATCTGAAGGGTACAGAGAGTGCTTTGGCTGCTCCTGTCATTTAAGGGTCTGATTTGCCCCAGGGAGCTGGAGGGCACTGTGTGTCCACTGCCAGCTGAGCCAGGTGCACGACTATGTCTCTGAAATCAATGTAGAACTACTTCCAAAGGAACTGAGAAAATGTTTCCTCTATTCCTTTTGACAAGAAGTCATTACCAGTAGCTTTGGGGAAGAGTTGCGGAAGCTTCATGAAAAGTACAAGGCCATTATTTACTTTCGATACTCCAAGCCTGGGTTCTGAAAGGACAAGTAATATTTTTTGTTTGTGAAAAATAAGTCTTATTGAAACACAGAACTGAGCCCAGAACATGGATTTGATTGTAAACTTTGATATTATTTTTCAACTAGTTGGGGTTTTGATGAAGCTGGCGATGTCCTTAATATTAACGCATGTATAGTATCATACCATAATGTGTCTTTAACACTATTCTAATAAGACCTCAGTGCTGTGATTATAAGATTACATTAGAAGGAGCTTTGCAATATGTATTTGAAACAGAGTTGAGGAAACGAATGTAGAATCAACTATTTTTTCCTAATCGTGAACATTTATATGATGCCTCCTTTTACAACTTTTCTTTCTGACAGAGGGAGGCAAATGGCACTGTATTATTGATATATCTAAAATTGTTTTTGATTTTCATTCAGTTTATAGGGCTTCTAGTTCTAGTACTCAGTTTAGATATGCTATGTACTGACTAGATCATTGGATAAATTCCTTAATCTCTCTGAGTGTCAGTCTACCCCATACAGATAGGAGTACTAAACTCTTCTGTAGTGATGTTCAAATGAAACACTGAACTTGGAAGTAAACTGTAAAAGCAAAGAAAGGTGAAAGGGTACTATTTTATAAGTTAGCCCTGGGAGAGTGGAATCAAAATTTTATAAAGAAATGCTTATATTCAGCATTGTATTTTTTAAATTTATTTTCGTTAGTTCTTCTCATCACTGGACATGTCAACATGCCTAACTTCTTCAATTCTGAGAATATCCTTACTGCAGATATTTGAAAGAGGCTGTTATTTAACATCATGCTGATTTAGTTAAACAATTGAGGGACTACAAAATTGAATTTTGTGGGGAAAAAATATCCAAAACCTACTTTATCCAGATTATAAAATAATATAATTTTGTTGGTATAAGATGTCATTAGTATTTTATCCATGATCTTTATCTAAAGGATTAGCAAGGGAGGAAGGTTACCAACATCTGTAGGTTTACATGGTATTTCTTTCTTTCTTGTGGGTTTAATTCACATTCAAAATATAGAGACTAAGCTTATCAACATCACACATAAGGATGTACAAAGAGTATTTTCGACATTAGTGGTGGAAATGTGGAGTTTTCTGTTGTCGTTGTTTGTTTGTTTGTTTTTAGTTTTTTGCCATAGGGTGCATGCACTCACTGGAGAGAGCAGAGAGACAGAAAAGAGAAAGTAAGAACAATCCCCTAGGGGAGATGACCACACTGCAATCCCTTCTCCATTCTACTGGGATTTTGGGCACACACACATGTGTCTCGTGTGATATTTAAGCTGCCAGGTTCTGGACTTGAACTGCCATCAGCCATGTGGGAGTCTAGTGCTTTAACCACTATACCAACTGGTGACCCCTGTGTCACATTCTTCAGGGCAAGTTTCAACATTGATTTTTGCCCTCTCCATCATCAATGACCTAATTTTCCCTCTCTCCTTCTCGGTGACTCAGGCTTGTTCTTATTATCTTTTCAGTGCTCTCTGCTGGACCAGAAATTTCATACTGGAGAGCATTGCTGCAATGCTGTCCTACTGGTTATGTCTAAGGGCTTCGGTACTGTTGATTTGATTTAACCTGAATATGCATCACAGTACAGGCTCAGGTGGGGAAAAGGACATTGTTCAAATATTCAAACTTTTTGTGGACTTTTTCCACTGAAGGACAGAGCATACCCTATAGACCATTACTGAGTTTTTAGTTTGATAATTTATTTCCTACCACCTTTGTTCATTTTCTCAAGTCACATATTTTAAAGATATTTGCATTTTAATCACTTCATTGCTGGATTACGTGTTACCATCATCTTGGTGGCAGAAGCTAATGAAAAAATACATTTTTAAAATTCTGGTAGACACCTCAAGGATAGTTTGAGATAGGCTTGGTATATATGTTTCTGATGTGACCTGATTCTGTGTCATAAAGAATGATCACGCAGTTTCACTGAGGAGGTGGCATTTCAGTTGAGACCTAGATGCATTCCTGAATAGCTCTGAGAGTTCTGGGGAGAGGAAATTATGAGGCAAAGGCAAGCTGATACGGATGAGCTTGTCTTCTGTAAGGATGGACATGATCATCTCCCTCAAATATTTAAAGTCAAATAAGTGCCTCATGTGGTAATAATCCAGGGCTTCTGCTTCCCTGTTCAAACCCTGACAGATATGCATGTAAAGGACTGGAGAAGGAGGGAGGAAGAGAGAGACTGTGTTCTTATACCCTCAACACTAGGATGAAAAGCCTGAACTTTCCATGAAGTATTCTAATGCTCCTTTAGAATAGCCACTGAGCGGGTCAGCAGGTGGCAAGGTGTTGGACTACCATGTGGTTTAGGCGCTGGACTATCATGTGGTTGATTGCAATTCGAGTCCCAGACCTGGAGACTTGAAGCTCATGCTGACCTCAAGTGCTCGTGTGCCCCAAATCCCAAGAGGAGAATGAAGGAGAAGGGGTTGCAGCATGGCCATTGTATACATATGTGTATATATACATATATACATATGTGTATGTATGTATATATGCATATATACATATATACATGCATATATACATATGTGTATATATGTATATATGCATATATACATATATACATATATACATATACACATGTGTATATACGTATATGTATATATACATATATATACACATATATACATATATACATATATATACACACATATATATATATATAAATCTTTTAAGTCTTTTAAGACATGTGATACTAAAAGTGAGTAAAATGCAAATATCACATTTAGCCCTACTACTTGTGTAATTCAATGAATCGACATATCTTATAGACGCTACTGTGATATGGTCCTGACTAAAAAAGCATTTTTTTCCAACTTGAAAATAATTGATCATTTTTAGCATGGTACTGTGCAATGTAGAAGCAGATTAAATTACTGGAGACATCACTAGAAGTTAAGTATTTTGTTATCTACATTATAATAAAACTTCATACATTATTAGAAAACTAAATAAAGCTTTATTTAAAAAAAAAAATCTTTGCTGTTGGTGTCAGATAGTGGCGCAGCAGCAAAACACAATATTCTGTGAGGCCGACCCAGATGAGTGGGTTCCAGGTTCCTATCTGGAGACCTCTCTGATTATTCTAGGCATGTGTGTGCCCAGGTCTGACGGTGGCCAAAGCTGGGGTGGATTGTGGTATTGGACTCCTCTTGGACGTGCTGTCTTTCTCTCTGTCTCTCTTGTTTATAAAGAAAATAAACAAACTTTGAAAAAAAATTCTTAGTGGGAATCAGCAGTTAGTTTAATGACTATGTCGCTGGACTCCCACGTAGTCGACCGCGGTTTGCGTCCAGGACCTGGTGGCTTAAAACTCACGCCAGGCGCGTGTGCGTGCGTGCCCAAGATCCCAAGAGGAGAATGGAGGAGAAGGGATTGCGGCGTGACCATCCCCCCTGGGGGGTGATTTCTCGCTTTCTGTCTCTATGTCTCTGTCTGTCTGGCGAGTGCACGCGCCCTATAGTGAAAAAAAAAAAAAAAATCTGCCCTATAGTGAAAAAAACTCTTAGTTAAAAGACTGACTTTGTTATCTTTAGCACTACTTTTTAATTCATTTTAGAAATGGCAAACTATTTTACTTATGCATTATTTTTCACCTTTGGAATGTAGTCCTATTTTTATCAACACAGCCCTACTTTTTGATTGGCAGGTGTACATATTTTTAAAATTCATTTTTGGCAATGGTGTTTGTCATGGTTATGGCTACTTCCTTCTTAAGATTCAGCAACCTGTCTTGCAAATGATACAGTATTTCTGAAGAGCAGTACCTCGTCCAATATTGTTAAAATGTAAATAAAATAAATAAGATCAAATTTGGGTCCACGGGGTGCCTTAATAGCTTTTCCTCCTTGACATGGAGCTAATATGAACTTCGTCTACACAGCTGATTTGTATAAGGTTGCAGAAACTGACAGTTCCTTTCCAGTGCTGCTTGCCACTGTTCCACCTCACTTTAATTCCAGAGTCAGTGGGCGATACCCATACCTGTGAATTGCAGTTAAAAAGGGATTTATGAATTATGGATGAACTGGGACAGTTATTGGTATTTAAAGACATTATACTGAATATTAATGGGAACGAAAGACCAGAGGAATATAGTTACCCCCCAAAATTAATATTTCAAATTGGGGTAGTTCTTTAAAGCTGTGGGATATGAGAATACATTTTAAGAGAAATTCTAGTTAGTTCATTTAGTAACAATTTCTGCAACAGAAAGGAATAGAGATGAGCTCTTACCATCAAAGGCTTTTTACTCTTATTCAGTTAGGAAAATTGTCCTATATTGGGACAGTGTCTATTGTCTTAACTGTTCAGTTTATGTGATTGCTGAAGGAATTTGATTTCTAAAAGAATTTCATATGTGGCTATATGAAATGTAATAATACAATTTAAAATTCAAATTCTAAGGGTTTGAATCACTCAAAGGAGAAAAGGACAGTATTCGTGTTCAGTAATTGTGAGATGACAATCACCACTTTTAATGTTTATGGTGGTTAAAGTCGTGCCCAGTGAAGGGGGTTGGGCCTCTGACTTTAGATCAGGGTCCTATTTTCTAAAGTGGTATAATCAGAAAAAGGAGTTTGTTCTCTTAAAAGGCTGTAAGAAACTGGATCATGTTCACCAACCCACAAGAAACCGGTAAGCCAGAATATTCACATCCGATCATGGGTTACTGGGTAGTGAGAAATAAAGAGAAATACCATGAATACTGGAATATGAGTGCTGAATGAAAGACATGCTATAGTCCCAGTAGAGATGTCATTTATTATTTATTCATCAAATGTGTATTGACATCTGATTCGTAGCAGACATTTTGACAGACACTGGGATAAAAAATCAAATAGGGCATCCTCTCCACCATCTGGGAACGTACTGACTAGTTAGAAAAACAGCCAGTAAAGAGAATTATGGCAGCATGGTGACAAGAGGATTCCAAATCTGAGTAAGGATTTGGAAGGGCTTCCCAGTTCCTCCTTCCTGTCTTCTGCTGGCCTGGCTTCGTCTTACCTTTGTATACTCTGGAGTTTATTGTTTTTCCTACCACCTGATGTTGTCACTTCTTTTCTCTCTTTCTTTTTCTCTCTTTCTTTCTTTCTTTCTTTCTTTCTTTCTTTCTTTCTTTCTTTCTTTCTCTCTCTCTCTCTCTCTCTCTCTCTCTCTCTTTCTTTTAATGTCTGAGGAATCTGCGATCCTTGTTTTGAAACCATTGATTTAGAGATTTAGTAAACAATTTAAGAAGAAGCATGTCAGGATCAGGTGGACATTTTAAATAGATTAGTGAGAGCCAGGCAGAGGCACAGTGGTAGCATGACTGGACTCACAAGAAAACAGTTTTGGGTTCATGTCCTGGGACCTCCCTGAGCATGCTGGGCATGCGTGAGTGACTGTGATACAGGTCTGCTAAGACTTGGGGTAGATCATGTCATGAGGATCTTACTGGAATGTCTGACCCTCTGACTGCTTCTGTCTCTTGGTCATGAAATAAACAAATCTTAAAAAGTATTAACCAGCAATTTCTTACTTGGTTTTCTTAATGTACATTTGTGCTTTAGTTGAATGGTCTTAGTCATCAAAATAGGGTTATAATAGCCAAGTGCTTCCAGATATTCTTACAGTCCTGGGATCCCTTTTCACTGGAACATGTGTGAAGCAAACTAACAAATTATTATCTTTGGATTCCTTTCTTCTATATTTTATACATCATACGAACTTTCTGCGAGAAGGAAATTAGAATTTATAACTTCATAACATATCTTTTATTTTTTGGGGGGGAGAGTTTTTTTTTTTTTTGAGAGGTTTTTGCCATAGGGCGCGTGCGCTCGCCAGAGAGAGAGAGACAGAGAGAGAGAAAGCAAGAAATCAGCCCCCGGGGGGAATGGCCACGCCGCAATCCCTTTTCCTCCATTTTCCTCTTGGGATCTTGGGCATGCACGCACATGGGCCCAGCGTGAGTTTTAAGCCACCTGGTCCAGGACGCGCACTGTGGTTAACTACATGCGAGTCCAGTGACATAGCCATTACGCTAACTGCTGGTCCCTTTTTTTTTTTTTTTTTTTTTCTTTTTTTTGAGAGGTTCTTGCTATAGGGCATGTGCGCTCACCAGAAAGACAGACAGAAAGCAATAAATCACCCCCAAGGGAGAATGGCCACACTGCAATCCCTTCTCCTCCATTCTCTTCCTGGGATCTTGGACATGCATGCACATGGGCCAGACATGAGTTTTAGCCACCGTGTCCAGGATTCAAACCACTTCCAACTACATGGGAGTCCAGAGACTTAGCCATTATACCAACTACTGGTCCCAGGTCCATCTGTAGTATAAGAGAGCATAAAAAGAATAACAGTTTCCTGGGCATTGATGACATTGTTCTCCATGTTTCACTGTGTATTAATTCACTCAACCTCAGTAGGAACTCCACAGAGTAGTTAAATAGCTTGATTATGTCACAGAGATAGCATGTCTCAGACTGTATCCATACCTTACATTTAAAAAATAATTATTTACTTAATATTATTTATATTTTAAAACTATGTTTTAATTTGCTATAGGGCATGGGCACTCACCAGAGACAGAGAGAAAGTGAAAAAAGTAAGCCGCCAGGTTCAAGACTCAAACTGTGGTCAGCCATGTGGGAGTCCAGCACCTTAACCACCATGCCTCCTACTGGTCCTGTATACCTTACATTCTTAATTATCAAGCTGCACCACAAAGGTATCTTTACACCATTAGAGCGACTCCAAATCTATACCATTAGAACTGAGCAAATTGTCATCTTTTTTCATGGTATTATGAGTAATGGAGCTAAATGTGTGTGAGGCTGCTCACCTTAAATGACAGAGGGACACTGACCTTCTGACTGCTTCTGTCTCTCGCTCATGAAATAAACTTTAAAACGTTTGCACAGCTCATTGTATCCAGGCGTTCAAGCTATGCACCACCCCCATCTGTTACAATTTATATGCTAGAAAAGAACACAGTCTTGTATTTAACAATAGTTATTGAAGATAAAATATGAGCAGCTTTGGTATTTAAAGCAATAGTATAACTTATTTGGGTGACTCTGACCAATATTTATAGCTAAAATGGAATAATTAGCTTCTCTTACTTCAAAACACATCAGTGAAGATTTTACCCATGAATTATTTGGATAATTATTTCAACTCTACTCTTTAATATGCCTTTATGTAAAAACATGTAAAAGAGGCATTCAAAGTACTTAAGTCAATTACTTGGCAATATCCAATGAAAAAATTATAATTTGTCAGGATAATAAATTAGCTAATTATAGCTACATCTGTATCAGGTTATTGCTTCTACAATTTGGGAGTCAATACATTTTTTTCCCTTGTTTTTGGAGATGGAAAATTTCTTTCCTCGATAAGACTCTAAAGATGTCCTTTTCTGGGATCTCCATCCTCTCTGTTCTATTCCAGCATGTCTTTGTCTATTTCCCCATCATATATTCTCTTTTTGGATATTCTACTGTAATTTGATAAAGTGCACATTCGAATCTGTCGTTGCTCGTGCATCCTAGCTTCTTACACATCTGGTTGTGGAGTACCCATGTTTGTTTTTCAGCAATAATAATGAGGTGGAACTCAGCAGTGCACATGAAAGAAAACAGTTTTAGGCCGTAGCTCAAATAGAAATCTTTGAGGCTGTAGTTGGAAGCTGAACGTTACTGCTTGTTATTGCTGCTGGCTTGTGTGTGTGTTGGTGGTGGGGAGGGGGCCAGTTGAATGGGCAGTTAAGTGGAAGACTCAAATAATGGGGATAAGGATATTAAATAAGCAGAGTTGGCAAAATAATTTTTATTCATTTTTTTAAGTATGAAAAAAAAAACACACAAAGTTTTCAAGGTAAGACCTGAGATGAGATGATTGAGGCAAAACTTCAAAGTTCTGGTAAGAGAATAATTTAGAGTTTAAGCTAATCTGGATCCTGTTACAAGGCTAGAACTGGAGTGAGGCAGGAGTTTTTGGTCAGAGAGGGGTAAATTGAGGTTTGAAGAGATGCAAGGTCCACTCTTGCAAACATTCTTCTCAGGTGCAGTGGAAGTAATTTCTCAGATGGGGAAGGAATGGTAGGAATCAGGAAGAATGATTAAGAGAAGAAGCTCTTAGGGCCAGCAGGTGGTGTAGTGGTTAGGGTGTTGGACTCCCATGTGGTTGACCATGGTTCAAATCCCAGACTTGGAACCTTGAAAATCACACTGTGAGTGTGTGCATGCCCAGGTGTCCCCCCAGGGGAATGATTTCTCTTTTTCCCTCTCCCTGTCTCTTTCTCTTTGGCGAGTACATACATCTAATGGCAAAAAACAAACAAACTAAGTAAAAAATATATAAAAAAGGCAGAAGAAGCTCCCATTTTTCTACCTTGTCTAATATTCATTGCTCTGATATAGTATATTTTCCCTGTGATACAGTAAGCGATCATGTTTTGAAAAAGAAGATGTGTTACATGTGACACAGGGAATACAATAAAATTCCAAGTTATCTAGATGAAGTAGTAAAAGAGAGTCAGGAAAACAAATAAAATTAAGTAGCCATAAATACAGAATAACACGCATGTGCACAAAAGGAACTGTCAAGAAAACTAAGAGGAGTGAGAGCAGAGCTAACATTTATGACTTCTATGTTCTTTAAGCTGTGTAGTAAATGATGTCATTCATCTGGTTGTTTTATCCTGACAATACCTAAATGAGGTTTGTTGTTATTATCATAATATTTAAAGCTTTGTTATAACTTATTTAAGATCATATTATTAGGGCTGGCAGATGGCATGGTGGTTAAGAGCGCTGGACTCCTACATGATTAACCATTGCTCGAGTCCCAAACCTGGTGGCTTGCTTTCTTCCTCTCTTTTTCTCTCTCTCTCACTCTGTCCCTCTCTGGTCAAATTAAAAGATAAATAAATAAAAAGTTAAATAAAATAATTCTAAAAAAAGAATATTTTTTTAAAAAGATCATATTATTTTTTTTTTGAGAGAGAGAGATTTCTTTTATATGGTGTATGCACTCGCCAGAGTAGCAAAGAGACAGAAAGTGAGAAATCACCCCTCTGGGGGTGGGGGAGATGGCCACGCTGCCATCCCTTCTCCTACATTCTCCTCTTGGGACCTTGGGTATGTATATACACACAACCAGCAAGAGTTTTAAACCACTGGGTCCAGGACTGTTAACGGCAGTCAACTATGTGAGAGTCTAGCAGCATAACCACTACACCAACTGCTGGTCCCAAGATCACATTATTTTTAAAGAAACAAAAATGAAATTTTTATTTTTGACTAGCTAATTTCAAAGATCACATTCTTTCTATTCTGTATTCCTTTGTCATTTTTATTTAAAACCACGCTTCTCTGTGAGTAATTGCACTCTTTGAGGTGTATGTTCACTGACTTTTTAAATCACACATCACCATCGGTTAAATCATCATTAGATATGAATGTATAAACTACTCTTAAAAAGCACATGTGTGCCTCTATAAAAATATTACACACATTGTGAAACACACAAAAACTTAAGAAGTATGAAGTTAGGACTAGTAGGTGGTTTGGAGGTTAAGGCACTGGTTCTTACATGGCCGGCTATGCAGTTGGTGTCCTGGACCTTGCAGCTTGAAAATCACACCAGATACACATGCATGCGTGCCCCAAATACCAAAATGCTAAGAGGAGATTGAAGGAGACGGGATGGCACGATGGCCATTCCCCTAGGGCTGATTTCTCACTTTTTCTCTCTGTGTCTCACTTTCTGTCTCTATCTAGTGACGACATGTGCTCTATAGCTCTCTCTCTCTCACACACACACACACGCACAAACATACACACACAAAGTATGAATTAAAACAGTGTATTCTGGTTGGAAAATTTCATTGTGTATGTTGTAATGATATATGGTGAATGAATGTAAATAAATAAATTTAAATTTAAAATAAATAAATAATAAATGTAATCAGGGGACCAGCCGATGGCATAATGGTTATGTTGCTGGACTCCCATGTAGTTGACTGTGGTTCAAGTTCTGGACTCGTCAGCTTAAAAGACGCTGGGTGGGACCAGCAGTTGGTATATGGCTATGTTGCTGGACTCCCATGGAGTCGACCATGGTTCGAGTCCTGGACCCAGTGGCTTAAACTCACACTGGGCAGGTGTGCATGTGTGCCCAAAATTCTGAGAGGAGAACGGCAGAGAAGGAATTGCGGCATGGCCATCCCCCCTGGGGGGTGATTTCTTGCTTACTGTCTCTGTCTCTCAGTCTTTCTGGCGAGTGCACACACCCTATAGCAAAAACCTCTCCAAAAAGAAGAAATTGCAGAAGAGCTGTGTGCACTACTGAGGTGGGATTTAACCAAAGACATGATACAGAGGGTATTCGCTATTTCTGAACCTTTAAAAGGCCTTAACTGCTCACTTTATGATGGCCCTTTCCTTCTTCATCTCACAATGATATTTTTTTTTCAGCTAATTAATTCCCACCTGTAATAGCTAAGCAGCCCTTTTTCACTGTCCTTTTTTCATTTAATTGTTGGGAGGAGGGGAGAGTGGAAGGCGAGATCAAGTCCACAGGCCAGTGGACCTGCGATGTGGTATGCTGAGACTGAGGCTGCGATTAGAGTTACTGTGTGGAGCCCGGTGAGAGGATGTCCTCACTGCGAAGCCTTCTGTTTTGTCAATATTCTTGCATCAATGCTTGGCAGTCAGTTCTGCTGCTTTAGGGTTTCAGCATATAAAACAGACAAAGTCGCTAATATCAAATTGGAGCTACTTTGCATTTGCAGTTGACAAATCCTATTTTAGAAATATGCATGAGCGTGAGGATCAGATCAAGCTTTTAACATTTACATTTTTTTCCAGCAGGGAAGTCTCTGATCCTCTCCTAATTTACCTGTTGTTGATTTCCTGAATCTCTTTAAATCCCTTGCAACTGAAGATGGCCTCTCCATCAGAGAAGCAATTAACCAAATCCCTGACTACAGTGTATGCGGCATCTGTTATAAAAGTATAAAAGGTTAACTTAAATCCCAGCACACAACGGAGATGTCAGACCAGAACAAATCAGCACGGAGAATTACCTGAAGGGGTACAAGGTTAAGGTGGAGCATATGTACAGTTAAGAGGATGTTTATGACTAGTGGAATTTGTTTTTCAGACTGCGAAGACGAGAAGGTTAGAAATGACATGTCTATTATGAATCAACATAATTCATATTCTGTAGCTTTTGCCTGACAACAGAAAATGTGTCTGGTTTTTCTCTCTGCAGCTCCAAATCCAAACAAAGAGTTATAGAGGTGTCAACTTTCATCTTCCAGAAATGCGTAGGTACTTTTTTTTTTCCTTAAAGGAAAAAAAAAAAAGAACAATTTAAAAAAAGCATGCATTGCCTGAGTTAGGTGGATTAGTTAAGCAGATTAAAAAAACAACACATTTGTTTTTATTGGTCGGCAGGCCTTGTTCCATCAGTTTTTGTAGGATGGAATAATAAAATTTATGAAAGTACTATAAATACAAAACTAATCATTGTGAATTAGGCTGGAGTACTGCAATTTTAGATTGCATGATATAGGGAATTAAAGAGGGCTATACATTCTTTTTTTTTTTTTTTTTTTTTTTTTACTATTCTGTCCTTGAGAGGAGAGTGTGAGGTCCCCCGTGTCTTGAATCCTGGTGGGCTGTCTCAGTGCCATATCAATAGACTATAACGGAAGTGATTCCATGCCTGTTTCAGAGACTTGTGGCTTCCACTTTCTGTCTTTCCAAAAGCTTGCCCTTAGAGCCCTTGGCTGTAGTGCTAGCCCACCTGGCTTCCTGAGACCACACAGTGAGCTTGAAATCCACCTATCCATGCATTCAGTTGACTACAGCTCTGTGCACTTCCGAAAGCTCCAAAAGCTGTCTTGGTGTTGTAGTGGTTAAGATGTTGGACTCCTACATGGCTAATTGCAGCTTGAGTCCTGGATCTAGTGACTTGAAACTCATACCAGGCGTGTGTGCATGTGTACCCAAAATCCCAGGAAGGGAATGGAAGAGAAGAGATTGCAATGTGACCGTATACCCCAGGGAGATGATTTCTCACTTTCTCTCTCTCCGTCTCTCTCTGTCTCTTAGGGAAGCACACACAACCTATACCAAAAACCTCTTCCCCCCCAGAAAAAATTATACAGTGGGACTGAAAAATTTTTTGAAAAAAAAATAGAATTAAATTATGAGTTTATTCTGGTGCAAAAATTTTGTGAAGTTCAGTTTGTTTATAATACACATTTTCCTTTTGTGAAGGTCATATATTGGAGTGGCATATTCTTCTGAGGAAATTTTCTCTCTCTCTCTCTCTCTCTTTCTCTTTCTCTCTTTCTTTCTTATGAAACAGAGAGATAAACAGAGAGGCAGCTAGACAGACAGACAAACAGGCACATATGCCTGACAGGGTCTTGCCACACTGCAATCCTCCTCCTGGCCTCTGAGCCAGCCCGGATCACTGACATGCCCAGTCCATGCCTTGTGTTTAAGTCAACGTAGGATCAGAGCTTCCCATGTTTCTCCCGTACCCCACAATGGGGCCTACCACCTGCCCTACTGAGACGAGGCCATAAGAAAGTTCTTATCTTGGTTTAGTTACGTAGGTGAAGCCATAAAGTGCACCATAATATTTGTATTTCTTCACCATCCTGACAGGTGAGTCAGATGTGCTTTCTCTAAAGTGTTGTACTCTAAACCATTGCCCCAAAACTTCAGATTTTGAAAACATACAATATAACATCAAGTGTGAGTTGATTCTGTTCTAAATATGTCAAACTTCTATGAGACAGAGATAGTGAGAGAGTGTGAGTGCACACCAATGGGGACTTTGTGCCATGATCCACCCCCAGCCTTAGTTAGATCGTGGGCACGCTCGTGAGCCTGACACATGCAAGGTGGTCACTGGATGCCAACACTGAACCTTTCCGCATGGGTCAGCTTGCAGAGTGTTATGTTACCACTGCACCACTGTTTAGCCACTACAATTTGATTTTTTTTTTTTAAGGTTTTGCCATAGTGTGTTTGTGCTTGCCAGAGAGAGAGAAAAAGAGAGAGAGAGAGAGAGAGAGAGAAACACAGAGAAGGGAAAGTGAGAAATTACCATCCAAGAGGGATGTCACTCCATAATCCCTTCTCTTTCATTCTCCTCCTGGGATTTTGGGCATGCACACACATACTTCCAGTGCGATCTTCAAGCTGCCAAGTCTGAGACTCAAATGAAGGTCAGCCACGTGGGAATCCAGAGCCTTAACCATCACACTACTTGCTGGCCCTACAATTTGATTTTAATAATGACTCTGTTTTAACAACTTGTTTGCAGAATTCCTGAAAGTACTAGCAGCACTTATGAAATTGTGGAAGCCAGCTCTAGGACAGCAGTGTTGTCTGACCAAAGCCATATTCCAAAGCCCCTGCTCCCTACATGCTTTTAAATCCAGGCGTGGCCATGTTTCACAGTTCTGGTCTATGAGACAGAAATGGAGGCCAAGTGTGATTTTCCTGTGAAAGTTTTTCCTTTCTGGTAATGGGATCTTTTTTTGAATCCTTCCTTTTTTTATGCTGCTGAAAAATGTATGTAATTGCTGTAGCTGTAACATCCTTATTACTTTGAAGGGAATACAAATTCTTTGTAAATATAATGACCAGGCCATGTTATCAGACTGAATTAGTGTCAGTAATTGCTCATTCTAGACCCCTTGCCATGGAGAAGAAATTTATTTAATAACTGTGATTGGCTTTTCCATTACTTGAAGAAAAAGGCATTCCTAAATGCTATAAAACTGAATAATTCAGTATTCTTGGCCAATTCTGAGTTATTGTTCATTCTGAATCTTGATACTGCATATTAATTTGAAAAGTTAAAGATTGGATTCATTTTTTTGATAGCCTAGTTTATTTTTGATAGCCAATTTATCTACTGGTTTATCTGACTGGCTATTGTGGCTATGAACAGTATCCTGGTAAATGTTGGGGCTAGATGCAAAGAATTCTTATTCTCACTCTCACTCTTGCTCTCTGTGGCTCTGTAGGACACATGAACCTAAATCCATGCTAAGCTGCTTAGGGAAGACTTTCTTGAAGTTCTATCTCATTATCATAGAAAGATATTTCTATAAATATAGTCAAGTTTCTCAAAAAGCATCTGATATTTCTCGAAAAGCATCTGATATTTCACAGCAGCATAAGACTAAAATATTTAACATAAGAGAAACATTGAAAGATTCTGTTAAATGGGAAGCTAAAAGGAGCAGATCCTTAAATATGCACCTTGCAGAACTGAAGATATAGAGCAGAGTGTACACTGAGGACCCTGCTATTTCTGGCTTAGAAATTACAGTATTTATTATGCCTTGCCAAAACAATTAGTTAAACTATAGCCTGTTCTATCTGAGTAGTTAGACTATGACACAGATTTGTCAAGCCTATTTTTTGTAGCATTCAGTCAAGTCCTAACAAGTAAGGGATATACATGGTAAAGATAAAGAGTGTGAAGCTTTCTGTCTGAAAGAAGACGGTGACTAAATTATGACTTTGTTAAATGATCCAAGAAATACTTTATGGCTGAAAATGACTGAGATTATTTGGAAATCTCAAATAATTGTTATGCCTCAAATCAGAGTTAATATGATCAGAATTAATGTTGGGGCAGTTAGCAAGAGATGAGGTTTGATATAGCTAACTGTTACCTCCTGTAAAAAAAAAAATATATATATATATATATATATATTATTGTTTCTTTTAATAGAGAGACAGAGACAGGCAACCCCAACAGGAAATCGCTGACCCAAGTGTACCTGGCTAACATATATTCCTATCTTTTGACATCTTGCCAGGGCAGTTGTTAGAAGAGGCAAAGAATGAAAACCTAAATAGTCTCCTGGAATCAAAAGACAGTTTGTTCTTGGGACCAGCAGTTAGCATAATGGCTATGTCGCTGGACTCCCACATAGTCGACCGTGGTTCATGTCCCGGACCCGGTGGCTTGAACTCACACTAGGTGCGTGTGTGTGCGTGCCCAAGATCCCGAGAGGAGAATGGAGGAGAAGGGATTGCGGAGTGGCCATCCACTCTGGGGGGTGATTTCTTGATTTCTGTTTCTCTGTTTCTCTCTGTCTGGTGAGCTCATGTGCCCTAAAGAAAAAAACTCTAAAAAAAAAAAAAAAAGACAATTTGTTCTCCATAGGGTTGGAATAGGTTGGAGTAAGCAAGGTTAACAGTAAGAAAATTAAAGGCCTTGTGAAAGCATTTCTTCTTTGCTTTATAATAGAGGAAAACACTAAACATTTAAATGGTTAATGAAAACCAGTTACAAGCATGTATTACTTTACAGCTTCCATTTTTCCTTGGGGCACATTCTATTCTTCATTACCCTTACTAGTTCTCTGGTCTGCAGTTTTGAACAGCCATTCACTGCAGAGATCCCTGGGTTAAGTAGTGAGCAAAATCATTCCAGCTTAAGCATGTTAAGTTTGGATGGAGCACAGAATTCTAGAAGAAATGGAAACTTACAATTGTGCTTAATTGGCTTTAACCCTTCAGCATATTGTGTAGAAGTACATTAGGTAATAAAATGTACTGTTACACTGTGCAGATGTTAAAAATGTAAAATCCTTTAAATGCAAACAGCACTTGTCACTCCATCAACTATTCAAATTGTCAGAGATGTATCAGCCAACCCTAACTACCCTCTGCAGGCAATCTGGAGCCAGCCTGCTGTTTAATAACCAGCATTTAACAAGAAATAACATGTAGATGTAGTGTGTGGTTTAAAACATTGTGTTAAGCGTCATTAAAACTCAGTCTCCTAAGAGCCTTATTAAAAGAGTTCTTTCCCCACCATAATAAAACATTTTTCTGTGACTGTTTCGATCTAGCTGCTAACAATACAAACAAAATGCCTCTTAATTTAGCATCCCACTAGAGGGCCATTGTGATTGCAGAACTGAAAAGGGAGAAGGGGAAAAAAAAAAAAAAACAACACAAGCTTAGAGTACCCCTCCCAAATCCCACCCAATCTATAAAATTGAATCATTAAGAGCCTTTGGTTTTAAGATTTATGGATCCTCAGAAAAGTCATGACACATTTTTGCATAGAAAAATACATCACGATTTTCCCAATGACCCATTATTTTAATAGTTTTTTTTTCCCTCCCCTTACATATTCTATGTGTAGTGATTATTTGGGGGCTATGCCTTTGTTCAGAAGTATGAGGGATGTCATCGAGTCAGCAATCTGCAGTTGTTGGATGGGCTGATAGCATTCTCAAGACGATGCATACATGAGACCTCTCCTTTAAGAATCCCTGTGATCTGGACGCTAACATTCATTTAAAAAGAAAATGAAACTTACTCACCCTTCAATAAGCCTGAAGTTCTCTCACCCTGCTCTTACAAGAAAAATATACATGGGAACCAGTGTTTGGCATGATGGCTATGTCGCTGAACTCCCATGTAGTTGACCAGGGTTCAAGTCCCAGACCTGGTGGCTTAAAACTCACGCCGGGCACATGTGCGTGTGTGCCCAAGAGCCTGAGAGGAGAATGGAGGAGAAGGGATTGCAGCGTGGCCACCCCCCCGGGGGGTGATTTCTCGCTTTCTGTCTCTGTCTTTCTGGCGAGCCAACGCACCCTTTGAAAATGTGTGTGCCAATTTTCACTGTACGAACTATCCCCACTGCTTTATAGACAGTCGCAGACTTAACAAAACTGAGTGCAGAAATATTCTGATAGAGGCTGCTAACAAATTAGATGTAGGAGAATCTCATTCAAATATTTTGATCTACTGAATAGCTCTCCTAACCTTTCAATATTTAAAGTGACTCAAGTGGCCAGGTGATTGAACTTGACCTTTGGTATGTTTTTGAATAGACTCCAAGGTAGGAAGCATTTTTTTTATCTCATTTTTAGTTAATCTTGTTTATAAAATTGAGACAAGAGGTCAAGCCTGATGCTTCCATTTTCATTCATGCTATTTATTTAGATGCTGAAGGGAGATCTATTTGTTCTCTATCGTTTTTAAATTTCCCTGAAATATAGAATAACTTACAAGATTTGTTAAAATTCATGATACTGGGAACAGCAGATGGGGGTAATGGCTACAATGCTTGATTCCCACGTAGTCAACCACAGTTCCAGCCCTAGACCTGGTGGTTTAAAACTCATGCTGGTTACGTGTGAGTGTGTGCCCCAATCCCAAGAGGAGAATGGAGGAGGAATTGCAGCATAGCCATCCCCTCCCCCCCAAGATTATTTCTCACTTTCTGTCTCTCCCTGTCTCTCCAGTGAGTGTGCCTACCCAAATCCCACCCAATCTATAAAATTGAATCATTAAGAGCCTTTGGTTTTAAGATTTATGGATCCTCAGAAAAGTCATGACACATTTTTGCATAGAAAAATACATCACGATTTTCCCAATGACCCATTATTTTAATAGTTTTTTTTTCCCTCCCCTTACATATTCTATGTGTAGTGATTATTTGGGGGCTATGCCTTTGTTCAGAAGTATGAGGGATGTCATCGAGTCAGCAATCTGCAGTTGTTGGATGGGCTGATAGCATTCTCAAGACGATGCATACATGAGACCTCTCCTTTAAGAATCCCTGTGATCTGGACGCTAACATTCATTTAAAAAGAAAATGAAACTTACTCACCCTTCAATAAGCCTGAAGTTCTCTCACCCTGCTCTTACAAGAAAAATATACATGGGAACCAGTGTTTGGCATGATGGCTATGTCGCTGAACTCCCATGTAGTTGACCAGGGTTCAAGTCCCAGACCTGGTGGCTTAAAACTCACGCCGGGCACATGTGCGTGTGTGCCCAAGAGCCTGAGAGGAGAATGGAGGAGAAGGGATTGCAGCGTGGCCACCCCCCCGGGGGGTGATTTCTCGCTTTCTGTCTCTGTCTTTCTGGCGAGCCAACGCACCCTTTGAAAATGTGTGTGCCAATTTTCACTGTACGAACTATCCCCACTGCTTTATAGACAGTCGCAGACTTAACAAAACTGAGTGCAGAAATATTCTGATAGAGGCTGCTAACAAATTAGATGTAGGAGAATCTCATTCAAATATTTTGATCTACTGAATAGCTCTCCTAACCTTTCAATATTTAAAGTGACTCAAGTGGCCAGGTGATTGAACTTGACCTTTGGTATGTTTTTGAATAGACTCCAAGGTAGGAAGCATTTTTTTTATCTCATTTTTAGTTAATCTTGTTTATAAAATTGAGACAAGAGGTCAAGCCTGATGCTTCCATTTTCATTCATGCTATTTATTTAGATGCTGAAGGGAGATCTATTTGTTCTCTATCGTTTTTAAATTTCCCTGAAATATAGAATAACTTACAAGATTTGTTAAAATTCATGATACTGGGAACAGCAGATGGGGGTAATGGCTACAATGCTTGATTCCCACGTAGTCAACCACAGTTCCAGCCCTAGACCTGGTGGTTTAAAACTCATGCTGGTTACGTGTGAGTGTGTGCCCCAATCCCAAGAGGAGAATGGAGGAGGAATTGCAGCATAGCCATCCCCTCCCCCCCAAGATTATTTCTCACTTTCTGTCTCTCCCTGTCTCTCCAGTGAGTGTGCCTACCCAATAGCAAAAATCTCTCTTAAAAAAATTACGATATTTTCCACTAGAATATATCAGGGCTTAGGAATATAGTATCTGATATTCAACAAAATTTATTAATATCACTTTTTAGTTAATGGGGGCTGATTTATCCTTTAAATTACAAATGAATAGTTGGAAATATTTGTTATTCCTTTCAAACATCAAAGTGGTTCTTGTTCAGAAATGTAATTCTTGTGCTGTTTTAACACTACAAAGCTTAAGGATTATTTTTAATATTAATTGGTAGGTCATCTAAACTAATAAAGTTAATCTTATTGTAAACTTTTAAAGAAACATTTAGGGTGACACTTATGAATTTGTCATTTAGTAGTTAAAAAAGTGATCAGCAATGAGCAATTTTATATGATTCAGCTGGAGACTCTCTAAATATAAATATTATTGGTTTATACAGCTTTTTCAGGCTAACTCCAACACATGTGTATTTCTGTAATTCTTTCTTCCACAAAACTCAGAACACCCATCTGTTGAATATCAGATACTATATTACTGAGTCCTGATATATTCGCTGACAAACCAAGTATTTCTTTAAATCAGTTCTACTTGAAAGTACAGGCTGATGTAGGTGGAGCATGAAGGGGTTGGAGAGTGACTTCCTTACTTGTAAATGTGACATTCCAACAGTGTGCCTAATGTCCATTAAAGGAGAATGAGGTATTTTCACTCTCTAGCTTCTCTCTGAATAGGTATGACTGTGAATTTCCTACCTTTTCATTACATTAAAATTCACTCAGGGCCCAGTAAAATCTGCCAGTTGATTCCCAGGAGGCCCTCTGGGGATAGAGCCATTAGCAAAGTGCACAATGTAATTAGAGTGTAGGCTGTGAAATCCATTCATAGTAGAGTGATATGAGATCTTACCTGCACCCAATGGTGGTTTGTTTTGAAATCCCTCCATCTCATGTCCCTGCATGGCATTTTCCTTGTCTGCCACTTCCTCTTTTCAGGCACTATTTGTTTTGACAATTTAGAGAAGTTATACAATATTCTATCTCAACAGAAAGTATGTCATTAAAGTGAGCCCATAAGAAAGGTCTGATGGAATTCTTGGATTCAGTATAAATTGGGTAATTATGGTTAACTCTTATAAATAAAACCTATATTAAAACTTATGATAATTTTTATAATAATAAGTTCACAGTATAACTTGCCATAAGATATGGATGTGCAATTAAAAAACAAAACAAACAAGCTTCCATGCTAAAAATGTGACTTTTCATTCATTTACAAATCAATTTTGTAAATGCCTATTCACAGGTTATACTAGGCAGTGTAGATCTAAAAGATGTAAGGATACATTGATCCTCACACTACTTACTGCATAGTGGCAGGCATGAAAGCAAACATAAGCACTAATAAGGAAATATACAAAAGCATTTTTGTACTTTTGTAGACCATAAAAAGAGCCCATTTATTTATCCAGAACATTCTTTTTACTTCAAGTGAGACTTGAAGACTGTAAAGATGTTTAGCCAGAAGAGACAACACAAATAATAAACACAGCATTACAGAGCGTTGCAGGAGCTGGAATGCACCGGCACTGTCCTTGAAGTGTTAAGTGCCATAGATGGAAGGATAAAGCTAAGTGAGTAGTAAGGTCTCAGGCATGCAGAATAATGCATGTCATGGAAAGGAATATTCATTTCATCCTTCACTGGAGTGGAAGGCAATGGAAAGGTTTGGGGCAGTTAGGGATACAGTGACTAACTGGAGTTTGACTTCTCTGACAGCAGTGTGGCTGGGTAGATGAAACAGAAGTGGGACTGAGGTTGAGTAAGACTCTGACAGCCTGGTAGAGATGCTAAATGTCCAAACCAGTGTACCTGAAGTTTGATGAAGGCAAGAGGATGAAGAGAAATTTAGAGAATGGAATTGCATGGACTTAATAATTGGTTGAATGTAAAGTGCAAGAAAAAAAGGAAAAAGGACCTAAGATGATGTCTGGCTTACAATTAGCACCTATACCCTAAAGATAATTTATTTCTCCTGTCCATCCTTCTAAATCCCCCATTTTGGTTTCTAATATCTTCACTGTGACCAAGCTCTCTCTTGTTCCCAGAAGACTCCTGTTTTGTTGTACCTTAAACACAACACCATCGCTTACTTACCTTTTAGCTCAAGCTGTAAAACTGTTTGTCAAGTTTAAATTTCATTTTTTTCTTGCTCCCCTCAGCCAACAAATTACCTAGTCCCATTTATTTTCGGTATATCTATTTTCTTGAATCTCCCTATCATGCTTTACTCCTACTACAACAAAATTCTACTGAAATAGCTTTTTAATTGATCTCCATTCTTTATCTTCCATCTCTCCTTCTCTCCAATTCACACTGAAGTAAGATGGTCTTTCAGAAATAAAACTATACATACCATGAATTTTTAACATTGGCTATTTTTTTAAGAGATTTTTGCTATAGGGTATGTACACTCACTGGAAAAACAGAGAGAGACAGAGAGACAGAAAGTGAGAAATCACCCCCCTGCCCAGGGGGAATGGCTATGCTGCAATTCCTTCTCCTTCATTCTCCACTTGGGATTTGGACATGCACACACTTGTGCCCAGTGTGAGCTTCAAGACCCTAGGTCCGGAACTTGAACCATGGTTGGCTATGTAGGAGTCCAGTGACGTAACTGTTATGCCATCTGCTGGTCCCAACATTGGCTATTAAATTTTGGTATCTGCCCTCCTGTCAATCCAAACCTCACACCATTTACTCTTCCCTCTATACAAAGAACTTCTGTGATTCAGCTATGCTGGTCTCTGTTGCTCAGTAACTTTATATCTGCTTTCATTCCTTTCTAAAATTCTCTTTCTCTTCTCCCACCTCTTTTTTTTTTCCTTTACTTATGATAAAATGCATGCACATACATGTGAAGGACAGAGGGAGAGAGAGCGAGAGAAAGAGGAGGAGTACAGAGAGATAAGACCCTCCTCAGAAGCTGTCATGTTGTGATCCTCTTCCTCCAGTCCTCCAGCCCAGAGGATCTTAGTTGCTCCCATGTGTGCCTGCCATGTTTCTGGCTGACGGGGCTGGGAAATCACTTATATAGTCACCACATGAGGTCCAGCTTCTAGGGATCAGTGAATTACTGCTGTGCCATGGAGCTGGCCCATTCTCCCTCCTCTTAATGCAGAGTAACTCTTACTCATGTAAAGTATCACTTCCTCAGAAAGATACTTATGATATCTCTATACTAGATTAAAACCCTAGTAATAATTTAACATAATGCTCTAAATTAGTTTATTGTGTTACTGATTAAATACTCTCAACAGGAAATACTGGAAGAGTATGAAATTGGAGTATGATGTTCTCGAGTTGGAATGGTCCTAGGAAGAGGGATAACATTGGATGGAAAAGTAATTAACATTTAAGAGGCCAAGGATCTGTGAAGTTAGTTGTAGCATACATCCAATATGAAAAAATTAAAGGACTTCAAGGTAACAGCAAGCATTCGAGTAGTGAATAGTAGGGGAAATTAGGTACCTAAGTCAGTAATGAATATTTAGAAGTTCAATAGAGAGGGGCCAGCAGGTGGCATGGTGGTTAAGGGCACTGGACCTCCCACATGACCAACTGAGGTTCAAGCCTTGGACCTGGCAGCTTACTTTCTCACTCCAACCCACCCTCCTCATCCCTCTCTGGTCAAATTAAAATAAATAAATGAGTAAAGTTAAATAAAATAATTCTTTATTAAAAAAAGTTCAATAAAGAGTGGCATTGCTGATTGTAAAGACATTGAACAAGGAATAGATTTTGAATAACAGTGATGTAATGATCTGAAATCAGTAAGCGGAGCCTAGTAAGTTGAAGATATGGCATTGACTTTGTGGATATATGAGAAGGAGAGCTCATACTGAGATGGGGGAAAAAAACAAGGAGCTAGCTGTGTGGACTAAAAGGGCATGAAAGCAGTGGAGAGGAGAGATATTAAAGGATAGAGTGAATGACAATGGATGACAGGAGAAGAAAGAATTTTTTCTTTCAAGTTTTCTGAATAGAATTTAGATTAAAATATCTTTGAAAAGAAAGAAAGACTGACACAACCCTCCATGTGGTTGGGAAGTAGCACTTATCTATTGCTGTTTTATTTCAATTGTTTTGAAAGGATAAAAGTTAAACAGATCTCTACATTTCAAAGTAGGGAGTGAGGACCAGAAGGATCAATCACCAGGAAGGGCAGGAATCCACAAATTCTAGCCAAGGGCTAACTCTTACCCTATGGCTGTTTTTGTTTAGACCATGGTCCATTTTAAGACTGGTTTTACAATTTCATATGGTTGAAACATATAAAAGAAGAACAACATTTATTTTAACTGCTTTATAATATGCCACGTGCCATTCTACATCTTTTCATTTGCTAGCTCAAGTCTTAAACACCCTGTAAAGTAGGTACTATAACTCATCTTAGGATGAGAAAAGGGAAATGTCTAGATTGGTTAATTAAGTCGTAGTAAAAACTCATATCCAATGAATACTTCAGCTGGAATGGAAACCCATAGGT